>NW_006399762.1:29883920-29973404 GCF_000299155.1 Elephantulus edwardii
GGCAGTTCTCTGCTGATGTGCTGTTCTAATCGTTTTTGGTGCATTAGCCTATAAATATCTATGACATCAAGTTGGTTTATTGTGTGGTTTAATTTTTGAACATTTTTGTTGAGTTTTTCCTCGTAGTTCTATCTTTTCTTGAGAAGGGTGTATTGAAGCTCCAACTACTATAGTAGTTTTGTTGGTTTCCTTTTTCAGTTTTGTTAATGTTTGTTTTATATATTTTGCAAAACTTTCATTTGGTGCATAGATATTTATTATTATGTCCTCTTGTTCTACTGACCCTTTAAGCATTATGTAGTGACCTTCCTTGTCCGTTGTGATGGTTTTTGCATTGAAATTTATTTTATCATAGATTAATATCACTACTCTTGCTTTTTTCTGCTTGTCATTTCGTATATTTTCCCCATCCTTTTATTTTTAGTCTTTCTTTATCTTAATTTTTCAGGTGTGTCTCTTGTAGATGAATTTCGGGGTTTTTTTATCCAATATGCTACTCCTCTTCAGTGGTGCATTCAAACCGTTCACATTCAGTGTGATAATTGAGAGGCATGGTTTTATTGCTATCATTTTGTTTAGTTCTTTTTGGTGGTGTTATTAGCTACTTTAACAAGTTTTCCATGAATAAATATATATATATATATATATATATATAGGCGAGCTCTGGTCACTCAATATGGATCTAGAATTAATCTTTTTAACTGTAAATACGACCAATTTTTTCCTCACCTTGTTATTTTCAGCACAACATATTATATAATTGTCTAAATCAAAATGAGTCATGCCAATTAATTTAATTTTGCCAATGCTTACTGTGTCAATATTTATGCATTCCATTTCTTCCTTAATAATGTCCGATCTTCCTACATTCATCATACAATCACTAGTGTCTGTTTGCAAATGTTCTTCCTCCTTTGTGATTCCCAATTCAAGGGCTCATTCTCAGGTGCCATATCTGCTAGTTTAATATAAATATTTCTTTTGCCTTTGTTTTTCTAATGACCTTTTGCTTTCTTCCTTTCTTTTGATTTTCTTGATAGCCTTGATATCATCCCACAACTCATCTGGTCTTCAGTCATTGATGTTCAATACCTCAAACTTATTCCTAAAATGATCTTGAAATGTAGATGGAATTGACTCAAGATAACATATTCATGTCCATGGACTTCTTTTCATTTTCTTCAACCTCAATTTGAACTTTCATATGAGTAATTGATGATTTCACTCAGTCGACCCCTGACCTAGTTTTGACTGCTAATATTGAGCTTCACCAATAATTTCTTCCACAAATACAGCCAATCTTATTCCTGTGAAGCCTATCAGATGAGATCCATGTGTAAAGTCATCATTTGTGTCCACTGAAAAAGGTATTTGCAATGAATAAATCACTGTAAATACAAATTTCAATCATTCTATTTCCAGCCTCATTTCTATCACCACGTCCACATTTTCCAACTACTATCCCTTCTTCACTCTGTCCTAATCTGTATACAGAGCAAATTACTCAGGAAGCTGGACTCTTTGAAGAGCAATGTGGCACCAGGATTGCAGAGAGACTCATCAATAACCTACATTATGCAGATTACACATCCTTGCTTGCTAAAAGTAAGGAGGACTTGAAACACTTGTTGCAGAAGGTCAAGGAATACAGCCTTCAGTATTGATTGCATCTCTATGTTAAGAAAAAAAGATTCTTATCACTGGGCCAATAGGCAACATCATGATGAATGGAGAGAAGATTGAAACTGTCAACAGCTTCATCTTGCTGGGATGCGGGGATCCACAATTAAAACCCTTGGGACAAGCAGTCAGGAAATAAGATGACACATTGCATTGGGAAAATCTGCTTTTAGGGACTTCTCCAAATTATTGAGGAGTAATGATGTCAGTTTGAGGAATAAGATGCATCTCATTCAGGCCATAGTCTTTCTGATCACTTGCTTTGCATCTGAGAGCTGGACAATGAATAAGGATGACAGAAGAAGAAATTACATCTTTGAGATGGGGTGTTGGAGAAGAGCACTGAACACTCCATAGACAGCCAAGAGAAACAAGAAATAACAGATATGTCTTGGATAGAGTGCAGCCAGAGTGTTCTTTGGAGGGAAGAATGATGAAACTTTGCATCACATACTCTGGGCATGTTGCTAGGAGGAGCTATTCTTTAGAGAGGAGCATGAAGCTGGAAAGGGTGGAGGATTGGAGAAGGAGAGGAAGACCCTCAACCAGGTGGAATGACATGGTGACTGCTGCAATTGGCTCTTATGTGTCAAGAAGTGTGAGGAGGGCACAGGATAGAACAGGGTTTAGATCTTTTGTTCACAGGGTCACTATGAATGGTACTCAACTCAAATGCATCTGACAACAGCCATATAAATATGCTCTACTGTTAATAGAGTTTTCAAAGTATTATTATTTTAAAAGTGGATGGCCAATCCTTTTTTCCAAATCTGTCTTGATTTGACTGTGCAGCTTTAGAACAATAACTGACAGAAAAACACAAGTCATTTTTGTTATGCACATTGAGTTAACTGTGACTCCAAGCAACCTTACAAAAGATGAATCTGAATCCTTCTCTACCCTATGCCATCCTCATCATCTCTGGTGTACTTCAGCCTATTGCAGTGACCATTGTGTAGATCCACTGTAGCAGACTTACTATATAATAAAATCATGGTTAACTAAGGGGAAGAAAAGTGCTCTGTCTCTAGTGACAAAGGACTATCTTCAACAACAATGGCTAGTATTACTCGTGTGGCAATTTTGAGTCAGGCACTACATTAAGTACTTTATGTATATGAAGTACAAACTTTAATTTTCCCCATTTAAGTAATTTGTCAAGGTTAGTAAATGTCAGAGCTGAATTTTAGTCCAGACAGTTCAGCTTCAAAGTCCCTATGTTAATTCTTAAGAAAATATTACTAAGACAAAAGCAATATACAAAAAGTACCCTATCTGTGGAAAAGGAGGGTAACAATATGTGGCAAGGATAACTGAGAAACTAGCCTTGTATGCAGAGGAGAAAGGGGCTGGAAGTGAAGTGAATTTCTTAATGCTCATTTATTTTTCCTTTTACATGTATTTCAAAAATAGCATTGTTAATGCTGCAGTAGACCTATCTGAAAATACACATTGGTTTTGATCTCTTTTCTCCTCCTCCTCCATTGCCAGTGAGTCAGAACTGACCCATAGCTGACTCTCTGGCAGGTTTTCTGAGGCTGTAAATCCGACAAGAGGAGACTGCTCACCTCTCTGCTGCGGAGGTGCTGGTAGATCTAAACTGTCTACCTTTCGGTGGATTTCATGCCTCCTTACCCACTAGGCTAAGAGAGTGATTTGTTCTATATGTAAAAAAAATTCCTTGTAGCAAACAAAGTGCTGAGTCCATTGTTTTTAACTTTGGACCTTGAGATAAAGGTTCAAATCAGTAACCAAAAGAGAGGCCCCAGGGCTATTTTGGGACGCTCTGATGCCTAAGGGTAAGAAGCTGCACTGCAATGTCAAAGGCATGGAGTTCAAATTTACCAACTTTCAGCAGAGAAGAATAAGCAATCTCTTCCCATGTGATTTATTGTCTCTGAAAACCTGCTGGAGGGCCTAAAATGGGCCAGTTCTGACATAATGGCATACAACAACAAGAAGGCCAGCTTTTATACGAGTGAGAAGGGGAGGGCAGGGTATGTACTGGGCCCACAGTCACATGTCACTTGGAAGACGCCACACCTGTCAAAATTTCCATTCCTTGGAAGAAGTAAAAATTTTTTGATACCAAATTAAGTTCAAGGCTGATTATGCTAAACAAAATGGAATGAGTACTAGGAAGGACAGTTAGTAACTGTACTTATTTTGCAGCTGTTTCTCAAAAGATTTTTGTTTAGTTAATTGAAGGCTTTCATAGAGATATTAGCATATAACAATATTTGCAAATTTGGATTCTGGAAAATAAATGTGCTATTAAAATAAATAGTATCTGTGGAACTCCAAACAGATGTTCCTTTACAAGTAGTATAATTTAGATAGAAACAAGTAAACAATTAGTGTGGTTATTAGGATAATACACAAGAATAATGTTTTCAATTATTTATATTCTTTTCTGGCTTCGGCACATGCTAGCTATGCGTCACAGATACAACCCCTCCTGAAATTCCTAGCAGAAAAATAACCATAGCAATATGAACCTTATTCATATTGTCCCATTAGCTTATGGCTACAATCTCTATGGTTTCATCCTGACATGGCTATGCCACGCACACCTAACCCGGCTCTCTGGCATCCGGCTAACTTTCCGTCTTCCAATTCATTTTTCTAAGCTAGAACCTGCTCAGTGGTTTCTTGGGGAATTCATTTTAAATCAGAGGCTCTAAAAGAGAACTTGAGAGGTTTTCTAAACCAATCTTCATCCAGTGTTCAAGCTATTTTAACAATATCTTTCCAACTGTGACTCAGTCAAGAATCAGATCTCTCCATCCATAGAAACCTCACACTTCCATATCAGCCTCATCTTTTTTCGAACAGTTCTGACAGTTGGAAAGTTCCTTCTGAGAGTGAACCAAAATGGAACTCTTTGTAGTTTGATCCTACTTCTTATCCCATGTTGTCACTGACAACAATACTAACCTGTTGTCAAAGAACAGACCTTTAATTATGTGAAAAACAGCTCTGCTCTGCTATTTCTTCTCCAGGCAAAATATCCATTTTTTTTTAACATTTCTTTCCATCCAGGTCTCTCATCTTTCTGCCATTGTTGTTGTTGTTGCTATATACCATCGTGTCAGAAACCCACAGCAGACTCTCTAGCAGGTTTTCAGAGGCAATAAATCTCATGAGAAGAGACTCTCCATTCCTCCTCCTGGAGCAGCAGGAAGATTCGAACCGCCTTCCTTTAGGTTGGCAGCTCAAGCTCTTATCATTACATGACCAAAGTTCCCTATGAGACACCTCCAATTATGCCTACTCTTCTCGCATAGAAAAGAACCCGCAGAGGTGTTTCAACCAATCTGAGGTAAACTGGGATTATTCCTTTATTCTTTTGGGAAAATATCATTTCTATGAAAAGAATTTTCTGCCAGAGATATCATGAGATTATTTTATTCAAAATGATTTTATTATTGACTAAAAGTCTTAAGTCTTTCACACTTTACTGCTAAATCACGTTTCTCTTCCATACACTAGAAGGGATACGTGTTAGTCATACTCATTTGACTTCAATTTCTTAAGTGACCCATGGACCTAATCATTTGCATCTTAGCTATGTCAGCACACACAGCCACTTTCTTCTCTGGCTTTGAGTCTTCCACAGCTTAGTAGTAAATGTGTCTTCATTCAAGGTATTGGCAAAAATTGGGAAAACCCTTGGCAGACATCACCATGGGCCACAGATAATTAGGAATTATACATCTAGACACCTAAGGGGATGTCTTTCAATGTGGGCTATACTATCTTAGCCTGATGACTATAACAAATATTTTTTGTTTGTTTATCCTTTAAATTGTCACTCCTCTTATAATTTCTTCCCCCCCATCATCCCATCATAGGTAAAGGGGATTTAGTTCACAAAAAATTTAAACATTTACAAATGAACGACAGCCTAAAAGTCAACTATTCTATGTAAACCGTCTATGATCTAAGGTACTAGGAAGTACAATGAGTTCTTCTAATTCTTAGGGTAAATTATTCTCCTTCATGTGCCTTACCCAAGAGAGTTATTCATTATGACTCTGAATTATTTATCATTGCTCACACATGACTGCCAAAGAGCCTTCCACCTGTAGCGACTTCTCCAGCTCAATGGTCCATCAAATCGTCTGGCTTGTAATCTGCTAATCAGATCATGTATTCCACCACAGGAACTTGAGGTCACCTGGAGGTGGGGAGGCTGTGAAAAGTCCAGGATGTTCCAGGCATTGAATTGCCCAGGAGACTGTATGGATAGTATAGAGAGGCTGGATATGAAGTCCAAAGACAAAGGTTTAACACTAAACCACATATATATTGTGTGTATGTATATATACATGCAATTCTCTAGACCACAACGTTTCCTCTGTGAAATAAAGACCTGCTTCATAGGGAGAATAAGTTTTGGAGTAAAGAAAATTAACAAAACGCTAAATAAGCCAGGGCAATAATGAATACTGTAGGTCCCCAGGTGGTATAAACAGTGTGTGATTACTCACCTAAAGGTGGCAATTCAAAGCCACCCAGCAGGACTATGGAAGAAAGAGTCTGCCTATGTGTTTCTGTAAAGATCATAACCAAGAAAATCCTTTGGAGATGTTTTAACTGACCAGCAAAGAGTTTGGTTTTCCTTGTTTATGAAATAAATTTTCGCTCTTACTAATATATATCTTTGGCATTGATAGTAACTTTGTGCTACACAAAGTAAATCAGGATAGTAAAAATGAGAGAATGAAATAGAGGGTCTTGTACCTCTGTTTGTGTATGTGTGTTTGTGGCATTAAACATTACTTTCCTTTTTTAGCTAAAAAAAAAAATCTAAATGGCTCTTTGAAGCTACTTACTACTCCTATTCAGAAAGTGTCTTAGAATGCAGGAACTCAGACCTCAAATTAGACCAAATGTGCCCAAAACTGCATATCAATAAGGCCCCAACGTAATTTGTATGTACAAGGAAGACTGAGAAGAGCTGTTTTAACAGATTGTATTCTTTCTTTTATTAATGTTTCTGTGGTTTGTGCTCTACCTTTAAATTAAGTACTGTATTTTAGTCCTAGACTTTTAGGATAAAGTAAACAGGGTGTCTAAAGATTTTTTCTTTATGTCTTGCTTATTTCACTCTTGAGTCAAAAGTCTTTTGTATGAAAAAGGAAATAAACAGAACTCCCCACTCTTCCATTAAGTTGGCCTGAGCTATTGAAGATTTAGTTCCTGAAGGGAGGAAGACCAACAGCAATATGTAGATAGCTTTGCTTCCCTAGCAGAGAAGGCCAAACATCTCTTAAAAACTGAAACGTTAGATTGACAGTAACTGTGCAACTTAAAATCCTGTTAATTTTCCAAGGGGCTATTTCTGAAATTACCTTTCTAATAACCTTTCCCTTGCGTCGTAAATGTGGTAATCCATAACTAATTTCTACAGCATTCAAGTAAGATTGAATTTCCTGCCAGAGAGATATTTACAACCTCCTAGAAATTACTACTGCCTGTTTCTACCATCTCTTAAATCTTGGGGGGGAAAAACGTAGGATTATATAATTGAGAAAACAACCAATAATGGTGATGTACTGCTCTATTACTCTGGTTATTCCTGAGACTGGGCAATGATAATTGCTTGGAAGTTACATAGTGGAGTTGGTCTGAATGCCTTATTCACCAAATTTTTTGAAAGAAATTTGCTAGCATTTTAATTAACTACTTATCTTCCAGATTAATAGCTAACAAATTTATTTCACTAAAAGAATATGCCCTATAAAATACTGTTAGCTAGTGTTTTGTTATTGTTGAATTTAAGTTCTTAAGTGAAAAAAGAATATATGTCCTCAGCAAAACTAGGGTCTTCAGAGATCAAACTGAAAATATCTACCAGAAACACTTAAATGGTTTTACCTGCTGGGTCCCTGATAGGTTCCCAATGCAAGTCACTGTCTTTTTCCCTGATCCATCCACAAAGGCCATGGTCAAAATTGCAACTGTGTATCAGGACACCTAGAAGGAGATTACCGGAAAGCTGTGAAAGCCAGAAACCCAAAAGATAACAGCAAAAACATATTTGTGAGCCACGGGTATCTGAAGAACAAACCTCCTCCCTGCCCGTGGTCACTGTCACATCAGAACATCCTGCCGGAGATCTGAGGGGAAGAGCAGGTCTCCTTTCTCAGCACAACTGCACACGCAGGCTCCAGCTGCAAAGCCAGCACCCACCAGTGCTGCGAGCGGTGACCCTGCTACCTCATCACTAAAAAATTATTATTTCCTCACAGTTTAAGGGCGGCTTTAATGCATTTTCAAAAAAGGAGAGACTGACGATTCGTAATCATTTTTGCTCAAGTGATTTAATTACAGGGAGACCAATGTGCTGCTTCAGGGTGGGAGGGGGAAAGACAGAAAAATGTATAATTATCCCAGATGTAGCCAGTCAATCTCCTATTTAAAAGCTATTTTCATGGAATGGAGAAAAAAAATTTCATTATAATGGAACTGAAAATTAACTGTTTACCTGGATCATCTTTTGCTTCATCATCTGCACTGACTCCTCTTTCTATTTCAAAAATTTCAAACAAGTCATTTGAAGGCTGCCGTGGAACTGAAAGAGAAAAAAAGATTTTTTTAAATGGAAATATTGACAGGGAAGCCTTATCTTTAACAAGGGCCTGAAGAAAAGGCCTCAGCATTTTACGTCTCTGAGGGAGTCCAAGATATTTAATTATATTTTATATAAGGATTCATGAAGTTTACTGTGCTGAGAGCTGATGTTAGATGGATCTTGGCTGAAAGCAGGGAATACCAGAGGAATGTCTATCTGTGTTTCATTGACTATGCAAAGGCATTTGACTGTGTAGATCATAACAAACTGTGGCTGACTCTGAGAAGAATGGGAATCCCAGAACACTTGATCGTTCTAATGCGAAACTTATACTTGGACCAAGAGGCAGTCGTCAGAACAGAGCAAGGGAACACTGCATGGTTCAAAATTGGGAAGGGTGTACGCCAGGGATGCATCCTATCTCCATACCTTTTCAACCTGTATGCAGAACAGATTATCTGGGAGGCTGGGCTCTATGAGGAGAAATGTAGGGTCAATATTGGTGGACGATTTATCAACAACCTGCGTTATGCGATGACACAACCCTGCTTGCTGAAACTGAGGAGGACCTGAAGTGCCTGCTGCAGAGTGTCAAGGACTGCAGCCTACAATATGGATTGAGGCTCAATGTCAAGAAGACAAAGATTCTCACCACTGGACCAGTTGGCAGCATCAGGATGGATGGTGAAGAGATTGAGATTGTACACAGCTTTAGTTTGCTTGGCTCCATAGTCAACAGTCTTGGCACCAGCAGTCAGGAAATTAAAAAGTGCATTGCCATGGGAAAGTCTGCTGTTAGGGACCTCTCCAGAGTGCTGAGGAGCAATGGTGTCTCTCTGGAGACTAAGGTGCGTCTGATACAGGCCATGGTTTTTGCAATCACTTGTTATGCATCAGAGAGTTGGACAATGACCAAGGAGGATAGAAGGAGAATTGATGCCTTTGAGCTGTGGTGCTGGAGAAAAGTATTGAGAATACCATGGACTGCTAGGAAAACAAACAGATTTGTCCTGGAAAGGGTTAAACCGGGTGCCTCCTTGGAGGCAAGGATTCTGAGGGTCCGTCTAACTTAGTTTGGACATGTTGTGAGGAGAGACCGGTCCTTAGAGAGGGACATCATGCTTGGGAGGGTGGAGGGACGGCGCAGGAGAGGAAGGCCCTCTATGAGGTGGATTGATTCAGTGACTGGGATAATTGGGATGGGAGTGTCAGAGACAGTGCGATTGGCACAGGACAGAGTGGAGTTTAGGGCTGTTGTACATAGGGTCGCTATGAGTCGCAGGCGACTCGACGGCACATAACAACAACAACAACATCTAGAAACTCTATAAACTCCATAAACATAAAGAAATCACATTAATTGTAGAACAGAGTTCATGTCATTTGTTCATAGGGTGGCTATGTATTCAGCTTGACGACACTTAACCACTGTTAAGTGATACTAGTGTTGCTATATTTTGGAGGAACGTTCTTTCACTTTGTATATCACTGCTTGTCAATCTGCTGTACTGAGGTAATCTGGATTTGCTTTGATGCTGAACCTATGACATTGGGGTATCAAATACCATAATGGTTTCCCAATGTGGACAGAGGTTGGTGGAACTCCCAGTTGGAAAACAGGTTTGGAAGCAGAAGTGTCATCCAATTCCTAAATCACATGCCTATGAAAATTCTATGGACTTAGATAAACTTATAGAAAGGGATTAGGTCTTTTGATCATGGAGTTCATATGATTCGTGCTCAACTTGACGACAATCAACAACATGGCAAAGTATTCAGTATCACAGCAACTCCAAGTTGTTCAGGACAGCAAATAGACAAGTGAATGCTGATGATAAAGTATATGGGGGGGGGGGACCCAACCAATCACTAAAATGACAGATAATGTCATGGAGAATAACTCTCGGAAATGAGGTGTAGAGATTCTTGCCAGAGGAAACTCCCTTTCCTTTGCCAGAACCTGAATTAATTAGTTCTATTTTATAAGACAGGGAGTAAAAGATGAACTTATAACACTAAGAAGTGACATCACCCAAAGTGTTCTTTTCAGAACAATGCTTTTATTATTTCTAATTTTAAAAATTGTCTTTACGTAGTAATCTCTTACGTTTTCACTGTTTGCTAGTTCACTGCATCTGAAGTCTTTTCCTTTTCATTTAAAAGTCCCAACAGTGAAGCTCTCTTTCCTCCCCACAGTATGCTCTCACATTTACTAGCCCTGAGAAGGATGGCAGAGAAGCAGCTGATTTATAGACTAACCCTAGGAACATACTCTTACCACAAATGCCCTGGCGATGAAACAACCTTCTCTCAAACCCCAAATATGAGCAACAATAATGCAGATTTTATTTGCTCATATGCAGCTCTGAGAAGGAGCTGCCTTATTCTTTACTAGAAATACTGCAAAACTACAGGCAAGCATGCTTCACTTCTCATGACAAAGATACTCTACCAGTCCATGTTTTTCTTCTTTTTCCTTGTGTTTTATACAAGTTCTCTCCAGAAAGAGGTGATACTCACTCACATTCTGCAGGATCATATGCTGAGTAATTCTATGGACATAATGACAGTAAACCTTCCCCCCCCCCCATATAAAGACTGTCAAAAAGAAAATACTCTTCTTCGTCACTGAAAAGTTTCCTGGCATGCAGGAGAGAAGTGTTTTCTAGGGGCGACCAAGAAAGTTTTCTCTGAGGTATTCTTTATTTTTTTTAAATTTCTTTTATTTCCATTCATTCATCGTTGCACTTTTCTCCCATCCCAACCCTCCCCGCCCCAGTACACCAGCCTCTTGGAAAAGTAAAAGAAAAATTATTACACTGTTTTACAATCCCTCCCCCCAAGGTCCACTCCACTATGCATCCTTTTCTCTGGACTCCTGTTATGACAAAAATACCTAATCACATACCCCTTTTAAACAGTTTTCTCCCTCCTCTGTTTCAATGCAGTATACATTATTAAACCCATCTTTCTCAGTCTTCCCTTAACCCCAATGTCAGTCCTGTTTTACAATAGTGGCACCATGTAGTATTTGTCCTTTTTTGACTGAGATACTTCATTCAGCATAATGTCCTCCAGGGTCACCCATTTTGAACAATATTGCATGAGTTCCTTATTTTTCAATGCAGCATAGTATTCCATTGTGTGAATATACTACAGCTTCTCTATCCATTCGTTTGTTCATGGGCACTTAGGTTGCTTCCAACTGCTTGCTATTGTGAACAAAGCCACAATAAACATGGGTGTGCATATATCTGTGTGGATGGCAGTTACGTCTCTTGGGGGTATATTCCCAGTAGTGGAATTGCTGGGTCAAATGGTATCTCTATTTGCAACTTTATGAGAAAGCGCCATGCCACCTTCCACAGTGGTTGCACCATTTTACACGTTCACCAACACTGAATAAGGGTTCCAGTTTCTCCATAACCTCACTAGCATTTGTTGCTTGCTGTTCTGTTAAATTTTGTTATTCTGACTGGGGTGAGATGATATCTCATAGTTGTTTTGATTTGCATCTGTCTTAGAGCTAGGGATTTTGAACATTTCTTCATGTGCTTGTTAGCCATCTGAATGTCTTCTCTGATGTCTCTGAGGTATTCTAAAACTGAGACATGAACATGGCATGCAATAAATGAAGGGCTGAGGTAAGGAAAGATGGACTGTTTCATGAAGCAAATACTCAAATGTTTCAAGATGTTCTCAGTGGCTGGTGGGCACTGAAGAATGGAGATAACAGCATGGTTTTACAGAAAAAGAATCTAGATTACACATTTGGAAAACAGAAAACAACTAGTCCCACTGGGAAGCTTTAGATAGTTTACAAGTATATTTTAGGCCGTCATAGTTAATGACTGTGTATATAGACAATTCACTGAGAAAAATGTCAAGGGAATTTAGACACATGAAATTCCCAGCAACTATTAGTTCTTGCAAAATTCTCTCTATTCTATTTTGAAATCTTGTCAAACTTTTTAAGTACTTTTTTTTTTTCATTACCTTTCCAGAATGGGCTCTTCCAAGTATATCCCCTTGAAGTTTTCTGGAAAAGGCACATTATCCTGATTTTTATTTGGTTTACGCAAAAAACATTAAGTGAAATAAGCAATTGGCAAAATCTTTCATGCAGTGTTATTCTAACTATGTATGAAAAGAACTAAAAACTAAAATCAAGTGTGAAAGGAAATCTGTAAATATATTGATAGTCATGTGACCAAGTCAACAAAGACTCATAGTGGCCCTATGAAAAGCAGATCGGATGCTTGCTCTGTCCTGCAATGGTTGTTATTGTTGCTGGAGTGAGAAGGTATCTCATAGTTGTTTTGATTTGCATCTCACTGATAGCTACAGCTTTTGAACATTTCTTCATATGTTTGTTGGCCATCTGAGTGGACTGGGGGAGAGAAAAGGGAATGAGAGGGAGGAAAATTCAATGAATAAATGAAAATTCAACCTTTCTGTAAGCCTTCATTAAAAGTCACAATTAAAAAGAAGTAAATCCTTTAAGGAGAACAGAGAATCCTATTGAAGCATGGGAAGTGGCAGAAGAGGAATAGCCAAACTAACTTGGGGAGGACAGCTGTCATGAAAATCTGTCATGAGAAGCAATGCTTACGCTCAGGCATTGAGGGTGGGTTGCCGTGAGGCAGGGCCCTGCAGAATGTAAGAGCTGAGAACCTATAGAGCAGTGTAACTGAAGAGCTTAGGAGGGAGGGGCAGCGAGCCGGAAAAATCCACCAAATGAAACTGGACACCAGGCAGGCAGTGTGGGCCTTCTTAAGCTTTGAAGATATTTTGGACTCTATCCTCATGCAAACTGGAAGCCTCTAGAAGATTTCAGCAGAGTGCCAAGGTCAGAATTACATGTAGACACTACCATTCAGTCCGTGGCAAAGAACATGAATAGGAAGGAGGTGAGAGGGGGTATCAGAGGCCAGTTATGACCCAAAGGAACATAAATTAGAGAATACCCATAAGTGTTTTGTAAATGATTTATTTTATATCATTTTTTTCTTCTGTTAGTCAAAGTTTTAGCTGCCAAAAGTGTTTCTTACCCATTGTTTTGTACAATATTTGGGATATATGGAAAGAAATGGGGATATACTGTTACAATTACTGAGGTAAACATCAGGATGAAAATGTGCTTGGACTGAGTTGAGGGACACAGTATTCTTTCATAATGGCTATTAAGTTCTGGAACCAGAATGAACAATTAGCTACATAAATAAGCAGAAAACCTCTTATAAGAGATCCTGACCTAGAACTTTCTATTATAGTTCTATTGCCTAGGGATGTGAATATATTAATGTATACTCTTAATGAAGTCTCCAAAATAGTCAACTGTATTTTATAAAAAAAATATACATTCAAAGTCAGCACAGAGATGTACATGTAAATATTATCACATATACTTTCATCTGCCAGGCTTCTTGCAAAGAGTAACTATTGCAAAATGTAAGCACTGTTTGTCAAAGCTGGGTTTGCAAGTTTTGTTTCTGTCCTGCTCCTGTGACACTGTCCAGACCAGCACTGGCATATGTTGTCAGATCGAAAGAGTAAAGATAAAGGTATCCTAAATTCTATAATCAAGGTTATTTCATTGAAGAGATGGTATATTACTTCCTTAGTATTTTAAGACCTTTTCTGGTGGTAGAACCTAGATATTTTTACAATTATAGATTAAATGGTAGAGATGTATGAATTTTACAAACATTCCTTTTCCTTTTGCTGTGTGTATCTAACTTTCACTTATTCTTCTCTCTCCAGAAGCCAAACATATATGTGAATTATAGGTTAACGTTACCACAGAGGGGAAAAAATCATTTGAATTGAGCATCTGCAATTTCCTTAACCATATTAAAGCAAGCGTTTAGCCACCTATTTATTACTACCAAGAAATGTTTTGTTTCCACAGAAACAATCTCGTTTCCTAAAGCTTTCATTTCATAGAAAGAATTCACAGAGGTCCAAAACATATTACCATGAACTGAACTGTGTCCCCCTAAAATACATACATCTAATGATATAACGTGGAAATTGTGTAAAGATATCCCAAGATGGATTAAAACACAAAGTTGTGGGAGGATTAAAAGTGGAATACAACATCCCTTAATCCCCAGCTCTTTAATTATGATCAAGGGAAGGAAGATTCTAGGCATAGCCTGTAATGCCTTCATTCTCTCTAGGACCATTGGTGGCTTTGTTTGTAGGGTGTTGTGCTGCTATCTCTCTGCCAGTTCAAATCTACCAGCAGCTCTAGAGGAGAAAAATAGGCAATGGATTCCTGTGTGAGTTACAGCCTTTCCGAAGACTGATGGAGGATCAGCTGTTAGTTGGTTCTAACTTGATGACAATATGAGAGGGGCAGGGAAGGAGGCACACCAGCTGAGAGGAGGATAGCACAGTACCACCAAGAAATACTCACCAGGAGTAGGGTGCATCCTTTTGGGTCCAGGCCCCTATACTAGGAAGCTCTTTGACACCAGAGAAGGCCAGACACCAGAGAAGGCCAGAAAAGGCCATCTTCAAGGACTGGCTGGCCTACAGATGCTGAAGGAAAAAAGTCTTTCCTCCACAACTGACAGAAAGTGAATCTTTTTCTGGGAAGGACAGGTACCCTGAAATTGGAATATCCTAAACTCTAAGTAGTTTTTAAAAAGCCCCTAGGAATCAACAAGGTACCAAATAACATACTTCATATAACAGATGCAGTCCTGATTGTGCTTGCCAGCCTGTGTCAAGAAATTTGGAAATCAGTTATCTGGCCAACTGATTGGAGGAAATCCATATTTGTTCCCTTCTGAAGAGAGGTGATCCAACAGAATGTCAGAATGATAGAACAATATCAATAATAGATGTTGTTATTGTTGCTGTTAGGGACTGTCAAGTTAAGTATGACCTTATGTCATAGCAACCTTATGAACAACAGATCTGAACCCTGTTGAATCCTCATCTCTGACACACTTGAACCCACTGAAGTAGTCACTGTGTCAATCCACCAGAGTGAGGGGCTTCTCTTTAACTGTCCCTTCATCTTTCTAAGCATGATGTCCTTCCAGGGAATAACAGTCTTTCCTCACAACATGTCCAAAACATATGAAACTAAGCTCCGTGATCCTTGCCTCCAAGGAGTACTCTGGCTACACCTTCTCCAAGATGCATCTGTTTGTTTGTTTGTCAGTCCAATGGATATTCAGTACTCTTCTGCAACATCACAGCTCAAAGGCATCAATTTTTCTTCTGTCATTCTTATTCATTCTCCAGCTCTCAGCAGCACAGCAAGTGATCTGAAAAGACCATGGTCTGAATCAGGGTCATCTTAGTCCTCTAACATCATTGTTCCTCTGTAATTTGGAGAAGTCCCTGACTATTCACTTTACCAATGCAATACATCTCCTCTTCTCCTGATCGCCAGTACCAACTCTGCTGATTGTGAATTCAAGTAAGATGAACTCATTGACAGTTTCAATCTTTTCTCCATCTATTATGAAGTCACCTATCAGTACAGTGGTGAGAAATTGTTATTCTTTATGTTGAGATGCAATTCATATTGAAGGCTGCAGAATTTCATCTTCTGCAGTAAGTACTTCAATTCCTCCTCACTTTCAGCAAGCAAAGTTGTTTCATCTGCATAACAAAGGTTACTTATTATGTGTCTTCTTCCAATCTTGATGACACATTCTTCTTCACAGAGTCCAGCTTCTCAATAATCTGCTCAGCATACAGGTTGAACAGGTATGGTGAAAGGATAAAATCCTGACACACACCTCTCTTTATTTTAAACCATGTAATACTCCCTTGCTCTATCTACACAACAGCTTCTTAGCCTAGGTCTAAGTTTTTCATGAGCACAATTAAGTGTTCTGGGATTCTCATTCTTTTCATGCTAGCCATAATTTGTTATGAGCCACATGCTTTTGAATAGTCAATAAAGTGCAAATAGACATTTTTTTCCATTATTCTTTGCTTTCATCCAGAATTCATCTGACTTCAACAATGATATCTCTGATGCCATGGCCTCTTCTAAAGCCAGCTTGAACTTCTGGCAATTCTCTATATACTGTTCTGGCCACTTTTAAATTATGTTAAGCAGTATTTTGCCTGCATGTGGTATTAATGTTATTGTTTGGTAGTTTCCACCTTCTGCTGTATCATCTTTCTTGGGAATGGGAACAAATATGGATCTCCTCCAATTGGTAGGCCAGGCAGCTATCCTCAAATTTCCTGGCACAGTTAGGTGTGCACATCCAGGGCTGCATCTGCCATTTGAAACATGTCAATTGATATTCATCAATTCCTGGGACTTTTATTTTTTTGTCAATGCCTTCATTGCAGTTTGAATTTCTCCCTTCCTTATCACTAACTTTTGTTCATATGGTACTTACTAAAATATTTCTGTATCAGCCAGTTCTTTTTGGTACAGTGATTCTGTGTATTCCTTCCATGATCATTTTATGCTTCCTGGATCATTCAAGATTTTGCCTATAGCACCTCCAAGTAGTGCAACTTGAGGCTTGAATTGTTTTTCAGTTCTTTCAGCTGGAGATACTCTAAGCAAGTTCTTTCCTTTTTATTTTCCAGCTCTATGTCTCTGTGTATTCCATTACAATAGATTCCATTATAATACAAGCAAAATATTGCTAAGATCATAAAAACAGCGAGAAAAGTACATTCACAGAGAATTGACAAAAGCTCAAACTGGGTTTAGAAGAGGCTGCCAACGCTAAGAGATATTATTGCTGATATCAGAAGAATCCTGGGTGAAAGCAGAAAATACCAGAAGAATGTCTATTTATGCTTTATCAAATAATACTAAGGCATTTAACTGTATGGATTATAACAAATCATGGCTAACACTGAGAAGAAAGGGAATCCTAGAACACTTAATTTTGCTCATGCAAAAACCTATATCAAGAGAATTTTATTCAAGTAGAGTAAGAGAATGCTATATAGTTTAAAAATCAGGAGACGTATACACCAGTGCTTAATTCTCCTCCATAGATATTTAACTGGTATGCTGAACAAATCATTGGAGAAGCTGTTCTCTATGAAGAAGAATGTGGCATCAGATTCATCAACAACCTGCATTATGCAGATTACACAACTTTGCTTGCTGAAAATGTGAACGACATGAAGCTCTTGTTGTTGTATATTAAAGACTTCACTATGGATTATATCACAACATCAAGAAAACAAAAATCAAGAAGTGCAACAATGAATGAATGGAAATCCAAGATCTCTGTAAATGTTCATTTAAATTAATAAAATAAAATAAAAAATATAAAAAAAGAAAACAAAAATCCTTACCACCGGACAGATAGACAACATCATGATAGATGAAGAAAAGACTGAAATGGTCAATTACTTCAGCTTACTTGAATCCACAATCCTTAGTACCAGCAGTCAGGAGATCAGGAGACGTACTGCACTAAGTGTGTAGTCAAAGACTTCTCCAAATTATTGAGGGCCTATGATGTCATTTTGATGACTAAGGTGTATCTGATTCAGGCCATGGTCTTTTCAGTCATCTACTATGCATTTGAGAGCTGGGCAATGAATAAGGATGACAGAAGAATTGATGCCTTTGAGCTGTGGTGTTAGAAAAGAGTACTGAATATCCCACAGACTGCCAAAAGAAAAAAACAGATATGTATTGCAGAAAGTATAGCAGAAGGCAAAGATGTCAAAGCTTCAGCTCACATGCTTTGGGCATGTTGCTAGGAGAAGCTATTCCCTTGGAGAGGGACACCATGCTTGGAAAAGTGGAGGATTGACAAAGGAGAGGAAGACCTTTAACTATATGGATTGACACAGTAACTGCTGCAATGGGCTCAAGTATGTCAGAGATGACGAGAATGGCACAGGAAAGGACAGAGTTCAGATCTGTTGTTCACAGGGTTACTATGAGTCATACTCGACTTGAGAGCACCTACAACGACAATGAAATGTAAGAGAAATCTCTGATGGCTTAGAGGTAAGGAACTGTATTGTCAACACAAAGGTACATGATTTGAATCTACCAGCTGCTCCATGGGAGAAATATGGGCATGTTCTCCCCTGTGATCTACTGCCTCTGAAAACCTGATGGAGGGTCAGCTATGAGTCAATCTAGAACACAATAATAACAAACTGTAAGAGAATAAGTTTCTATATGTTAAAGCAAACCAGCTGTCATATCTCTATAGCCCTTTGGATATAGGAGAAAGAAACTGAAGAGAGAGAGAGAAAGAAAAGTTATCTGGTAAAACCTGAAAGTAGAGATGCCTACTCAGAAAGGAGTCCATTTGTATGGCTTGCCTATTTCTCCATTGCTTATACCATAATTACATTTCCAAAGAACTCTGAAGGACTATGTGCAGAAATCCAATTATAGGGGAACAGAATGTCTCAAAGATCACTCTTTTCTAAGTATGATCATTAGGATCGGAGCAGAATCTCTGCAGATTAGGAAAACAATGAACAGGTTTTGTTCTCATTTCCTCTTTCAAGCCAAGGAAACTTGTGAAGGTTCAGCTCCATCAGAACTGACTCCACAGAACAGAATGCACATGGTAATGGCATTCTCCAATATCTGCTTGGATCCAGTGAAGAACTCACACCTTCTGAGGTGCAGCTGAAGGCCAGCTGCTCTAAGGGACAGATTGTCAGTGGGCTCAGGCCAAAATAAGTGAATACTTGGGGTCTTTCTAGAGGCAGAACCTAGAAGCTTTAGAGACTCTAGATTAGAGCACAGATATGAGTGAGAGAAGGAAGAAATACAGCTTTCCTTTTTGTGAATATTCATTCATCAGTCTCAGTGTAGCTGGCTCCTATCGAGATTCATCCCTGAAAAGACTACTGTCATTTTCTACACAGTAGGGACCCTGAGGTGAAGCCTTCTCGAGTTTAACAACAACCAAGTACCATAAACACAGGATGTATGAAATAAAGAGGTTTCTATTTTCATTTTCTTGGCTCGTGTAATAGTTCTCACTTGCAAATCACTTTGATTCCAAAGGATATGATGGGCCAAAAATAACAGTAAAGCTCAAATGAACCATAGTAAAAAAGCATCAGGAAACTATCAACTCAAAACTGGAACACAAAATACAGCTGTCTTTTTATAAGGGTTAAGTAGGCAATGCTATTATCATATAAATGAGTTCAGCAGTAACAGTAGTAATAATACTAAAGTATAGAGTCTTTATGAAGTGCCAAGCACTACGGTAAGTTTTTTATACATTCTTTCATCTAACACTCAATGAAACAGACAATATCACCAATTTACAGAGGAAAGAACAAAAATATAGGAAAATGTGATCCAAATCACAGTGCTATGAGCACAATACTTTTAATTATTAACTTTACCATAGAGTTTTCAGAGAAAATGTTCATATTCTAAAAACATGATTTCTGACTTTGATCACCTTCTCCAAGAACTCCAAGTACATACTTTCCAGAGAGACTTCCCCCCCTTTACCAGCTGCCACAGGATCCAATTAAAATATAAGTCACAAATCTTCACAATGTTCAGAATTCACTGCACCAGATCCTGACCTGTAAGCAGCGACAACCCACTTCTTCAAAACCTGAGCTGAAATTTAATCTTCAGGAAGATGTCAGGCATCCTCCCAGGGCCTCCCCAGGGCTTCCTGTTTACTAGAAAGCAAACTAGTTTGAGGACCTTTTCACCTCTTAGCAGAAACAATCTTTTTACTCATCACCACACAGCATTAGAAAGATAGGGTAATCTTCTCAAGACTGAGGACAAAGCCAGCACCCCAGTCACAGACTCTATAAAATACATAGAAACAGAATGAGGAAAAGAACCTTGCTTGGGACGTATGCAGCAATCAGACAAAAGAAACAATTTTATTTCTACTGCCCACAACTTCAAATTTCAAAACATTCTCATATTTTCCTAATAACAGCAACAACAATGATATGGGGATTTTTAAAAAAATCTCAGAAGTGGACATATGCCTAGGCAAAACTGCTATCCTTAAACAATCGATGTTTTCCTAACTATGTCTCTGTCAAGCATAATTTGGGACCAGTTCTTCCCAGGTCAGTCATGGCTGATGAAGTGAAGCTGAATGGAATTTGTAAAATGTGGATGAATCAGGACAGTAACTTAAGAGGAAAAACTCCAGGTTGCTGTCCCAGTGAAAACATAATCTCCCTCTTATAAAACAAAGGGGAGTGTGCAGGTTGCATAGACCCAAATCTCTTCCAACAGAATCAGAAACAATGGTGCACAGCTCAAAGATGGAGATCACTCAGGCCTTTTTGAATGTCTCTTTCTGCAGTCCTGGAAATAATCTAATCTTCTGCATTTGGTTCCCAATTCTTCCATTTCAGGCCTTCTGCCTGCAACTTCTCCTGTTCCGATTATCATACTCATTCACTCAAATTTTTAATTTTTTGTAAAAACCCAGTTTCACATCATTGGCTGTGACTGAACTAGACAGAACTAGTTTGAAGCCCTTTCATCTAAGAGACCATGAGGTTGGGGGAAGCTGTTCATTATGGTTTAGATAGCCTGCTACTAAAAAATGTGGTTTGCAGAGGACCAACATTACCTGCATGTTCATTGAAAATGCCGTCTCGGACTCCATTCCACACCTACAGAATCAATGTTTTGCTTTCTTGTGGTTTGCATGCACAATAAAGCCTTCCCAAGAATGTTTGGTTTAGTAATGGGCATCTGCTAACACACAGAGAAGTAAAATCTGCTTTCTGGTTCAAGTGATATTACATTACCTGAAACATTTGACTTTCACAGAAGCTAAACTTGCTCATACTTGAACACATTCAGTGGGAAAATTTTGATAGGCTAAACCATAAAAGTTAATAAAACCTTTAATGATTTTTAAAAAACTAGTTTGCTTTGCTGTTGTGTATCGTCAAGTCAGAAATGACCCATAGTTGACTCTCCGACAGGTTTCAGAGGCAGTAAACTCACGGGAGGAGATTGCCCATACTTCTCCTGCAGATCAGCTGATGGTTTCAATTTGTGTGCTTTAAGGACTGCAGTGCACTTTCTTACCACTAAGCCACCAGTATGCTTTAAATAAAATCAATATCCTTACGACAGTAATAATTAATTGCCATCTCTTTAAGCACTGTTTCAAAATATACAACTCCCTCTTCTACTATGTAGAGTTTTCTTACCATTGTCCCTTTCTAAGGAATACCTGCTATTATCAAATTACTATTATCAATGATAGAGGTGATAGATTAAGAGTCACTACATGAGAATATAAAGCAGCCAATGAAAATGACCCAAAACACCATAAATTAATATATATACCATGGTTATTTAGTAGTTTTTCTTACAGACCTCCGTGTGTGTGTGTGTGTGTGTGTATGTATTTTTTTTCATAGATAAATATACATATCCACACACATATATGTGAAAGTATATATATATGAAAGTGTATGTGTGTATATTTCCAAATTTGAGCTCCATCTCACATATGCTGGGCATGTTGCCAGGAAAGACCAACCAGTCCTTGTAGAAAGACATCATTCTTGGAAGGGTGGAGGGACAGCACAGGAGAGGAAGAACCCAGATAAGAGGGATTGACACAGTAACTGGGGTAATAGGGGTAAGTGCATCAGAGACAGTGAGATTGGCTCAGGATAGGGCAGGGTTCAGAGCGATTTTTCATAGGGTTGCTGTGAGTCACAGATTATTCAATGGAACATAACAATAACAATAGGGGTAATATATATAGACACAGTATGTACCTTCTTTTTTCTTAATGGGTATTTTTCAAAAGGTTAGTTGTTAGTAGTTGTATAATATCTCATTTATTCCTAGAGTACAATGCTTTCATCCCCAACTTCCTTTACTCTAGCATCTGCATAAAGTTTATCTTATTTTGTCTGTTACAGCTACTGCTTGTTCTGATATCACGTCTAAGTAAAGACTTCCACTCCTGTACCCCATCCACCCTCTCCAAAATATTTCTTGGGTCCAAGACCTATGAAGCTCAGAAACTACGCAAATAAGCTAAGCAGAGAAGACGGCCAGGCTCTGAGAAGAGTATGTCTCTGCACTCCTAAATTCAGTCCATTCTGGCCTGAAGTTTGCTAGCCTGAATTCCTATCTCACTAAATTCTAATCCTATAATTAATTCTATTTTGGTAAATTATGCATTTTATATGCCTCTTCTAGAGATTTGCACTGGCCATTAGCACATTATTGAGATGCTCTGCGGTTCACAAACCTGTTTAAGTTGGCAACTCTTAGAATTTCTAAGCTATTTGACTTCGGGACTTTTTCAGGCATACAATTGCATACTATCCCGGAAAACCAATGTTCTGTGAAACACACTTAGGGAAGCACTGCCTGCCCCGTTAGAGAAAGTGCAAGAATTTCATGCTATCTTAGGGAACCTCAATGTTACTCAAACAACATATTTAGGGCTAGCCCTGCCAAAATATTTGTTAGTATTTCTATTCTAAAAGGTCTAAGAAATCTAGAATCATTAAATGTGTTATTGTTATCAGCAGCTCCAGACTCACAGTAACTTTATGCACAAACTGAACAAAATGCTTCTAGAACTTGCATCATTATCACTAGTAGCTTCAGCTCAAACTGCTACGAGCCATAATATTTCCAGGGATTGATTTTTGAAGTATATCACCAATCCTTCTCCCTAGTACAATTTAAGTCTGGAAGCTCTGCAAAAACCTACTCCGCGTCACAGTAATAATAGTAGCAAGAAACAGCTTCATAGTTTCACACCATCCATGAAATATCATTTCCTTGATCATGTACTATTTACATGTTCCCCATCAATCTAATGTCTCGTATTCCTAGGGTATAAAATCCATGGAGTCTGGAGGCTCTATACTACTGACAGTTGATATCAACTGTGTCCATCATCTCTCAGGACCTCAGAATATTAATGATGTTTTAGCCATGTTGGTTTTGGTGCTGTCAGGTTGACTATGATTCAGAGGAGCCCTGTGGATAACAGACCAGAACCCTGTCCTAAACTGTGGCATCTACAGTGAAAACAAAAGTCATGAAACTGTTTAAGCCATAATTTCATAAATGTAGGTTGAGAATAATAAAGAGCACATCAGTGGTGGGTGGCTGGTGATAACACTGGATATAATTGGAAATAAAGACTAACAAGATTCCCTAGAAGACACACTAGCAACCTGTCTTCAGCTTCTTTGGCCTTAGCAATTAGCAGCATTAGGAAGGTTATAGGTAATATCAGAAAAAAAATTTAGATATGTTTAATTCCAGACATCTATTTTCATCCAACTGGAAAGGTTACACAGGCAGATTATCTATCAGTCTAGAGAGAACTTCTGGTGATATATTCTTGTACTTTTGTATTTCTTCTTTGAGTTTTCTCTCAGCATATCTCTACAAATTTTTTGCAGAGGAAGAACACACATATAACAATTATATGGAAGACACTTAAATACAAAGGCCTTTAAAATATAAAGACTTTTTAAATATGGAAGGCTTTTTAATACAAAGGCTCTCCACAAGGTCTTGTTAACTTTAAACAAGAGGAAATCAGAAAGATGAGCAACCACTTCCTGTGCTATTGACAGCTTTACAAAAACTCACTGGAGGGTCAGCTATGAGCTGGTTCTGATCCCAAGGCTGTGAGTGAGTGATATGATTGGGCAAGTAAGTGATGTGGAGAATACTGCCAAGTAATGGCCAAAATCAGCATCACCTGAAAGTCTATAGCATGATTCGGTTCTAGTCTCACATCCTATGCCCAGAAAATTAGGGAATAAAGATGGTTAAGGAAGTTATGCCAGATGTACAGAAGTGAAAAAAAAAAATGGTAACAAACTAAATAGCACTAAAATTCCTTTCTCTTTTCAAAATGAATAGACACCAGTTAACTGTGTCTTGGATTAAAACTGCATCTTGGATTAAAAACTTAGAACATTTCCTTTTTTCAGAATACATGCCACAACCACAAAGCAGCAAGTTAAGCACAAAATACCCCGAATTTTCTCCTGTGTGCTAAAATTAAACAGTAGTTCGCTATAACTGAAGATGAAATGGGAGGAGGTGTTACTTTCTTGGCAGAAGTGTTGCAGGCAGTGGTGCTATCTGTGGCTCGAGAGCCTTGGCCTCAGATCAAGGTAATCCTTTTCCAGGGCCTGACTTTACCATCACACTTTTTTTTATTATTATGAGTGATCTCAAACATTACTGAAACAACCTACTTCCTATTTTATCCTGCTAAATTCTGCTGGTGAACATCAATATTATTGTTAATGCTTATGTGAGTTTATATGGATAGGTGAAACGGCAACAGTGACTTTTAAAAAAGGAAAGCGCTAGTCAATTTTTGTTTTTATTTCTAAAGAAGTGTTAAATAGCATCTTGCTACATTAAATAACCATATTTCATGACATAGGGTATGAGTTGTGCTTGACTTGATGGCAATAAATAATAACAACTCTGAGAAAACAGAATAAACACCAGATTTTCTTAGGCATCCATGAATAAATCCCTAAAGCATGAACACAAGGAGATGGAAAAAAGTAAAACAATTAGAGAACAAGCAGGGGTGGCATTCACTTCCTAAACCACACGCCTCTGGAAACTATGAACTTTGAGAAAAAATGACAGTTCTAGAAAGGCTTCAGGTCTTTTGTTTAGAGGGTCACTGTGAGCCATGCTAGACTGGATGGCAATCAACAACAACTGTGAAAAACGGAGGAAAGAGATCATCACAAAAATATGCTTCTTAAGAAATATATAAATAAGCTCATATAAAATGTACATTTTAGGAGTGATAATCTAAGTCCTCTAAAATTATATGCAGCTTTAGTTTGCTTGGCTCCACAGTCAACACTCTTGGCACCAGCTGCCAGGAAATTAAAAGACGTATTGCAATGGGAAAGTCTGCTGTTAGGCACCTCTCCAAAGTACTGAAGAGCAATGGTGTCTCTCTGGAGACTAAGGTACGTCTGATACAGACCATGGTCTTTGCTATCCCTTGTTATGCATCAGAGAGTTGGACAATGATTAAGGAGAATAAAATGAGAATTGATGCTTTTGAGCTGTGGTGGTGGAGAAGAGTATTGAGGGTAACATGGAGTGCTAGGAAAACAGATTCATCCTGGAGAGCTTAAACTGGGCGGCTCCCTGGAGGCAAGGATTCTGGGGCTTCGTCTGACATACTTTGGACATGTTGTAAGGAGGGACCGGTCTTGGAGAAGGACATCACGCTTGGTAGGGTGGAGGGACGGTGCAGGAGGGGAAGGCCCTCTATGAGGTGGATTGATTCAGTGACTGGGGTAATTGGGATGGGTGTGTCAGAGACAGTGCGATTGGCACAGGACAGAGCAGAGTTTAGGGCTGTTGTACATAGGGTCGCTATGAGTCACAAGTGACTCGGCAGCACAGGCATATAACAACAGCAACAGCATTTTCAAAATACACATAACTACATCTCATCATTCACTAAAAGGACAATTGTTATGTGCTGTTGAGCCAAACTGATTCATAGCTGAACCTACACACACTCGGTTTCTAGGGACTGTTGATTACTTGGGAGTAGTTTATCCATCTCCTGAGGAGTAGGTGGTGGATTTGAACTGCCTTCCTTTGGATAGCAGCATAACTCTTGACCCACTAAGCCATTTGCCCAGGGGAAACACTTGAAAGTCACTTATACATAAAAGAAGTTTTCTTTTCCCCTAAAGCCCAGAAATGTAAAGGCTCATTTTCACTTGGTAAAAAGTTTCAATATGAAAGAAATAATGCTTAGTTCTGCCCTCGGGGAATGGGAGAAGGGAAAAGAAGTAAGCACTGTAGAAAGTAGAAGAAAAGATACAAGAGGAAATGGGAAAGGAGTTAAGAAAGAGAATTGTGAAACTAATGTGTCTAATGGATACATAAATGTAAGGAGCAAAAGTGTTGTCAAAATGCAAACTTTAGTTTGATAAAAAGAGACTACTACTCTCTGTCTTCTAAATTTAATTTTCTTCCCATATATCCATAATGGGTACAACCCTTTAACCAGTCATCATTAAAATCTGGAAGTACTTGATTTAAATGTAGCTTCAGCCTTGATAATAATTACTCACTCATTGTTGTCAAGTCAGAATCGACTCATAGCTGATCTTCCATTAGGTCTCTGAGACTGTAAATTACTGGGGAGGAGACAGTGCCTCTCTCCCAAGGAGCCGCCGATGAATCCGAACCAGCAGAGAGGCACACCGACCACACCACCCAAGCACCCTAACTAATCACTAGCTTACAACAAATATAGAAGGTAAATTGTCCACCTTTTCTCCGGGCTTCAAATCACCACTTTACTTATTATCTACTGTGGATGCTCTTCTCACTTCTGAGCCTCTTAACCATAACACCCAGTGTGTATAACCCGCTCTGCTGACCAAATCACCAGTTCATGTAGGAGTTTCTCCCTATTAATTTCTTGCCCAAAGACTGTTTGGGGAACAATTTTCTCTGTTCTTATACAGAGTCCTAAACAAAGCTCTGGCACTGTACCTAACATAGTACTACAGTTATTGTTGTTCCCTGTAGACTGCAATATTTCCTGTTTCAGTCCTACAATTCAATAACTGAGTCTGACCCTTGTGCTCTTGCTAGTTGTCTTGAGCCAGTTCTGGCTCATGGCAACCCACGCATGCAGACCAGCACTCTCTACCAAGTTTTCAAGGCTGCTTTGGCAAGCAGACCATCAGGCCTGTCCTACAAGGCTCCTCTGGGTGGGTCTGAACTACCAACCTTTCAGATAGTAGTCAACGTTTCACTGATTGTGTTTTCATTTAAACTTAAGCATGTGAGGAGAATTCCCATACTGGATAGGAGCTCTGCTGCTATACAATTTCAGGATATTGTTTCCATTCTTACATACGTTCTTTCCTCTTTGCCAACTGACTGACTCCCTGTAAAGCTATTTACAGTCTTTTATTTATTTATAGGGAGTTCTCATGGCCAAGTGGTAAAGAACTGTGCTGACAGCCCAAAGGAGCATGGTTCAAATCCATCAGCTGCTCCACCAGATTAAAAAGAACAGCCAACTCCTGTGTGATTCACTCACTGCCTCTGAAAACCTGTTGGAAGGTCAGATACGAGTCGGTTCTGACTAGAGAGTACATAACAACACAGACTTTGTATTTTGCACAGATAATTCTCCCGCAAGTTTCTTATTCAAGGCATGACCTGTGGTTGAAATAACATCATAAAAAAGCCTATTAAAAGGGTCAAGATATTTAAATGACTTACTGAACACATCTCCTCTGGGTTTCTGAGGATCGGTCTGTATCCTGTTGTCCACTGTTATCACACTTGGCGATGTACTGGTAGCCGGTGCCATAGTTGTCAATCTGGTGGTGGGCCTTGGTGGGACTGGTGGTGGTGGAGGGGTTCTAAACACTGTAGATGGTGGCAGCGGGAGGGGAAAGGTAGGCTGTGGTGTGGGCCTTGGTGTGGGTCTTGTAGTTGGCTTAAAAGTGGGCCTGTTGGTAATGACAGGAGGAATATACGGTGTCTTCAACGGCCATCTAGTACTTCCAACATCAGGAATCCAATTACTGTGGCCTCCGTCACCCTTCACAATGGTACCATTTCCCTTTGGCACGTGAATCGGACCTGAAGGTTCAATCATGACCTTTGGAATATCTGAAAGAGTCAAAAGATTTAAATCATATTTATAACATCCTAGGAAATGAAAATAACAAACTAAAAACCAAACACTTAAAAACATCTTGTGCCAGTCGGGCTGCTTTTCACATTCAGAATATTTCCCCACTATTCAAACCCAACTAAAACTCATGGCCGTCTAGATGGGATAGTCTCACAGCTGACCTGCCATTGAGTTCTTACAGGCTGTAAGTGGAGCAGGAGGACAATGTCCATCTTTCTCCTGCACAACAGGTATTAGATTCAAATGGTTAGAGGGGTGTCACCTTTGGGTTAGACTTGTAATTCCTTATGGACTACATTATCAGAGTGCCCTCTCTTCCTATAAATATAAATTCCAAATAACAAAACACGTCAGTGTTTATTTATCATATATATTCACAGATACATCTATTACATATATCCAAAATAAATTAGTATTTCTACAAAGAGTTTTATGTATTTATAAGGTAAAAACCTATATCAGAGTGGGAAAAGAAAGGAGTTATTTGAAAGATTATTATGAAGGGGAAAAAAGTTTTAAAAAAATCAACCAATAGTCAATGATATTTTTTAAAATACCCAGTAGGGCAGGGACACTAAAATTTTGGTGTGGTGTTTAGTTTTTTTTTTTTTAACATGAAAACTGCAAATAATCTGTTATATATCCTGGTGGTGGCTATATATTATTGTGTTGCTTGACATAGCCAAAAATGACTTTTTTCTTATTTACATTTTACATAAATACCACTCATGTAAGAACACTGTAACTAAAATTCTATTATTTTATAACTAGTCTTTTTTTCTCCTTATTAATTTATACAATTGCTTTTTAAAAATAAATATATAGAGGTCACCATGAGGGACTGTGGAACCTCTCCTTGATAATCTTTGCCAAAGAGAAGCAATGTTTAATCTGCCTGGAATTATTTACTCTAGACCAAGACTGGCTGCAGGATCCTTCATATCCCTTTAATCCTTATGGGTCTTTGCCCTGTGATTTTCAATAAATATTTTGTGCAGGACATTATAAAGATTGTCTATTGCTACACAAAATAAATACTTAATTATTTCCTTTAGTTTGGATATACTGTATATGTTTATCTACTAACATAGCCATTACTACAACTATAGCTTTAAAAAATTTTAAAAGCAGAGAAATATTTTCTTCAGAGCAGGATAAAATAAAAACAAAACAAACAACAAAAATGTAGAACATGTTCATATTAAGACAACACCCATAACCTAATGCCAACAGTAAACTAATGTTTCTTTCTTACTTCAGCAAAATAAAATTCTCAGGAAGAGGTCTATTCTTTCTTCCTAAGGAAAGGAAAGATAGGGAGAGATTTTCATCAAAGATATTTGAATGCCTTTAGTAGTAAAATGTATGACTAAAGTTTTTTTTCCCCAAAAAAATACCTGAGCAAGTGATTTAATTGTTTGTGGAAAGCATGATTAGTATCACAATGAAGGTTATACTCTTGACAAATAACCTTGTTTCTTATCTTCCTTCAAAATGGCCTTTGAGTAATCCTGATTTCCTGCTGCAATGTGGAGTTTGGAGAGAAGTATTACTCACACACACAACTCTGTCCATCGCCCTCATATCCGTCTTTACATTTACACTTGTAGGACCCGTGTATGTTGTAACATCGGGCAAAGCTGCTACATTGATATTGACCAAGGGAGCATTCATCTATATCTGCATCAGAAAGTAGGGAAAAAAATTTATATAAATATAATTATCTTAAAATAGTTCTTGAAATAGTTTTTCTTTCCTCCACACCCACAAAGTGATGTTATGTCCTACTGAGCTGGAATCTACTCATAGCTGACCCTTCAGGTTCTTAGAGGCTGTGCCTCAATCACCCAGACAGAGACTGGTCATCTCTCTGCTGTGGAGCAGCTGGTAGAGTCGAACAGTGTGCCTTTGGATGGGCAGTGTAACTCCTTACCACTAGGCCACCAGAGCTCTCTTTGCAATGTGAAGGCCCACGTAAATCTGAATACAGAACTATGAACAGCTGAACTGGATTTCTGTTTGTTTCATTTAAAGACAGCACTCTCCTCAGTCAATGACATCCCAGCCTCTATTACAGCTAAGGCATTAAAAGAAGCCCTATAGGAAGAAACAACACTGAGCAAGGACGGGGTTTTATTACCATGACACTGGTATTTGCCTCCAATATACATGAGGTCGAAGCCTTTATGACACTTGCAGACATAACTTCCAAAAGTGTTGACACATTGCCTGAATCTCGGGCAGGAGGCTCTTCCAGTAGCACATTCGTCAATATCTAGAAATTGAAGGCAATTAAACCTTAATAAGAATAGTAGTACATTCAAATGACTGACTTTTCAAAGAAGTCAATAACCATTTGTTAAGGATTTTCTGACACATAAAAAACTCATCATAAGTGCTATCTATCCAGTTAGTATCCTTCCCCTTTAAATACAATTTAAAGTCTACATTTGCAAAATTCATTTCATCCTCTGAATCTATGCTTGTCTTCTCTTGCATCCAGTCTCAGCATATGATGCACTTACATTACCTAGTTGTCTGGACTATAAACACAAGTCATCTTTGACAAAACTCTTTCTCTTAATTCTCTTCCTTCACTCTGCCTCATTAAAATTCTTTTAATCCACTTATTCTCCTTTTCTAAATGAAGAAAAGATTAAAAGTTGTCATGAATTTAATTTTACTTGGATCCATAATCAGCATCCATGGAAGCAGCAGTCAAGAAAGCAAAAAGCATATGTCACTGAACAAATCTACTGCCAAGAAACTCTGTAGAGTGGCCTAAGGTGTATGTTGCATAAGTCACGGCATTTCTCAATTGCTTTCTGTGCATATGAAAGTTGTACAAGAATAAGGAAGCCCCCTGCAACCAGGAGAAGATAAAGTAGATGAATGGGATCTTCTAAGAATCAAATCCCTATGCACATCCAAAAACTTCACCAACAGGGTAAAAAGGGAAGCCACCGACTGGGGAAAAGTATTTGGTAATGACGTATTAGATAAGGGACTTATATTCAGAATTTATAAAATCCTTGAGCACCACAACAAGATAAAGCTAAATAATCCATAGAAAAATGGGCACAGGATATGAACAGACACTTCCCCAAAGAAGACATCCAGATGGCTAACAAGCACATGAAGAAATGTTCAAAATCCCTAGCTCTAAGAGAAATGCAAATTAAAACAACTATGAGATATCATCTCACCCCAGTAAGAACAGCAAAATTTAACAAGCAACAAATGCTGGCGAGGTTGTGGAGAAACTGGAACTCTTACTCACTGTTGGTGGGAGTGTAAAATAGTGCAATCATTGTGGAAGGCGGTAGGACACACTGACAAAGGAAATTAATCAGAACTGGCTTTGACAAGCACTGTGGCAACTGGACAATTAAAACAGACTTTCAAGGGGGGGGTAAAAAAAGAAGAACGAACTGGGGAGGAGGGTAGAGAAAATAGTGCAACAATGAATGAATTAAAACCTCAAATCTCTGTAAATGTTCATTAAAATTAATAAAACTTAATAATAATAATAAAGTTACAAATGGAGACACCATTTGACCCAGCAATTCCACTACTGGGAATATACCCCAAAGAGACCATAACTGCCATCCAAGCAGATATATACACACAACCATGTTTACTGCGGCTTTGTTCACAATAGCTAGGAAACAACCTAAGTGCCCATCAACAAACGAATGGATAGAGAAGCTGTGGTATATTCACACAATGGAATACTGTGCTGAATTGCAAAACAAGGAACTCATTCAATATTATTCAAAATGGGTGAGTCTGGAGGACATATGCTGAGTGAAGTCTGGAGGACATTATACTAAGTGAAGTATCTCAGACACAAAAGGACAATTACTGCATGGTGCCACTATTGTAAAACAGGACTGACCGTGGGGTTGGGGAAAGATTGAGAAAGATGGGTTCAATAATGTATACTGCATTGAAACAGATGAGGGAGAAAACTGTTTAAAAGGGATATGTGATTAGGTATTTTTGTCATGACGGGAGTCTAGAGCAAAGGCTACATGGTGGAGTGGACCTGGAGGGAGGGTTTGTAAAACAATGAAAGAATCTTTCTTTTACTTTTCTAAAAGGGTAGTGTACTAGGGGAGAGGGTTGGGAGGGAAGAAAAGTGCAACAATGAATAAATGGAAATCCAAAGTCCCTGTAAATTTTTACTGACATGAATAATAAATTTTAAAAAATTAAAATAAAAATAAGGAGGCCCAAAGTAGGACAAAGTAGGAAAAGCTTAAAAGGCTTATTGTTATCGTTAAGTGCCGTCGAGTCATAGGAACCCTATGAAGGAGAGTCCTCAATGCTTGTTAAAAGTCACAGCTCATGATAAAAGGGCTGACAAATACAGACAGAAATACAAAACCAGGACAAGATAAAATTGATGAATGAGACTTTCTAAAGATTAAATTTCTGTGCCCATCAAAAACATTTTCCAACAGAATGAAGAGAAAACCTACTAATAGGGGAAAAACATTTGGCAAAACTATCTCAGACAAGGGTCTCATAACAAAAGTTTTAGAACCTCCACAAGAAAAAGACTGATAACACTATTACAAAATGGCAAAAGACACGGAAAGACCTTCCAGAGAGAAAATATTTGGATGGCCAACAAACATAAAGAAATGCTCAAAACTTCTGGAAATAAGAGAGATGAAAATCAAAACCACAATGAGATACTGTCTCACTCCAGTAGCAATGGCAAAGTTTACAGGACAGCAAATAATGAATGTTGTAGAGAATGTAGAGATATAGGAACTCTTATACACTGTTGGTGGGATTGTAAAATGGTACAAACACTCTGGAAGGCAGTTTGACATTTCCTCAAAAAGCTGATCATAGAAATTCTATATGACCCAGCTATTCCACTGCTTGGAATATATCCTGAGAAAATTAGAACTGACACAGAAATGGAAATTTGTACACCAATGTTCACAGCAGCATTATTCACAATCACAACATGGAAAAGCCCAAATGTCCAACCACAATGGAATAGATTGAGGAATTACAATACATTCACATGATGGAATACTACACAGCATGAAGTAGCAATGATTTAGAAAATTACTACATAACTTGCAAGCAAATAGAAAGTATTATGTTAAGTGAACTAAGTCAATCCCATAAGTACAAATACTATGTAAGACCATTATTGTAGAAATAGAAAGCTAACCAGTAAAACAGTCATGAGATTCAAGGGGGGGAGGGTAAAAGGACATGGGGGAGGATTAACAGGGAGGTAATTACAGAGTCACCTAATTTGATGGGTGGGTAAAGGAAATGGGAAAGATCTGGTTTGATTTGTAAGCAAATCAATATAAAATAAAAATTTATTTAAAGAAAAACCAGACACACAAAAATGGACTTATAAAACACTACACAATATTGTTGAGCCTGGAATAGATTATGCTGAGTGAAAGATCTCAGTCACAAAAGGACAAATATTGCATCACAACCCTGTTATAAGACTAATAGGGGTGGTTGGGAAAAAACAGGAAAAGAGTGTATAGATAATGAACACTGCACTGCAACAGATGAGATGAAGGACAATCTGAAGGGAATGTATGATTGAGCATTATATATGGAACAATTGACAATTTGGAACAAAAGATGCACTATAAAGCAGACTGGGTAAGGGGGGAAAGGATGGGAAGGGAGGAAAATTTGCAACAATGAATGAATGAAAACCCATCTTTCTGTAAACTTAAGTTAGAATCACAATTTTTAAAAAATAAAAAGAGGGAGAGGAAAGAATAAGGAAGCCCAAAGATTAATTGTGATGTTGGCAAAGAACACTTCATCTCACATACCTGAAGCATGTCAGGAGAGTCTAGGCTTGTAAAATAACATCATGCTCAGTGGATGAAGAGACAAACTTAAACACAATTGGCATAAGTGACTACAATCATGGGCTTGGGCACAGCAGTGAATATGAGGGTAGCACAGGTTTGGGCAGGGTTTCATTTTATTGTGCAGAAGGTTGCTAAGAGTTGGAGCCAACTTGATGGCACTGAGCAAGAACTCTCCTCTTCACCCACCATCAGTACCCTGACCTGGGCCGCCATATCTCTGGCTGCATTTTGCATTCATGAACTCACTCGCTGTTGAGTCAGAAATGACTCCCATCTGAGGGGTTTGGAGGCTGTAAATCACACTGGATGGGACTGTCTTTTTGCCAAAAAGCCACTAATGAATTTGAACCCTTTGAGTTGTTATCCATACAACTCCCTACTGACTGACTATGTCACCAGAGCTCCCTTTGTCAAGAGTCTCCAATATGTCTCTCTGATGCCAATTTTACTCCTGTCAAGTGTTCCCTGACCCAACTATCAAAATGACCTTGTTGAAACATAAGACTAGGAAATCAGAACCATACTTTCCACCGGCCTTAGAAATAAAATCCACATTTCACGTTATGTCCTTAAAAGAGCTTGCAATGTGGCTCCTTTCCACCTCCCCTCTTGTCACCACGCCTAATACTCACACTGCAATTCAGCCATATTTGTCATTTTTTATAATCTTCCAAAGCCAAGCTCTACCACAGCAGTGCCCAGCTGGACTGGTGATTCACACGGCTTATCCTCTATATCTCACTTGAAGGCTTTTTCTTCCCCCTGCTTTCTAAAGTAAACCTTTTCGTTTTCCCCTCTTTTAGTGTCTCATTAACCTTTAACTAAATTTGAAATTTTATCAAGTTTTTGTTTCTTTTCTGTCTTTCCTATTAGACTATCAACCTTTTTGAAAACTAAAATCTTGGATGCTTTTTTTTATCACTGTTCTGTCCCAGCATAGAACAGTACTGAAAAAACATCCGTGAGATGGCCAAATACTTCCACTTACTGAGTGTGTACAACATGCTAGGTAGTATGCATATGTAATTTAATTGAGTCCTTATATTTGTTTTGACCAGGTTGTTGTTGTAAGGTGTCAATGAGTTGAGTATGATTCACAGCAACTTTAAGAAACAATAGCTCTAAACCCTGTCCTGTCCTGGGTCATCCTCATCATCTCTGACACACTTGATTCCATGGCTGCAGCCACTGTGTCAGTTCACTTTGTTGGGGGTCTTCCTCTCTTTTGCTGTCTCTCCATCTCTCTGAGCATGAAGTCCCTTTCCAAGAAACAGCCTCTCCTAGCAACAAACTGAAAGTATGTGAGATGAAGCTTCAACTTCCTTGCTTCTAAGGAATACTCTGGTTCCACTTTTCCCAGGACATATTTGTCCTTTTTGCAGTCCATGGGATATTAAGTATTCTTCTCCAACATCACAACTCAAAGGCATCAATTCTTTCGCCATCCTTACTCACTGTCCAACTCTCAGATGAAAAGTAATTGAAAAGATCATGGCTTTAATGGAGCACACCTTAGTTTTTAAACTGGCATCATTGCTCCTTAGTACTTTGGAGAGGGCTTTGAGAGCAGATTTCATGTGTCATGATATTCATTTATGTGGCACTACTCTTATTTTAAAAATTAAGAGACTCAGAGAAGGCAAATCTTAATCAGAAAAAGATTAGAATTCATGCCCCTAAGTTGATTCTGATCCTACTGGACAGAGTAGAAATGCTCCATAGGATTTTTTTTTATTCAGATCTTAATGAAAGTTTATAAAAAAACTTGGATTTTCATTCATTCATTGTTGCATATTTTCCTCCCTGTCCCTCACCCCAGTTTGCTTTTTTTTTAAAGGGGAAAAAAAAAGTTCTTTCGTTGTTGTCCAGTTCCCTCCCACCCCCATCCAGACCACTTTACTATGTAGTTCTAATATATTCTGGACTCCTGTCATGCCAATAACACCTAATCAGATATTCCTTTTATACAATTCTCTCCCTTCTCTGTTCCAATGCCATGTCCATTATTTATCCCCTCTTTTCTTAGTTTCCTCCCAAACCCCAGAGCATTTTTAAGCTGTAATCTTCAAGAAAGGAGAAAGTAACTTTCTATCATGGAACTAAGTAAGCAGTTACTAAAGTCAAATTCCTGATCTTTCGGTTAGCAATCGAGTTATATAACCACTGTGTCACTGGGCCTCCACTGTCTCAGATTACATATCTAGAAAACACTAGTTTGAAACCAAAGCCCAGACTCTTAACCAATGTTCCATCAATTAATTGGGCAGGGTGTGTGTGTGTGTAAAGGAGAAAATCTTGTAGCATAACTGATTTATCTGTTTAGCTTCAACCCTCACCTACCTTTTTACCATTTACATTATATACATACATTATATATTGGGCTCTCTGTGTTTCCCTGAACATTGTCCTCCCTTAAACTTCAGTGCATTTGCACACATGACCGTTCTGCCCGAAGTTCCTTCCTGTCAATCACCTTTAGGGAACAAGGTTTCCATGGCTCACTAACAGACAGAGGTCCTCTTCTGAAACAGAACCTTCTAAAAGATTCTCCAACTACCTGATGCAGATAACTCTGCTTTCCCCTATTCATAACCATTTTCTTTCTTCCTTTATCTTTGAGTGGCTACTGATTGAAATGTTAATTTTACAACTTACCCACACAGGTCCTCCCATCAGGAGCCAGCTGGAGGCCAGGCGAGGGACACTGGCACCGGATCTGTCCTTTGACAACATCACAACCATATTGACAATTTGCCATGGAGCATGTCAGGGCACCTGGATGGAGGCAGAGAATCTGGCTGATACGGAGCAGAGAACAGATTCAGCAACTGAAGTAACTATATTCTTCTCTTTTCCTGAAACTAGCGAAACTGAATCAACAATGAAGACAAAGAGATCTCAAGTATCCAACATTCTAAAGAGAGTAAATTTAAAAGAGAGAGAGAGAGAGACAGAGAGAAACACTGCCAGGGATAATTAAGAAGTAGACCAGCTTCCATTATTCTCCAGAGGAAATCTTTCCTATTTTTAAGAATTAAAAAGAGAAAGGTAAAACCTCATCCTGTGTAGATTATCTGAAAAATTTTCCAGTGGTCAGGGAAAATGGAGAATTGAGGTATTTTTCCAGTTTACTCAAGCTAAGCACCGTTCTAAACAAAACATCCAAGTAATGTCTCAATTGCCCATTAAAGTTTTTCAGAAGAGGAGGCGATTCCTCATAGAGCTGCACAAAATTGGAAGCTCCTAGCATCGGTAGCACGTTATTCAAGTTCTCCGCTCTGTTCATGCAATGCCAAATAATTCTACCCAATCTTTTTTATGCCATAAAATGCAGTTTTAAACTGATAATTTAGTGATAGTAAAAACTGAAATTGATAAAGAAAATTTCAATTCAAGGTTCAGCCTGCAGATAATTATCAGGCATTATTTACCTCATACTTAGATAATAGGACACATATAAAAACCTACAGTCTTTTTTTTAAATATAAGTTAGGTGAATTTGGTTTATATATTTGGGGTTTTCCCCCTAAAAAGTAAAATAAACAATATTTAGTCTACTAAAAACACATACTCATTGCCACTGACTCATGGCTGATGCTCTAATGGGTTTCAGAGACTAAATCACAGCAAGAAACTGCTCATCTTTCTTCCAAGAAGTTGCTGGTGGACTCAACTTGCCTATCTTTGAGTGCCAGGAAAACTCCTTGCCTACTAGGCCATCAGCGCTCATGTGAAAAATTATTTATAAATGGTTTACAATATTCAATGAATCTAACAGATCTTTCTGTGACAAATAGAGTGTGCATTCTTATAAGTAACACAGCAGTCCTCAAATGGTAATGTTCTTTTAGTCTGGAAAATTTTTTCCCTGTCCAGGTAAAAGACAGGAAATTATGACGGGTTATTCTTAGCCTAAATTAAGTTAATGTTCTCACCCATGACAAATGAATGTTATACATCTAAAATCTCTAACTTTGAATTCTTTGAGCCCATGTATAAACAAACACACAGCCTGTTTAGGAGACCTGGGAGGCCACTTTTACAAGTCAGGCTACTAGAGCACAACATGACAGCAAGCCCAAAGCACTTGTGTAACAGTTAAGATTCTTGACATACTTGAGCAGGACCCATCCGGCATGAGCATATATCCGTTGAGACAGTAGCACTTGTAGCTGCCGTAAGTGTTCATGCACCTGTGCTTACAGGGCCGTGGCTTCAGGCCACACTCATTTAGATCTGAAAAGAATGGGGTTGAAGTGGAAAAAAAATCACCAAACTGCAGTATGACTGTAACACATTCAAAATACGTCTCTACACTGAAGAATGAGTGAGAAAAGGAGGCGAAATTTTATCTGTCTAATCATATGAGAGATTATTTCTGTTACATGTATACAATGTCAATTGGTTTTACTGGAATGGACAAAGAGTTTTCTATCATTTGTGACCTAAAGTTTTACCGTGGTGAAGTCTCTTCAATTTCTGAAGCTTAAATTTTGTGTTAGATGTGGTCTCTCCCGCTGATGAAGAGAGGAGCATAGTCATCACGTCACGGGTGGGAATTGGCTGGATGATAATGAGTAGTTTTCATAGGGGCAGATCTCCAGGTCTTTCCCTGGAGAGCTACTACATGAGTTTGAACCACCAAACTTTGTTATTAGCTGAACACTTTATCATTGTGCTGCTAGCAAAGCTCTTACATGACTGACAACCTCCCTTGTATATCTGGGTTACTTTTACGTTTATTCCTGACAATGTGACTCTTTGAATTTCTTCCTATCTTCAAAGGTGCTATCACACGAGACTGACTGACTTTATAAAATGTGCACCAATTTAAAACATAAGCAAGCTTGTATCTTTCCAATGGAAGCTTTATTTGCAAGGAGTAAGAGCTACACAAGTTAGAGCAACTATTGTTGTTGTGTGCCACTGAGTTGCCTGTGACTCACAGTGACCCTAGGCACAACAGCTCTGAACTTTGCCCTATCCTGAGCCAGTCTCATTCTCTCAAACAAACCTACCCCCATTACCCTAGCTACTTTGTCAATCCTTCTCACACAGGATCTTCCTCTCCAGCAGTGTTCCTCCACCCTTCCAAGCTTGATGTTCCTTCTCCAGGGACTGGTCTCTCCTGGACATATGTCCAAAGTATGTGAGAAGGAGCTTCAAAATTCTTGCCTCCAGGGAGCAGCCTGGTTTCACCCTCTCCAATACAGAACTATTTATTCTCTTGGTATGTTACTGTGATTTTTATTCTTGTTTAATCCTATAGATGTTATTCTGATCTCAGAATAATTGAGGAAACTTTAGTTTCCTACTTTAATAACATATCCAAACTAAAAGTGAATCTAAAAAAAAATCTCTCCACATATTTTCCTTAATTCAGCAGTAAAGGAGGACATATGTAAATACGAATGAAAGGTTAAGAAACTCTGGTGTCATAGTGGCAAGAAGCTGTGCTGCAATCCCAAAGAAACACAGTTCGAGTCCAGCAGGTGCTCTGTGGGAGAAGTATGGACAGGTCTTATACTACTAACTGCCTCTTAAATCCCACCTGGAGGGTCATCTCTGGGTTGGTTCTGACCCTCCAGTACACAACAACAATGCAAGATTATGTATTTTGGGTTCATTGGTATGACTATCAGTGTTAAAGATGGATTGACACAGTGACTGTAACAACGAGCTCCAGCATTATCAGAGATCGTGAGAAAGGTGCAGAACAGGGCAGGATTTCATATTCATTATTCACTGAGCTTCTACAAGTTATAGTTGACACAACAGCATCTAACAACAACAACATGTGGAACACTGCCTCAAGTGCACAAAGACTGATGATGACAAACACTAAGATATTAAGGGGTCAACAGCGTTAACAAGAAATGTGACCACAGGTTTATAGAGTCTGCACCATTTGATTACCTTGATTGTCTTTTTTATCTATAGCACTGAGTCAGAAAAGTAGATTAAAAATACAAAACTGTAAAACTGTTTGACCATCTAGTAACATTTAAGTCTGACCTCAATTATAAATCTATATTTCATTTAAAAGAATCAATTAATATTGGTTTAAAATTACTGCATCTAATATGATTTCATATTCTACTGACTTTCTAACTTGATTTTCTTTTCCTACTTTTACCATAGCTGTAAGGAGATCTTCAGCTAGGCATAGCCTATAGGAGGCTATATAGTAGCCTATAGGATCTTTGTTATCTCTGATGTTTCTCTTCAATTCTCTACTGTTATACATACTGTCAGTCTACAGTTTTCACAGTAATCACTTGGAAAAACATTTTAGAAAAAAATTTTCTTATAGAAAGTACTCTGCAGATTATGCTACCAACAGAAATTTTATTTTTTCTTCTAGTAAGTGAAATTATTTGTAAACAAAGAGTGAGACATTCTTTCATGTTCCCAATTTCTTCTACATCAGATTTCAATACTTACTAAAATTAGAAACAGAGCATCTTTCTTTGTGTAAGACATAACACCTGTTGTTGATAAACTTCTGAATTGTTCGTGATAAACAGGATTTCAATCTGAGTGCATTGTTAGCGAAAGGCTTTGTATTCTACACAGGTTTTTTTTTCTGCACTAAACAAAGACAAAGCAATACAATAGAATAAGATATATATCTCATGAGAGGAGAGTGGTGGATATAAAATATAGTTCCATTAAGAACCCTAATGATTATGTTTTTAAAGAATCATAGAAACTTTGTGGGTCCATGGTGAGACACAGTAATTGGTCAGAGGCTCCAGGTAACTGATAAAATATATTTATGCTGATGGAAATTTTATTTATCACCATATTTATGTTGAAGCCCAACTGGCATAGAATTCTGTAATGTGGTTCTAGTCTTGACCAGTAAGTCTGGAGAATTGCTATGGGACTAGACCTCTATGATCCATACGAGGGCTAGATGCAGTCACTTGCTTCAACCCAAAATTTCTCTTCTCCTCTCCAGGTATAAAAAGCATTTTGGGGGTAAAGTATCAAGAAATTGAAAAAAAAAATAAGCTTATTATTTTTCCCTGAGACTAGGAGACACTCTGAAATAATTTAGTGAGGGAAGAACGCATCCAAAGTTCAAGGGCTAAAGTTTGTTGGCAAAAGGTTCTTCTCTTGATCTTGAAACTGGTTCCTAACTATTCAAATACAATGAAAGCAGTCTGAAGGAATTATACTCTAGTAACTGTTTGGTACTTCCTGAAAGTTTTCAGTGTCAATCATTTTTTCTAGTACAATGACTGTTTATTCTCTCCATCTTCTTTTAATGCTTTCGAGGTCATTCAAAATATTGCCCATAGTATCTTTCAATACTGCAACACAGGTTTCAATTTTATTTTCAGCTCTTTGAGCTTGAGAAATGCAGAGCAAGTTCTTGCCTTTTAAGTCCAATTCCAGCTCTTTGCACATTCCATTAAAATACTTTGTATTCTCAAACTGCCCTTTGAAATCTTCTGTTCAGCTCTTTTACTTTGATAGTTTTTCGTTTTGGCTTCTCGTTGCTCCAAAGCAATCTTTAGAGTCTCTTCTAACATCCATTTCCATTTTTTCTTTATACTCTGTTTCTGTAATTACCTTTTGTTTTCTTCATGGATGACATCCTTGATATCATCCTGAAACTCATCTGAGCTTGATCGTGCTCATGCAGAACTTATACCAGGACCAGGAGTCTGTTGTGCAAACAGAGCAGGGGATCGCTGCATGGTTTGGAATTGGGAAAGGAGTGCGTGAGACCTGTATTTTCTCTCCATACCTATTCAATCTATATGCTGAGTAAATTACCCAAGAAGTTGGACCCTATGAAGAGGAATGTGGCATCAAGATTGGAGTGAGTGAGACACATCAATAATCTTCGTTATGCAGATGACACAAACCTGCATGCTGAAAGTGAGGAGGACTTGAAGCTCTTCAAGGAATGCAGCCGTCAGTATGGATTACATGTCAATGTCAAGAAAACAAAATTCTTACCACTTGACCGATAGGCAGACTCATGATGGATGGAGAGGATATCAAAACCTTCAAAAGCTTTATCCTGTTTGGATCCATAATTAACACCCTTGGTACCAGCAGTCAGGAAATAAGGAGACATACTGCACTGGTAAAATCTGCAGTTAGGGACTTCTCCAAATTATTGAGGAGTAATAATGATGTCTGAGGACTAAAGTGCATCTGATTCAGACCATGGTCTTTCTGATTACTTACTATGCATCTGAGAGCTGGACAATGAATAAGGATGACAGAAATAGAATTGACGTCTTTGAGCTGTGGTGATAGAGAAGAGCACTGCACATTCCCATGGATGGCCAAGAGAATGAACAGATAGGTCTTGGAGATGGTACAGCCAGAGTACTGTTTAGAGGCAAGAATAATGAGGCTTTGTCTCACATACTTTGATCATGTTGTTAGGAGGTGCTATTCCTTGGAGAAGGACATGATGCCGGGAAGCATTGAAGGTCGGCAAAGTAGAGGAAGACCCTCAATTAGGTGGATTAACACAGTGATTGCTGCAATGGGCTCGTGTGTCAGTAAGCGTGAGGATGGTGCAGGATAGAGCAGGATCTAACAGGGTTCAGATCTTTTGTTCATAGGGTCGCTATGAGTCATTCTTGACAGCACCTAATAACAACAACTGTTGAGTGGATGATGCTCTGTAACGGCTGGCCAGTATTGATCACCCTCACAGCTGTCATCATTCTCCCTCTCTGTCACAAGCATGTGTCTCCTACAAATCTCACAATGACCACTGTAGAAGTTTTGAAATTAGATCCACAGTCATCCTTAATTGTCAATGTTTGTCAAACAGAGGATTTTTGCTGCACTAGAGAGCTTTAAAAGATGCAAAGTATATAAAGTCCTGGTAAATCCTTGTGTTCACTATTCTTCTATGATAATTACATCTCATTTTCTTACTGACCTAACTCCTTGTAAGCTGAATTAATATTCGATGCTTCCAATAACTGCTGCATTCTTTATCACAGTCCATGTGTTACAGATCTATTAACATTTGGGCTATCAAAATTAAGTCAGAAAACGTACAGTAACATTTCCAAATTATAAATTATTAATAAGCAGAATGATATTAGAAAATGTAGCTTTCCTGATAACACTCACAAATCAATCCTAAAAGTTGATAAGAGAACCTAGGAAAGAAAACTTTCATTTTCTTATTTTAAGGCCATTTTATTCTTCTTTTTCTTTGGAAGCTCATAATGTAAATTATAAGGAAAATCTGTAATGAAAAGATATTTAATGAAATTCATCATGTACCTTATCTTATTATTCAACAGAGAGAATTTCACAGTTGAACCATTTAAACTCTGTAATTATGTAACACGATGCTTACAAAGCAGGTATTACTAAACGAGTACAATTAAGCAAGCTGGTGGTGGCGGCAGCTTGGCAGGGGACCGGGGGGTGGGGGGACTGGTGGAGACGAGAGCTAGTCCAAAACAGAAATGCAAGCTGCATAGCATGATTATGACATTTCAGGAAAAAAAGAATCCGAAATTTTATTAACATGCAGAACACTGAAAATCAGCTTGAGAAAATTTGAAGAGATTAACTGAAAAAAATAATCCAATGGATTGCAAAAGAAAATCATCTTCTATTCATTTTTAAGGCATTTGGACTCCCCCCCCTTTGAGGATTAACTAGGTAGTCATTTGGAAATCTAAGCTTTTAAATTTTATTTAAAACTTTTTTTAATAATATTTTTAAATTTTAAATTTTATCTGACTATGGAGAAGGCATAGGGAAGCAGATGTTAATATGTCAATTGCTATTATTTCTATTATTTACATTATCAATGACTCAGTCACTAATCACATTGTCCTAAATACCCTGTGTAGAAAATATCAATAGAAAGGCAATAATTAATAATCTAAACTATTTTAATTCAGTCATGATAAGTGGATGAGAGATATACTTTCTTAGAAGAAAAAAATTGTCAAGTAATGCTACCACACTACTCTCCTATAAAACTTTCTGGCATCATACAGAAAGTCTTTGTGGTGTTCAGGTTCTCATACTGACTCTTAATGCATGTGAGGCAGCCAAGTATATTAAACAGCTTACTCCCTATTATGAACTAACTCAAAGTTACACTAGAACCAGAAATTCGGCTTTCTAATATCACAAAATAGACACCAAATGACTGAAGTGGATGAGGTTAGGTTTCCAGATAATTTCAACTCTACCCCAAACAGATAGTGGTCGGGGAGGTGGAGGGGAAGGCCTGAACAATTCTAAAATCTCCTTGGCAAAAGCCACCAAAACATCAATTGTCAGTTGCTTTGGAAGTCCTGACTTCTGTGATTTTGTACATCAGATTGCCAGAGTACAAAAAAAAAAAAAAAAGGAAAGGAAGAGCAATGATGCTCTATACATTGAAAGCACAGTGAAGGAAGGCTCCAGGTTTAAAGAGCACAGAGAATCAGCACCAGATGGAAATCCTTGCCGGTTGCTTCACATGCTCAAGATGCTGAAGACTGGCAATACTGGAGCTAGTTTCGACACAGAAGGGACATAACTGCAGGAAGCCGTGCAGGTGGAAGGAGCAGGCCACCTGGAGAATGCACGCTCACCCCTTGAAGGTACACTTGTGGCCTGATGATCCAGGGGTTGGAAAAGAGGCTGCTCATTGCCTTGGTCAAGAGGAGTTGGGTAGGAGTGTTCATCTTCACACCAGGAAGAAGGTAATAAGAGTCAACTTTGAACTGATGTCATTGTTAGCCCTAAAAATCTTTGTAAGTATATATTAAACAATTACATGAAGTTGTTGGAATTTTAAAAAGAAGAGTTTTAGATGATTTACAATACATATTTTCTGCTTTTTTTACTTTCATTTAATTTTTTTATTATAATTTTCCAAAAATCTCGCACTGCCATCTTTTTACCCAAGAAGATACACACACAAATGGAGAAACACACACACACACACACACACACACACACACACATTGTAACAATTCATATTTGCATAGTGGTTCTAAAATGATATGGAGATTTGAAATGATAAAGGCATGGTGATTTGAAAAATCATTGATGATTCAGTCATCAATAAATTAGGAAAAAAACCCTCTGATTATAATAAATCTTTTCTGTTTAGTGACCTCGGGGCCTTAATGAACTTGTACAATATAATTTGTTCAACAGTTTACAATACTAAAAAAATTATTGACAAATGTAACACTTCCAAAAAAGATCTTCTTTAAATAAATTGCATCAGAGATGAACAAGAATTTGCCTAAACCACATTTAGATAGCACTTAATTTGATTATAAAAGGCTTTAAGTAAAAAATGGTAATTGTTGAAATTATTAGTTTACCAAAATAAATACTGGAGTGAGAATCAAAGACTCAATAAAGCAATCACATTCTGTGGTTCAAGGCTATTATGCATTAGCAGGCAGGTAAACCTCCAATCAAATGAACTTTAGTTGCTGGGGTCTTTCAAAAGATCAATTTGCAGTCAACAACCTTAATATTAAGGATAAAGTGCTTTGTTGTGTTTACTTTCTGCTTTGTGGTTAACTTTCAGATATAAACAGTACACTATGTCTTATCAGTTGTGTTTTAAAACATACCAATTTTTTCCATGAGATGAGAAACTCAACATACTATGCATAAACCATATAATAGCATCAGCAATTAAGATTTGTACATAATTTTCTTTTAAAATTGTTAGAAACCATACTAGAAAAGTGAAAAAATATTCCTTTTCTTTCTGAAAACAAACCATAAGATGCTTGACATGCTTAAAGATTACTCCCATTGTAGAAGTTAATAAAACATTACATAAAATAGTATCATTTCAGGGTAGTCAGGGGAAAGAGGGCTTAAATATCTACAGAAACTCAAGAAGGGGAAAATACTCATGAGTAAAATTACTGAAGAAACGTTGGTAGGGAAGAGAGAAAAGCAATCAAGAACAATCAGACATTTGTATTAATTTCAATTACTATGAAATGTACCACGTGCCTTGTAAAGTATAGCAATGATCAGTCTCAATCTGTGGTTGTGTATCTGAAGTAAACAACAAACAAAAAAATAACACCAAACCCAGCTAATTACGACTTACAGTGACCCTACAGAACAAAGCAGAACTGACCCAATTGAGTTTCCAAGGCTATAGAGTAGAAGAAGCCTGCCACATCTTTCTCCCACAAGGAGCAGGGAGGTTTGAATTCCCAACCTTCTCTTAGCAGTTGTGTGTTTAAACATGACCACCGGGGATACATATCACATGTAAGTGTAGAAAATAAAAGAAAATGGTTCAGAGAAAAGTATAAGTCACCATCATGGGATTTGCATGAAACTTGTGACAAGGCTGTTAAAGTAAACCAGTTTCAAAGTGCAGCTAGCCCTGCTATACTGGCAGCTCCCCAGGCAGCATTAAAAGCTCTCCTTAAGTACCAAGTATTCATAGTGGTGACTCCACCAAGCCTGTTTCCAGGAGTTATTTCTTACCTCACTTGCAAGAGAATTTGCAGGAAATTCTTGCTTATATGAAAACCTACTTTGAATCAAAAGCTCATTTCCAGTCCTAGGAAATTATTTCAAATATACCTTTTCACATGCCTCTCCTAGAGAAAATGGAACTAGTCTGATTTTCCATATTTTATTTTCCTGACGTGTTTTCTTTGTTTTTAAAACTTGTGGGCCAGATTATTTTTTTAAATTAATGTTAATTTATTTCACTGATATAGACACAATTTGCCCAAAGAAATTTTATGGAAACACTAAGCAGATTTCAGGCTAGGGCAGGGCTCAGATCTGTTGCTCCTCGAGTCACTATGAGTCATAGCTGACTTGATGACACCTAACAACAAGAGCAACAAGCAGCTCTCACAGGATTCCCAGTGAAGTGCTTGGCTACGAACTGTAAGGTTAGTGGTTTAAATCCACCTCGAGGTACCTTGGCAAGATGTAGTGATATACTTCTGAAAAAATCATAAACATTAAGGTCTCTATGAAACATATGGGGTTGCTTTGAATCAGATCAATTAGTTAAGTTAGCTTTCACACTTACCCAGGTCACTCTCAGCAGCCACTCAAATCTAACCAGGCTTTCGGTCCTTGGATTCAGTCTAAGGTGCTAGACCACAGAACTCTTTCAAGAACAATTAATGGGTTAACTGATAGTTAATGTGCACCCAGGTGCAAACCAATTTAACAGTAGTTTCTTCAGGAATTCAGAAATCAGGTACTCATCACAAAGGTTGCATCAGCTCTGAATGAACATAAACCTTTTTATCAGGATCACTGCTTTTTTTTTTCTAATATGGAGGCCAAAGTTAAGAGATTATTAAAACACGTATGTCTGTCCTCATCTTCAGTTTTATGTTCAAGATGATATGAGGTATTTATTACATTCTCAGTGTCTGAATAAATTCTACAAGTACGAAAACACATTTCCTACTACTGAAATCTTCCCTCTGAGGAATATGGTTTTGGAAAGCAACATTTTAACTCAGTATATGCCAACTTTTTTTTAGTGAAACAGCTATGTGTTACAGGCCATAGTCTGTGGGAAACAGGTTTTTTTGAAAATAAAAGCTACCAGTGAGGATCTTCATTTTGATTGACAATGTTAGGATCTTTGATAAATACTAAAGTTCAAGTAGGAAATAAATCTAAATTATTTTCCCTACCATCTCAAATACAGATTCATATTATAGCTCTCTTTATATAATGTCCTGGCATTGATACTGCAGAGTTTACAATGCTGGGATATTAATGAAACCTCTGATGGTTTTATTTTCACCACTTTACAAAAACAGAAGTATGCTGGGATTCTCACAAGAACCTTGAGAATGCAAGAGCCAGATCCTAACATGCTTCCATAATGGAACTTAGGCTGAGAAAGAAAAGCAAATTAGTTTTAAAAGAGTAAGCTGAAATTATAAAAACACCATTATTTCAAAAGGATGTCCCAGGTATACTCGGTTAAAAAAAAAATCCTTGCTAAATAATTCCAAAAAGCAGCACTGGAAATGCTAGTTATAAAGCAAGTATCAGATAACACAAGAACACATATGGGATTAACAGTTCATCCTACCTATTTACATGTTACATTTTAATAAAATATATTTCATTTGATAGTAGTCAGCAAAAATCAGATGAACTTTCAAATATCAGTGTTCTGGAATGTTGAAAATACGTTTATAAATCACTAGTTTACAAGACACACTTTAAGGAGTATCCAGAACTAAATACCAGATGCTATGAAGCAGGAGTGTTTCAACAATATTTCTTTGTAATACAAGATCAAGTGTCTTATATTTAGATTCTACATTATGATTTTACTTGACTTTGAGAAGGAATGATTTTCATTTTAGAAATAAGAAAATTTCTTGGCGAGGGCTGGGCAGGGAGAAAAGTGCAACAATGAATGAATGGAAATCCAAAATCTCTGTAAATGTTCATTAAAATGAATAAAATAAAATAAAAACCAAAAAAATTCAACTGTTTACTCCTTTCATCTTTCTAGTTATATCTGACCCTAGCCTTCCTTTATTTCCTGGTTTAGTGGTCCTATTGATAGAAATTTCAAGCTAAAATAAGTTATAAAGTGAAGACTTGTTGAACTTATTAGCATGAGCCATTCTCAATTATATTTTCTTCACCTACAACTCATATGGTTGGGGGAAAAACATGGCTATATAAATAATAGCCCTACATTGACCAATGACAGATCGATGCTTTTTTAGCATCAATTCTTTGAACTTAAGAAAGGCATGTCACAATTTCAAGCTTCAGTAATTTCCAATGAAAACTGGAATAATAATTAGTAAGTTATTATATGTAACTTAATTACAAAAATAACACTCTATCTCTGAATGTTATTGCAAGGATGAAAATGCATAATATATGTAAAATATCTGAGACACAGAGAGTATTAAATAAATGCTTGCCTTAATAGGAAACTGATGTCAATAAGCATAATTACTAAATGAACCGGTGTTTTCTTTCTCAGAGGAATGTTTCAAACTGGTCAGCTATTGGAGGGAGATTTAATAACGGAATCAAAGTTCTCAGATTTAAAAGAGCCTTAGAATTTCAAATCAAGCCTCCTGCCTGACTTCTGGTTTTAAAAGGATTTTATGTAAGTAGTTACTGAGGTTCAAAGAGGTTAACAATTTGCCTAAGGCCACCCAATGAGTTTGTGGAAGAACGCATGGAGTGCCTAAACTGGAATAGAGACCTCTTCAAATGCATTTTTTTTAAGAAAACATATTTTAATTTGTTTTAGGGAATTAAAAAAAGTTGACTTTTTATTATATTATGATGAAAACCATTATTTATAATTTTCACATTTTTATCTAACAAGAAAAAGGGTAGCTCTTATATTTGAGAAGAGTAGTTATAGAGAGTAGTTTGGGGAAATTTATGTTTTTTAGACTTAGCAGGAACAGAGACAGCTCATGATTCCATATTTATGTCTGACTGGTCGCCTACCTTGATTGCAGGTTTTTCCGGCATATCCAGGGTGACACTTGCACTTGTTTGGTCCGACACATTCACCATGTTTGCACTGTGGTTGACACACAGCTGTGAAAAGAGGACATCTTGTATTATTTCCAAGGAGACAGCACATCAATGTTATTTTATCTCTGCTACATATTAGTTTGATAAAAGAGAAAAAGAAATAACAGAGCAAATTGACAAAAACATAAAATTACTATTTTTGCAACGGTAAGTTCTGTACAAACTATCATTGCACCCTTTGAAAATGGGAAAAAACCTCACCCCCATGACTCAGCTTTGAGCTAAACAACGGAGAGGTCTATGAGGTGAACAATAACAGCAAGAAGGTATTCACTCCTTAGAATCATCCATCATGTACAGTCAAAACGGCAGCTTTTGACCAGGGTTTAGACTCAGAAGGCAGGAGGGAGTACAATAGAAGGATTGATGGAAACAAAAATCACAGGGAGGAAGTGGGGAGAGTATGATGACAGTGGATATTGTAATTAATATTGAAAGAAAGGTAGGTGTGATGGTTGATTAGGAAATATATCTGCTTTGTAAACTTGGACTCAATTCATACTAAAAAAAGCAGTTCTTTTCCATTTGTATTGGATATGTACGAGATCCAGTTACATTTCAAGTTTAAGTATAAAAAAGTGGTGTATTAGAATTAATATTGCTAAGGTTGAAGTGATACAAAGTGAAATAAGCACTGAACTTCAATGGTGTTTGAAATTTCAGCTTATTTTATTAATGAATTATGAATTTTATTAAATTTTAGAATATTTCTATCATTGATCATTCTTGACTCCAAAGTTTATCTCTATTGCTCATTATCAGTCTATAACGGCTTTCTAGCTTTAGTACACTAATATAAAGTACAAAGTTCTGTTTCACACACAAAACTCCATCAGCCAAATTCTGTTACCCTCAAGACTTCAAAACGCTTTCAAGTCAGCTCTCATTCTTTCACAGATTTTCCTAATCTGTCCAAGTACCAGATGAATATTCATTCTATTTCTTGTATACCAGTGATTTAAGATATTACAATATGATAGATTACTAAAAAAAAAAAAAAGGTTTGCATATTCTGTTTCAACAAATGAACTGGGTATGTGTTTGCTCCACAAAGACATTTGACAATATCTGGAGATGTTTTTGGCTGCCATTTGAGAAAAGGCACTACTGGTAGCTAGTAGCTAGAAGCTAGGGACACTGCTGTACCCTAAAACGCTCACACAGGCACTCCCACAACAAACTATCCAGACCAAAATGTCATGGCACTTGCTTATAAATTGATAAATTTTGCTTTACTATAAGTATTAGCCCATGTACTATGAGAGATGAAAAAATAGTTCTCTAACATGGCCATTGGTCTCAAGAAGTTTACACTCGGTGATGAGAGAAAACAATCACATATTTTTATTCAAGCCAATACTTAATTATGGTTAAAATGGATAGCACCTATGTGTGAAGAACTTGTTCAATAAGAAAATACATATGGATTTGTACAGAAAGTCTTATCGAAGAGGACTGAGCTGGATTTTAAAGCCCGGGTATAAATACAAATGGGTATATGAACCTGGAGAGAGGATGAAAGACACCCAAGTGTTGAGGACTCTCCTTCATAGGGTCACTATGAGTCGCCTGTGACTAGACTCAACGGCACTTAACAACAACAACATCAACATAGAGAGAGAGAGAGATCAGTTGGCCCAGTGGACAGAAAGCAATGCTACCATGCCAAAAATGGGTGACTTTTAATCCATGGCCCTAGGGCCTGTCTTTCATTGTTTTTGTTCAGACATTCCTCTAGGTCGTATAGCCCTGGTGTACAAGTTGCAGTACAGCAGTAACTTGTGGTTGCTGTGAGGCTGAACACTGTGACACTGATGTGTCAAATCCGTTAATGGTTGGCTACCCAATGCGGACAGAGAGTGGGGTGGAGCTCCCTGATTAAAACAAGCTTGGAAGGAGGAGTGGCATCCACTTCTATAATAGCTTGCCTCAGGAAATCCTATGAACCTGGAGAGAGGATGAGAGACACCCAAGCATTGAGGACTCTCCTTCATAGGGTCGCTATGAGTTCACTTGCGACTCAACGGCACTTAACAACTTAACAATAACAACTATAAAGCAAGGGAGAAGAATATCCTAGCTGAGGATAATTGCACATCAAGTTAGGCCATCATTTATTTAGAAGACACTGCAGAAAAAAGCTTTATCAAGCTAAAAGTAAGAGGCAGACAATCAGAGGTGAGTCGTAGTGAATGATGATTTCCATCCCCCCCTCCTCCGTTCCAGACTAAGGAACATACACTTAACTGTATGGAAAGTTCTGCAAGTTTATGATCACCTGGAGAATTATCTTATAAAAATTAAAAACTCTAGGTATCATCCATGGTGATGATACAAAGGATGACATGAGAAGAGTCTAGAGGCAAAGGAAACATTAAAGAAGGCCAGTGAAGCCATCCAGGGCAGACTTCACACCACAGAGGCATGATTTATGTCAACAAGAGAAAAAGATAGCTTCACTAACCAGCTGTAAGTACCAAAGGGTAGGGGTCAACAATGACACTAAGTCTTGAAGCCTCCAACATCTGCTCATTCTACTAGTTAATGCTATTCTCCAATCTAGGGTATGATTCCAATTTCCTGACTATTTTTAAACACTGTTTCCTTCCAAATGTTCAAAAGGGGAAGGGGAGAGGGAGAAAAAGTGGGAAATGGGAAAGGGTGGGGATCAAAGGGATAGGAGAGTTTAGTGGGTAGATTGGGGGGGCAGTGTAAAGGAATGGGAATGACTCGAAGAGAAGAGGTGATAATAAGCAAAGATCAATGGTGATTGTATGAAATATACTGTCTATGAGTGATTGTATGAGGCACCATGTAAATGAAAGATTGTGTGAAATAGTGTACATAAATGAAAATGTTGTTGTTGTTGATTGCCACCAAGTCGAGGATGACTTATAGTGACCCTATGAACAAAAGGCCTGAAGCTTTTCTGTAACTATCATCATTTATCAAAGTTCACAATGTTTCCAGAGGCATTTTATGTAAAAAGTGAATGCCACTCCTGCTTTCAATAAATGAAAATACAATTAACATTCTTGTGAAATGTATGCTAGTTTTTTTTTGTTTTCTCACTGACTCTCAGTAACTTTCCTCACCACAGGTTTTATCTGCCAGGTTTACTTTCTAGGTCTTTCTCACTTGTTTGCTTGTCACCCAACAGGGATCCTGCATTCCTACTAATCTTTAGTGCCATTCAGTAGTTTTTAATTGAAACACCTGCAACAAGAATGGATGAGCAGAGTGTAAATCATACAGAAATTGTACTTGAAAGACTCTTAAAGTCTGATTTCAGGAATGCCTTCAAATTTAGAGTCAATTTTGTTCAGATGTGTGAAGTGAATTATTACACAGGCAGGGCTTACACTATTACTCGTCAACTGATTATCTATCTGATAGATTATTAAATGTAGTCTTAAAAATATGGCCTAGAAAAAAATATTTATGAGACTTCTGGCATCTGTAACAAAGAAACAAAAATTTTTAAGGTATTAAAAAAGTTTAAAGTGTTCCATAAATATTTATTATACATCTGAATATACTCTGAATAAAGCAAGCATCGCACAAGGATGTATTATAAAAAGTAAATCTTTCAGAATACTTAAATCCAAGTCATATTGTCTAAACGTCACTCTGAATAATTTTTAGAACTGGAAAGTATCTCTTAAAAACATGAAAAACATTTATTTAGAAAAGACACTTTAGGAAATGATTAAACATGAGAGTCTAAGGCTGTACAGGCATTTATTTGAATGAACCCTCTGACCAAATTTAATGACCATTCATTTTTGTGCATTTAGGCATTTAATGGAACAAAAGTTTTTCTGTGCCCCTTCCCTCTTCTCTTACTTTTTTGGTTGTTTGCTCTCAGTGGTGTGCCTAATCTTGGGCACATCAAATGTACACATACCAAGAGGTCAAGGCTGTCAATGTTTCTCACATGTTTACGGAGTAGGTATTTTAAAACAAATTGCTATTTGTACTCTGACAATCAACTCAAGTAACTAACCACTCTTGGAATAGCCAACAGCTATTAACTGTGATAGGATATTCAGAGAGTCAATAGGGTTTTTTTTTGGGGGGGGTTCCTTTCTTAGAAAATGTGGACTCAAAAAAATGCTATACAATGATTTTGTTGGCAGTATGTCTGGAATTAAATTACATAAGTATGTTTTGAACACTTTGTGCATACAAAAGTGTTATACCAAGTGAGTATGGTTGAGGAGAGAATCACAGAGAAGAAAAAAATAGTAGAAGAGTGTGTCATAACTGGCTGCAGGACCCAGAAAGGCCTCACGTAGAAACTTCAATCTGAGGAACATTTTAGGGGTAAGAGGATGGGGAATGGCAGGAGGCGGGGGGAAGGGAGCAGAGAAGCCTTTCAAAAATGAGCAAAAACATACAGAGTGGAAGAGGAAAGGATGAATGCCAAGTATGCTGGTGGAGCTCCTGTGCAAAGTACTTATAACAACAGTTGAGGTTGAAAGAAAGGCCAGAACCAGATCATAAAATGCCTCAGTAGCAGAAACTGCTAGACACTTAACAATATTTCACTTCCTTTCTTCTTTTCCATGGTTTTCCCCAGCACCACTCTTAAGTTCTAAATGACTTGGCAATGTAAAACTACTTTTTTCTACCTCTCTGGTAGGTATGGGTGGCCATGCGACTAAATTTTGACCCACGTTATGTAAGCACAATATGTGCTTGACCTGTGCCGTCCAGAAATGCATGTCCACCCAGAACCTGTAAATGTGACTTTATTTAGAACCAATGTCCTTGCAGGTTTAATTATGTTAAGATGAGGTCATGCTAGGGCGGGCCTGAATCTTGTATGACATGACATGAGGTGTCCTCATGAAAAGTGGGAAATGTGAACACAGATACACAGGATAGAAGATTATGTGAAAAATGAAGAGAAAGAAAGGCTGCATCTATGCACAAAGGATTTCAAGGTGGGTCAGCAGACTCCAGATTTTAGAAGAAGCAGAGAAGGGTTTTTTCCTCTAGAGCTTTTGAAGGAGGTTGGTCCTGTTGACACTTTGATTTTACACTTGCTCTCTCTCTCTCTCTCTCTCTCATCATACAGGCAGAACAAACTCATAGCTGACCCTCCAATGGGTTTCCGAGTCTGAGATTCACATGGGAGACTGCTCATGCCTCTCCCATGGAGTCACAGGTAGATTTGAACCACTAGAGAAGCCTGACCTTGGGCTTAGCATCACAGCTCCCTATGGACTACGTCATCAAAATTGCCTAACTAGAATAGTAAAAGAGTAAGTTTCTTTAGTTTTAACAGCCTTTGGAAACCAATTTATAACTTACTGAATGGGGCTTTGAGATTGCTATTTAAAGAGCTGGCTAAGTAGGATGTCTCTTTGTATGTGTCTTCTTGTCAAGAACGTACAAGTAACAGCTGAAGTCTCACCAGTCACTTTATGAGCAGAATGTGATTTGATAAAGGAGGAGAGAGTAGAGCAAAAAGTCACAATATTAATACTAATCTGTCACGCAAGCAATTTAGCATTTTCCTTAGTGTCACTACTACTTGCAACCAAACGCAATTCCTTGCTATCCTTGAAATGCACTCTGGACTTTGTCTGTGTTTAATAGCAAATCAGTATCACTGAAAGGGGTTTGTTGGGGTTATTTTTTCTTCTTTTTAACATAGATTTGTTATGTGTAGATCTTAATAGAAATTTTCTATACACACAAAGAAAGAAAGAAATACAATGTGTTGCATTCCTTTTATGCCTACTGTAGCTCTGGTGGTCTAGTGGCAAAGAGCTGTGCTGATATTCCAAAGGTACATGGTTCGAATCCACCAGCTACTCTGTGGGAGAAAGATGGGAAATGTGCTTCCATGTGGTTGATAAACTCTGAAAACCCACTGGAGGGTTAGCTATGAGTAGGTTCAGACTCGACAGCACATAACAACAACTAGTATAGCATATACAGGAGTCATGGTGATGCAGTGGTTAAAGAAGTCAGCTGCTAAACAAAAATCACCATAGAAGAAAGATGAGTCAGTTTGCTTCTGTGAAGATTTACAGCCTTGGGAATATTATGGGACAGTTTTCCTCTTCTGTTTCCTTATGTCTTATTACTTACTAAAAGTTGGCATTGACTTGATGGAAGGAAGTATGGTTTGGTTATACCATATAGCGATGAGAGTATATATAAAGAACATCATTTCTATATCATCTCTATGTCTCTTTGAGACAGTAAATGCTTTAAATAAATATAAATAGCCCTAGGTATAATACATCATTATTAAGTCATTCAACATCAATCACCTATATTGAAACAAGTGAAACAGGAATCTCAATTTCTTTGTAAATTGGTCCACCTTCTGAAAAGCCACTCCACCATAACATGAGCTGTCAGAGACCAGAACACACCATCATTATTCTGTGGCTAGCTGGTCAGCAAACAAATAGACATAGAGTCTGGTTTTAGAGGTCTAAATTTTGTATACTGGTCTTCTATGGTATACTTGTTCAGAGGAACAATGGACCTAATGGTTCACAGTTTCATTGCAGTGGGCAATGAGGGAAGGTGGGAGAGAGGCAGAATTTCCTAAATCAAGGTAGTTAATTTTGGGCAACTCTTGATGATTCATGATCTGTTATCTACTTATGGCACTCATGTAAATAAAATTCACGTAAGTCATGGATTGTCTATGAATTACAGATTTTTTTTTCTCTTAAAAAAATACATTGCTTAAATTAAGCCAAAGTGGTCAAATCACATTCATATTTTTCCTCAAAGACTCCTAAATAAAATCCTCCAAAATATCTTTAAAGTAAACTCTAAGGCATTGTTTAAGTAGAAAAAAGAAATGGTCTCAAATGGCAGGTATAACTCTCTGATGTCACAGATCTGAATCTTTTTTACCTGATTGCAATCTAAAGTTTTACTCTAAAAAGTTCTTTGTAACATCCTACTATACTGCCGTGGTCGTCAAGACAGCACGGTACTGGTACAACGAAAGACAAATAAATCAATGGAATAGAATTGAGAATCCAGAAATCAGCCCATCTCCCTATCATCAACTGATTTTTGACAAGGAGATAAAATCATTTAAGTGGGGAAATGACAACCTTTTTAACAAATGGTGCTGGCAAAATTGGAAAACTATGTGAAAACTCAAGCAAGATCCACATTTCACTCCATACACAAAAAACAACTCAAAGTGGATTATGGACCTAGAACTAAAACCAATGACTATAAACTTCACTAAGAAAAGCTTGGAAGAACTATAGAAGTCCTAATCCACAACATAAATAGTCTTCCAAGTAACCTGAAAAAATCTACAATCGGGAGAGGATAAAATAGATTAATAGGACCTTCTAAGTATCAAATCCCTATGCACATCCAAAAATTCTCCAAAAGGATAAAAAGGAAAGCCACAGACTGGGAAAAAACATTTGGTAATGACATGTCAGAAAAGGGAATTATAATATCCAGAATTTATAAAATACTCCAGCACCACAGCAAGATAAAGGTAAACAACCCAATTGAAAAATGGGCACAGGATATGAACAGACACTTCACCGAAGAAGACATTCAGATGGCCAACAAGCACATGCATGAAGAAATGTTCAAAATCCCTAGTTCTAAGAGAGATGTAAATCAAAATAACTATGAGATATCATCTCACCCAGTAAGAAGAGCAAAATTTAACAGAACAGCAAACATCCAATGCTGATGAGGTTGTGGAGAAACTGGAACCCTTATTCAGTGTTGCGGGGGAGTGTAAAATGGTGCAACCACTGCGGTATGGTGCTGTCTCAAAAATTTGCAAACAGAAATACCATTTGACCCAGCAATTCCAAAAATACTGGGAATATACCCTAAAGAAACTAGAACTGCCACCCAAGCAAATATATGCACACCCATGTTTATTGCTGTTTTGTTCACAATAGCAAAGAGTTGGAAACAACCCAAGAACCCATCAACAAACAAATGGATAGAGAAGCTCTGGCATATTCACACAATAGAGTACTATGCTGCATTGAGAAACAAGGAACTCGTGAAATATTATACAAAATGGGAGGACATTATGCTGAGGAAAGTATCTCAGTCACTAAAGGACAAATACTGCATAGTGCCACTGTAGTAAAACGGGACTGACATTGAGTTTGTGGGGAGATGGAGAAAGAGGGGATAAATAATGCATACTGCATTGAAACAGATGAGGGATAGAATTGTTTAAAAGGGATATATGATTAGGTATTATTGTCACGACAGGAGTCCAGAATGAAGGCTGCATAGAGGAGTGGACTTGGGGGGGAAGGACTGTATAACAATGAAAGAATTTTTCTCTTACTTTTCAAGGAGAAGAGCAAATTATACGGGTGGGCACAGAGAAAAGTGCAAGAATGAATGAATGGAAATCCAAAGTCTCTGTAAACTTTAATTGAAATTGATATTTAAAAAAATGCTATGGAGAGACTATTGAAAGATTCAGAAAGCATCGAATGAAGATGGAAGAAGTATACAGAGTCACTGTACCAAAAAGAATTGACTGACACAAAAAAATTCATAAATCAACATATGACCAAGAGACAATAGTCTCTATAAACTTTCATTAAAATTAATTTTTAAAAAATCCTTGAGAGAAAAAAAAAGTTCATTGTACCTAATAAAATAGTCGTTCAGACACTTAGTCAATGTTTTCTAAGTAGTAAATTACCAAAGATGTTTATAATGTAAACTAATCAGGTTGGGAATCAAGTGCCAATACTTTGAAAACATAAGGACTTGACGAGATACTCTATAATGCGACAAGATTATTAAAAATTCTCAACAACAAGAAAAAAAAGCAAATCAAACAAAATTCAGCATTAGATGTTGTTAAAAGCTTAAGATTTTTTTTTTTAATGCAAATAAGATTGTTGGTGGAGGCTCGAGCCTCATTACTCATTTTAGTATCTATCCACATCAGGTTGGTTTTCTGCATCAGGGAGCACCGGTGACTTAGCGGTACGGAGCTGCACTGCCAACTCAAACACATCAAATCTACCAGCTGCTTTGCAGGACAAAAATGGGAAATCTTCTACTTCGAAATTAAACAGCCTCTGAAAACCTGTGGTTGGTCAATTACGAGTTAGCTCCGATTTGACAATACATACCAACATCATCATATTGCAGGTATATCTGGTTATTCAGCAATGGCATGATTAAAACAAGAAAAGAATCCTCTCCTTCAGGGCACATAACTTTAAAATAAAAATGACACAGAAGCAAGCAAGGACAGAACAGAAGAATTAATGGCTAGATATAAAATTGGGAGTTTTCCAAGAGCTCTAGTTATCAAAACTAAGTATCAAACTTCACAAAACTCAGATATTATAGACAACTTCATCTGAAGAAAAGTAACATATAACACAAAACGTAGTCATCATTTTAAAAAAAAAAAAATTTGACCTACAAGAAAGAATGACTGAAACAATTCACAGCTGTATTAAATTAGGGACCTGGGAGAAACACAGGTAGAATTTTGCAGATCTCCCCTGAAAGCACCTTGAGTCGTTTAGTATCAAATGAGCAAAACTCAGCAAAGAATGCTACTCTCTGGGATCTCCAGAAGAAAACAACTCTCCAACCTCCTTAACATCCTAGATTCTAAGGTCCTCAGATAGAAAGGAATCATCGTACGCTCAAATTTCAATTCCTGCTGTAGTAAAAACCAAACTAAAAGTGCCTCTTTGATTATTATCACTTTAAAATACTTCCTATTATATGCTTTCATGAGTACAGAACTCAAAACCATTTAACATGAGTGATTAAATTTAGTCTCCCAATACCCATATAAGGCAAAAAAAGAGGCATGGATTATTTTGCACATTACCAGCAGACTAGTAAAAGCAAAAATAGTTACGGAGATTGTTCAATTGCAGTTAAACTTTCCTATCCCAGTTGTATGCTCAGTCCACTGGTTCCTCTGGTCATTACAAGGTCAGAAAGATCAACATTCTAAAGGGATGTGGGAGGAGAAGAGTGAGATGATAGTAAAACATTAACAGGAAAGGATGGGAGGGGCAGGGAATGTCAATAGTGATTAAAGGCATGGAAGTATTTAAATTACATTTTCAGGAAGGAAAAGTTGCAATTGAGGAGACAATCTATAATAGGGAGGGGACATAACCTTGCCAGAATGTTTTAAAATAAGTCTCTGTTGCTTCTTTGTAGGAATGCCAGATTATGAGCCATTAATGAAGTAGAAGACTGTTGTCTCTTCTGAGGAATTGCTACATGGATGAATTATCATTGTTTTGATTCAGGACTCATTTATTCAGTTTAACTGTCATTAAGAATTTAACTAATCATAAAGTAGAGCCAAATACTGTCAATCAATCAACTGGTAATTTAAAGTATGAAGTTAAAAAAAGGTATTCTGCTTCCATGGGGAATCTGGCAAAAGATATCTGACAATAATTTACTGTGGTTTTGTCTTTGGAAGCATCAGATATAGCAAATTCTCATGTTATCTTATCCCTCCCTATATTGATTGCTGAAGCAGTCCAAAAGAAGATAACTGGCTATACTTGCATCTTTGCATCCCATTTCAACTTTTATTTTCACAATGAAGCAGTATCCCTTCCTAGTAATAAAATCTATGTAAACAATAAGAACAAATTACAAAAGTCATCACTGGGACAATAGATAATCTAGACATTTTATGACATAAAATTACTGTATCTATGCCAACTTCATGTGACTTGTAAGAAATATTCTTAAATGTATGAAGTTATTAGGCATAAAGTGCCTTTTTGTCTACAACTTTCAAGTGGGTTAGAACATCTGTACACACACACACACACACACACACACACAAGGGAGACAGCAAATGTGTAAAATGTTAACAACCATATATTGTTCCTATACTTCAAATCTACATTCGTAGATCTGAAAATTCTTAAATACAAAATAGGAGAAATTCATACATTTAAAAAGGATAGAACACATAACTTGACAAAGATTTGTATTTCATTTGTGAGGAATTCTTATCAATACACAATAGACAAGAAACTGAGGGCACAGCACTGAGGTTGGAGTCCCAGCTCCATCATTCAGAAACTTGTACTCTATGCATACAACCTCACAAATGGAGATCATAGTTTAAAAAACAAGAAGTTAAAAAAATTAAAAAAAAACACAACCCAAGAAGTTGCCAGTGTCGCCATTTTTTCCCCTTAAGAACTGTGAAATCGTGCAACAAAGAATGAATGGAATCCCAAAATCTCTGTAGATGTTCATTGAAATGAAAAATAAACAACCTAAATTAAAAAAAAAAAAAACAAAAGAACTGTGAAATCAATGTGGTTCGTGCAAATAAGCACTTTGTAGTGTTAGGATTTCCTTTTTCTATCCATTGCCTTAGACCTAACCATATAGCCAGGAAGGAAGATGTAAGTAAAATGAATTTTGGAGGCTCTACCTGTCATCCTTAGCTCCCCGAGGGACCTAGTCTTGAGCTGCCTCAACTGCAGACTATGGTTCACTAATCACTAATCAGTGTTTTCAACATCATCAACACTTGTGAGGCCAACATAAGAAAGAGAGCTAATGAAACTGTAGAGAGACTATGGCAAGTCGTAGCCTGATGGAGCCCTAGAGTCTGAAACAAAGTTAAAGGTTTCACTTGCTGGACTATTGAAGGAAGAGATAGCTTGTGAGAGCTATGAGACATGGATAGCTTGCTGGATGACTAAAGAAACCAGATGCTTCTTGAATTTGTGTTGTTGGACTGACCTGAACTTTGACTTATTCACTCAGAAGTTGTCTGAACTAATTGAGGAATGGTGTCTTGCTGTCAACCTGGCTTGGAACTGTTATTTACTAACGCTGAACTTCTGCTGTGCGATATCCAATGCCTTCTCCACCCCCAATCTATTTCTTTAATAAACCCCACAACAGTGAGTTAAGTTTGTGAGTCATTGGCAATAAACATCCAACCCAGTAATTAGTAGAACTACGTAGTTCTATACTGTGGATTGTGATGGTGGTGACAGTACCCCTTTGTGAATACAGAGGTCAGACTCAGCTACTCCCATGTAAACTTTGCTCCTTGTACAAGCACAGAGAGCTGTACTCATCTCATAGCAAGAACTCAGTAAAACACTAGTGGTCATGAGTATGTGTTATGAAGGCAAGAAAGAGAGACTTCAATGTCTTGGGCACTTTGTCAATAACTGGCAATAATAAAGGTGAGTAAGAGACCAAATCATTATCTTCAAGCACATAAGCCTCATTAGGAGATACAGAAACAAGCAGAGGTTTTAAACAGATGTATGTAAATGTTACAGAGGAAGTAAGGATTAACTACACAGATTAAGGAGAGTTACAATATGCTCTGAGAAAGTGGGTTTTGGTTCTGTTTGGTGGTGGTGGTGGTGGTGGTGGTGGTGTTATGTGCCCTTGAGTGGCCTGTGACTCATAGCGACCCTATTTACAGCAGCTCGGAAGCCTGCCCTGTTCTGAGCTGGACTCACTGCCTCCAACCCAACTACCATCATTGCCCTAGTTACTGTATCAATCCATCTCATCCAGGGTCTTCCTCTCTTACACTGTACCTCCATTCTTCTGAGCATAATGTTGTTCTCCAAGGACCAGTCCCTCCTGTCATGTGCCCTAAGTAGGTGACACAGACCTTCAATATCCTAGCCTCCAAGGAGAACGCTGGTTCTTCAAGACAGACCTATTTGTTTTCTTGGCAGTCCATGGTATGTTCAAAACCCTTCTCCAGTACCACAACTCAGAAGCATCAATTCTTGTCCTGTCATCTTTAGTCATTGTCCAACTCTCCAAAGCTTAACAAGTAATTGTGAAGACAAGGCCTGGATTAGGTGCACCTTAGTCTTTAGACTGACCTCGTTGCTTTTCAGCACTCTGGAGAGGTCCCTGCCAGATTTTCCCAGTAGAATTAATCTTTTGATTTCCTGACTGCTGATGACAAGATTGCTGACTGGAGGGTCGAGCAAGCCGAAGGTATTAACCTTAATCTCTTCCATTTCTCAAGATGCTGTCACTAGTCCCAGTGGTAAGAATCCTTGTTTACTTGATGTTGAGCTTCATTCCATATTGAAGACTATAGTCCTTGACCTTCAGCAGCTAGTGCTTCCGGTCCTCCTCAGTTTCAACAAGCAAGGTTGTGTCATATGTATAATGTAGGCTGTTGATGAATCTTCCTCCAATCCTGATGCCACATTCCTCCTCATAAAGCCCTGCTTCCTGAATGATCTGTTCTGCACACAGATTGAAAAAGTATGGAGACAGGACACTCCTGACACACTCTTTTCCTGATATTGAGCTGTAAAGTATTTCCGTGCTCTGTTCTGAGGACTGTTTCCTGGTGCAAACAGATGTTTTGCATAAGCACAACCAAGTGTTGTAGGATTTCCATTCTTTTAAAGGTTAGCCATGATTTGTTGTGATTTACACAGTCAAATGCCTTTCCGTAGCCAATGAAACACAGATAGATATTGCTCTGGTACTCTTTGCTTTCTGCCAAGATCCATCTGACACTGGTGATAAAGTCTCTAGTGCCATGACCTTATTTTAACTGTTAACCCAGGTTGTATTCCTGGCTGTTCTCTGTCAATGTACTGTTGTCATTTGTGGGGTTTTTTTTGTTTGTTTGTTTGTTTGGTTGGTTGGTTGGTTGGTTGGTTGGTTTTATTTTTAATAATCTTCAGCAGGATTTTGCTTGTGTGTGATATTGTTCGATAATTTCCACACTCTGCTGGATCATCTTTTTTTGGGGATAGTAATAAATATGACTCTCTTCCAGTCAGTTTGCCATGTACTTGTCCTCCAGATTTCTTGGCACAACGTGTTGAGCACATCCAGGGCAGCATCTGTTGAAATATATCTGTCAGTTGGTATTTCAGCAATTCCTGGGGCTTTATTCCTTGCCAAGTCCTTCACAGTAGCTTGAACTCCCTCCTTCATCACCATTCCTTCTTTTTTTTCTTCTCTTTTTACTCACCATTGTCTCTCGATGATACTTTATTTCTAGAAATTCTTCTTCTGTATGCCAATTCTTTTTAGTACAGTGACTCTGCATACTCCTTCCATCTTATTTTAATACTTCCTGGATCATTCAATATTCTGCCCATAGCATCCTTACATATGACAACTCAGTGCTTGAATTTGTTATTTAGTTCCTTCAGCTTAAGAAATGTTGAGTGAGTTCAGCCCTTTTGATTCCCCAACTCCAGTTCCTTGCACATTTCATAATACTTTGCTTTGCCTTCCTGTGCTGCCCTTTAAATCTTCTATTCAGCTCCTTAACTTCTCGATTTCTTCCCTTTGCTTTGGCTTCTCAGTGCTCTAGTGCAATATTCAGAGTCTCCTCTGACATTCATTACGGTCTTTTCTTCTTCCTCTGTCTTTGTAATGACCTTTTGATTTCTTCATGGATGATACTCTTGTTATCTTCCCACAGCTAGCTCATCTCGGCCAAATAAATAACACCAGGACACCAGATCTAGAGGAGACCTAGGCCTCACCTTGGAAATTACTGTATAGTGGCAGCAATGTGGTGCAAAAGGAAGAGCAGAGACACTAAGCCACAAAACGACATGAGTGGAGCAGAAGCTCAGGGGCAAGAACTCTTCCCTGGTACTGCCTCAGACAAAATTCTTTCCCTGAAGGTGGTACATGGGATTTGGACTTACATCCTCAAAACACGACACAGGCATCAGTGTGAGAGACAAGCAGCAGAGTGAGGTCCAAGACATCACCTGATGAATCCTGATTGTGGCATCAGAAGTGACTTGCGCCTAAGCAGTCATATCAAGGGGTGGCTGCAGGGGGGAAGGTGCTGGAAGGGGTAGGAGGGAATGCAAGGGATTCTGATACAGCAGGGAAAGGAAAGGGACAAGACACACACCAGGGTGGGGTTGATGTAGGGGACCGACGCTGAATGCACTGGTTATTTGAGGAAGTGGTGCTGGCAAAACATGATTTTTTTTAAAAAAAAAAAAAAAAAAAGAACACATTTACAAGCCATCTGTTTTAATAATGTAAGAAACTGAAACTGAGGAGGACCTGAAGCACTTGCTGCAGAGGGTCAGGGACTGCAGCCCTGCAGCCTCCAATATGGATTGAGGCTCAATGTCAAAAAGACCAAGTTTCTCACCTCTGGACCAACTGGCGGCATCAGGATGGATGGTGAAGAGATTGAGATTGTTCACAGCTTTCGTTTGCTTGGCCCCACAGTCAACACTGTCGGCATCAGCAGCCAGGAAATTAAAAGACATATTGCTATGGGAAATTCTGCTGCTAGGGACTTCTCTAAAGCACTGAAGAGCAATGGTGTCCCTCTGGAGACTAAGGTGAATGTGATACCGGCCATGGTCTTCGCAATCACTTGTTATGCATCAGAGAGTTGGACAATGACTAAGGAGGACAGAAGGAGTATTGATGCCTTTGAGCTGTGGTGCTGAAGAAGAGTATTGAGGGTACCCTGGACTGCTAGGAAAACAAACAGATTCATTCTGGAAAGGGTTAAGGCGGGCGGCTCCTTGGAGGAAAGGATTCTGAGGCTCCATCTAACATACTTTGGACATGTTGTAAGGAAGGACTGGTCCTTGGATAGGGACATCATGCTTGGCAGGGTGGAGGGACAGTGCAGGAGAGGAAGGCTCTCTATGAGGTGGATTGATTCAGTGACTGGGGTAATCAGGGTGGGAGTGTCAGAGACAATGCGATTGGCACAGGACAGAGCAGAGTTTAGGGCTGTTGTACATAGGGTCACTTTGAGTCACAAGGGACTCGACAGCATATAACAACAAGAATTTATCAGGAGACAGTGGAATACATTAATGGCATTTCTTTTAGTTGGAAAACATCATGTTTATTTTCACTGAAAATACTATGCTCTCATTTTGAGGAGGCTCAGTGAGCAGCCATCACAAAGGTGAGAAAATAGCCATGTAACCTCTTTATGAAATACAAATAACTATTTTAAAGGGCCCCTGATATAGAATATGCTGAGGCATAAGTGTAATGATGTAAGTTAATCACATAATGCACATAAAGAATCACTGACCTACACATGGGAAACCAAATCAAACCACTGACACAGAGTTGATTCCTACTCACTGCGACCCTGTAGGACAGAGTAGAACTGCCATGTGGGTTTCTGAGGCTGGAATCTTTACAGAAGCTGCCTGTCACGACACATTTTGGACCCACCAACCGGCAAACTTTTGGTTAGTATCAAAGTGCTTTAATCATAGCACCATCAGGCTCAATACATGTGAAGGCTGTTGACATAGCAAATGTTCATTACATATATATTAGCCACAACTTTTAAAAGGCATGCACTTAATCAGTGTGTACACACAGATTATCTATTATATCAGCACGGCTTTCTGTTTTCTGTTTGTTCTTAAAATGGAAAATTCCAAATTTATCTGATGAAGAATATTATTTAAAAAACTGGAAACAAACTAAATGTTCATCAATAAGGTATTGATTAAATACATGATGATATACTGGTGTTCTTGCCTTCAGTATGACTGTGCACTGGAATCTAGGTTTAAACTATTATAGAAGAATCTTTCCAATCCACTCATTCATTGGCTTCCCAACACATTTAGGTAGCTAGGTATATCAATTAAAACTCTTAATGGAACCTTTAGCACCACATACCATGATTTTCACCCTTGCTTATTTTCCTAGCTTTATCATTAATCATAGATAACCACAAAAACTAATGAATTAAAAAAATAATACTCTCTAAAACCTCCACCCTCCTACATGGATGCCATTCTTCCCCTTGACAATGGACTATAATCTAGGGATGCTTCAATATTGAGTTTAACAAGCACCTCCAAGATTTCCTGGCACCCTTATACTGAGTTTCTAGTTCACTCCATTGCTTGCATAAACTTCAGTGTATACTTCCATCATAAATAATAGACATGCTCATATTTCTACATTCATATATCACACTCTCTTGTCAGAGGTGTTTTTCTTATCTAACTCCCCTACTACACTGCTAGTTCTTTAAATACATAGTTCTTTCTTTGAAACAGCCTAGTCTCATAAAGACAGACATGACAGGTGCACAAGTATTAAAGCAATACAGAAAAAGGAATTTCTCTGCACGAGGCAGGAGTAGAAAAGACGTCAGAAAAGACTTTGAAGAGGAAGTGTGAGTTGAATCTTAAAGGATGGAATTCACTATGAGGATGGGTGAAGGACTTTTTTTCAAAATGAGCTGCAAAGCCAAAGAATCCTGAAATAGCAGAGAGTAACTGTAAATAAATGGAAGAACAATCCACCATAACAATTACATATTTTTTTTTAAAAAATAAACTTCCTAAAGAAAAGAGAATTGGAAATCTAAGGACTCTTGTACTCAAAGAACTGATACTGGATCCACAATTTCAAAGAATCAATGAATTTTAAGTATGTGATGACACAATTAGATTTCATTTTATATGTTACCATGCATGTGAATTGATTTATCTTTAAACCTCAATTAAGAATGAAGATCTAAGATACGTAATAAGGTCATGCTGTTGTTGTGTGCTGTTGAGTCAGGAGTGGGCCATAGCTGACCCTCTGGCATGTGTTCAGGAGCAGTTAATCACACCAGGGTTGACTGCTCACCATTCTCCCAATGAGCAGCTGCTGGATTGGAACAATAAGTCTTTGGGATTGTAGCGCAGCTTCTTGACACTAGGCTACCAGTGCTCCAAACAGATCATAAGGCAGGCAAATTAGATGCTTTCTTCTCACCAGTAAATATTTTCTGAAGCATCTGTCCTAACACGCCTAAAACTGTACTGAGCTGGACATTGCAAAGTTGTGATGCAAGATATAATGGTGAATAAAACTCCATTCACACCACCAGGAAACTAAAAAAAAACCTAGCAGAATAAATGACACAGAAGGGCAGATAACCACAATACAGAGCAATATGGATAGACTTCATTCAAGTGTTAACAATCATAGAGAAAAGAAAAATAATATAGAGAAAAGAGAAAAAAATTCCTGCTTAAAAAGTTGAAAAGGCCTAAAAAACAATGAGGTATCTGAAGCAGGATTGTTACAGTTTATTGAGCTAGGAGAAAATGAAAATATAAAAATGTAAGTGTGGTCATTCATTCCAAGCAGTGATTTGTTTTCAATAGAATATTTGCTTAGCATCATAACTGAAAACTACATAGAACAGAAGAGAGGGGAGAGCAAAATAGGGGAAAGTCATGAAGTTATTATCGGGTACATTTTTTAGTGTTTAGTATAATCCTATGTTGAATTATTAGTTTCTTTGCATTGTAGGTCAGCATGGTAAACTGAAAATAGTATTTTCCCAATAATTTTTGAATTATTAATCAGCTTTGCAGCAACAGTTTACTTATCCATATTCTTCTGTTTAAAGTTGACCCTTCATAGACATAGTTCCGGCAATAACCAGTATTGACTTAAGTTTGCAGAGGATGGAAGATCTAAGTGAGAAAGTGGTGGTGTAAACTATCAGATCACAGTCTGTGCCCTATTTCAATTTCACTCAGACCTCCAGATCCCTGAACCCAAGCACACGTCAAACATGTGTACTGAAATCTCACAAGGATGTCATGCATAGCAAACCAGAAGAAGTCAGCATTGCAATCTTGCCTGTGCTTTCCAACTCACTAAGTGACAAGCCAGAAACTTGGGAGTCATCTCTGATTGCTTCATCATTCTCACTCCCAACAACCACCATCATTCCAGCAATAGAAAGTGCCACGGTATTAAGTGAAGTATCAAACTAAGTGTATTATAATTATGTTTTATTTTACCTTCATTAAAGCCCCATAAGATGAAATATTTATATACATTTAAGGAGGTAAAAAAAGTGGAAGCTATAGTTCAGAAAGGTTAGGTAAGTTTTATTTTAAAAAAACAAAAAACCACAAAAAACAAAAACACCTCACAAAAACCAACCAACCAAACAAGAAAACACAGTTCATAGTGGTCATCAAATCTGTCTGCAAAGTCTATGCTCTTCACTGCAGTCCTAAATTACATGCTTAGTAATTCTTTTTTTTTTTTTGTCCTGAAGTATCTGTAAATCTCTGTTCTTCTCTTTGTTCCCACCACAACTACTTAAAATCAAGACTACTTTCTCACCAGATTGACACTACCAGTCTCCAGTCCTGAGCTACAAATGGCCAATCTCCACATCACCCATGACACAAACATCCAAAACCTGCCTAGGAATCTTAAATGCCTATACATCCCAGACATTAAACCTGGGAGAAAATGAATGCCCTAGAGAAATGGGCACATGCAAAGCAGCAATGCAAGGCTACTGACTGCTCAAGAAAAGTCTAAGACTTTTCTTACATGGTAAGTTACAATTGTTAGTACATTATAAGCAAAACTAAATTCACCTATAAACCACATTTGATCAGCAATGCAAACTCCCTAAACTGGAATAAGCAATACAAAACCCATCTATTCACTGCTATTGTTTGACACTGAGTTAGTTCCAGCCCACAAAGATCCCGTGTGACAGAGTAGAGTGACCCAGTGGAGTTTTCTTGGCTGAAATCTTTATGGAAACAGATCACCAAGCACCCTCCCACAGTGTCTATGGGGGTTCAAACTGCCGACCTTTTGATTACCAAGTCCATTGTAAATACAATAAAACACAATCCACTGCATTCTTATTACCTCCCTAACCTCAACCACACCTCTGCTAATGAATCTTTTAACTATTAAGAATTATAAGACACAAATGCTTTGACCTTTTTAAAGTGTCCTTGAACAAAGAAATCTCTTTTTATTTCCAGCACAATAAATTGTGTTCCTTTTAGGGAGCTCTAGTGGTAAGAGGTTGCATTGTAATCCCAAAGGCATGCAGTTCAAACCCACCAGCTGCTCCATTGGAAAGGATGGACAATCTCTTCCCATATGATTTACTTCTGAAAATCTGCTGGAGGGTCAGCCATGGGTTTGTTCCAACTCGACAGCACACAACAACAACAGCAACAGATATTTTTGCTAAAACTCTGCTTTAAAATTCTTTTCTAGAGCAAGGAAACATTGCCTGGTTCAAAACTGGGAAAAGTGTGCCAATGATGTGTCAATCTATATGTGGAACAGATTATCTGGGAGGCTGGGCTCTATGAGGTGAAGTGTGACATCAAAATTGGAGGTAGACTCATTAACAATCTGCATAATCCACATGACACAACCCTGTTTGCTGAAACTGAAGAGGACCTGAAGTATTTATTTACTGCAGAGGGTCAAGGACTGCAGCCTTCAATATGGATTGAAGCTCAACATCAAGAAAACAAAGATTCTCACTACTGGGCCAATTGGCAGCATCATGATAGATGGTGAAGAGATTGAGATTGTTGACGGTTTAAGTTTGCTTGTCTCTACAATCAACACTCTTGGTACCAGCAGCCAGGAAATGACAAGAGAAATTGTACTGGGAAAGTTTGCTGTCAGAGACCTCTCCAAAATATTGAAGAGCAACAATGTCAGTCTGTAGACTAAGGTGCACCTGATACAGACCATGGTCTTTGCAATTATTTGCTATGCATCATAAAGCTGGACAATGACTAGGGATGATTGAAGGAGAGTTGATGCCTTTGATCTGTGGTGCTGGAGAAGAGATTTAAATATACCATGGACAGCTAGGAGAACAAATAAGTTTGTCCTGGCGAGGGTGAAGCCAGGCTGCTCCTTAGATGCAAGGATTCTGAAGCTTCATCTGACATAATTTGGATATGTTGCAAGGAGTGGCCAATCCTTGGACAGGGACGTCATGCTTGAGAGGGTGGAGGGACAGCACAGGAGAGGAAGACCCTCAATGAGATGGATTCATTCAGTGACTGGGGTAATGGAGATAGGTGTGTCGGAGACAGTAAGATTGACACAGGATAGAGCAGGGTGTAGGGCTGTTGTACATAGGGTCACTATGAGTCTCAGGCAACTCGACAGCACATAACCACAACATAGAATAAAAGAGTGTCTTTCATTGGTCAGTTTAAAAGTACATTGGCTTTTTGGCACTAATTCTACAAAACATTAGAATTTCACATATTTCACTAAAACTTTACACAAATATATCATAAGTATGAACTGTTAAGTAATGTTTTTTTTATGTCTAAGGATATTTTAGATAAGGAACCCTTTGTGTAATAAAACTATGACATGAATATCCAAAGGTACTATTATATCTTACATATTTTATACAACAAAAATATTTCTTACCTGAATTGCTCCAAGGAGAATAAATGAATGAGATACAATTCCCTCAGGTTAATCAAAGTCTGTTGTTAGTAATTTCATTTGGTGGAGTTTTTGTGTTTTTTTTAAAATATTGGCTTCTTTAAGTATTAAAAATAGAAACTGTCCTTTAGATTAGGGTAGAGGTCAATTTATTAGATTCATAGAACAGGAGAAAGAAATTAAAAACTGAAAGGGAGAAGTTTAATGCAATAACTGAGTTAAAATTAACTTAGTATAATTAAGATGAGAGTATGCATATCTTAAAGGAATATATATAGTTTCCATCCCCTCCCCAAACATAGCAAATAAAAAACACAACTAATGTTAAGTTTATTTATACTTTGAAAGTTATTGTTTAGAAGTTATGCCTTTCAAGACACAGAGTAGCCAAAATTATTTCAAGAAATATGTTCATCTAACCTTTGAGCTGGCACCTTATCCTGGCTATTCTCTGCCTTAAGACGTAGAAAGCTGCAAAACAAATGTCCAAAAAAAGAAATTCCACATCTTTTCTCTGTAAGGAGGCTGGACTTGGGTATTTATCAACTTGTTACATTCCCGGAGACTTACACATATTCAACTTTCAGTGCTTTTCTGAAACAAAAGAAAATTCTAGGACATGTTTAAAATAGTAATAATTTAATCATCACTTTGTTATTAAAAACATTTTATAACAAAAATAGTAACCAATAAATGAAGTTATGCTATTCTTCTGTACTGCAAATTTTGCTTTCAAGTACTTCAGACCTTTAATGACACTGCACCTTCCAATCCAATTTTTCCTTTTCAGAATATTAATTTTTTGATTCCTAGAGACAGTATCCTTTTATTTAAATTAGTGTTGGGTAAAACATCTGAAAAAAAGAAAGTAAAACTTTAAATCAATTAGCAGCCAAGACTGGTAATTTTTAAATCGATTTGTCTTTACTTACCTGCTTCTTACATAGCATGTATGTCCTTTTCTCTCCAATTTTGTGGAGAAGAAATGTTAAGGGTATTTGTTTGGTTTGGTTTTTATTTTCCCTTTCACAGCATTTTCTTCTTGCATGGCTGCTTTGGTTGTCAGTAGCAACAAGAATAACTGTGAAAGCTCAGCCATCTCATTTGAAGATACATAAATAACCCAGGTCAGCAAAAGTAGAGGAAAGAAACTTGAAACATTCATGGGAATGGTCATTATTAATACCAGCCTAGAGGTCCTAGACATAGGAGAAGAGACAATTGTGTTACTTCTCTTCTGGATGAAAGACTTTTCTCTTTAAAATAGTCACTTTAAATTTTGATGTCTATATTTGTTTTTGTAATTTACAGTTAGGTAATTGAGTTTTTGAAGAGGTAATATCAGAAGGAAAAAGTCAGAAGTCCAGTTTCATTTCATCAAAGCAATAATTTTTCTTAATAATCTAGAATGATTATGTATTTTCAAAGGCATACGTTTTATGTGTAGTTTATGAGTATTTCATTTTTATTGTTGCTAATTTTAAAAAAACTCATCATATCTTAATGTAAACTTATTTCTTCAAATAACATTACAAAATATAGCAAGTACAATGTAAGCAAAAAGCTGAAAACACATCAAAGTATAAACTGTATTCTGGGTCACATATTAAGAAAAATTGTTTTTGTCTATGATTAGGCATGAGAAGGAAAGTATAAAAGGATACTATTTCTTTAGTATTTTTAATAGCCAATTTTAAATAATCTGATTTGTCAGGAAAAGATTTAAAATGTTTTAAAAATAAAAATAAAACAGCTCAGTAAAGAATAGCAAACATCATTTTCTAACTATTAGTATTAGTGCCCGGCAGCCAAGCAGTTCTGTATAGTTTTTCCTCTTCTAATATCTTAAAGATGGATCACATTTTTCCTACTTAGCATAAAACATCCTTAACACACACAGGTCTAATAAGTTTTATGATCTCAATATGTATACCCCAAATTAAACCTCTAGCATAATATTTCAGTCCGTAACTCATAACCAACTGAAATTTGCATTTTTTAAACCATACAAAACTGCATTTCAAATCAAAGCAGTGTTAAACTTGAACAAGCTGAGATCCATGTTTCTGAGGTCTACTCCCCTTCAATGCATGAGGAAATTTTCACAGGCAACCATCACAACTCTTGTGAAAGTTACCAAAGAGAAATACCCACCATGCATCTTTGTTTTGTTCTAGATTGCACTAACGTAGGAAGCACTGAAATAGGATTCGTTAATAGCACTTAATATAGAATATCTGCCTTTTTTTCCTCCTGACAACTTGTTTCTCTATGGCCATTGTAAGGTGGTCACAGTAGTAAATGCACCCCATATTGCAAGGAAGGCCACTTAGTTACAGTTTACAACTCTAGCGCCTTCTCCAGGGGCCTGTCCAAAAGTCACTACTTCAGTTTATCCGAAGAATCCTGGTGATGATAGGCACTTAACTACATGCAGTAAAGGACAAGGTAAGCTTTCCATCTGTTGTTCACAAGATCTCTGTAAGTCACAGTCAACTTGAGGTAACCTTACGTTATTGATCAACAACAGGTTGCTGATCTTATGAAATGGTGGTTCATATAAACCAGAGAACCTGAATTCTATGGGAATATTTTTTTATTTTTTTTTTTTATCTCCTGTTAAGCACAAGCGTATGGATTTGCAGCCAATTCTGGCCTTTTGTTCCTAGGGTCGCTATGAGTTGTGCTTTACTCAAAGGCAATCAATAACAACAACACAACAAAGAACACAAGGGACAAGAAACCTCGAAAATTGGTACCTTCCTATTATCCAAAGTATCCCTGTAATTCTTGGTGTAGCACTTAATTTACTATAAATGATTATAGAATGTTTAAATGCTGGATCTTTTTAAAGGAAAGAATAAACTTCTGATGGCTAAAGTAGTTAATACAAGAACAGCAGCTGCTTCACAGCCTCGTAAGCAAACAGCACGGCACGGCACATGCGTCTCTTTGCAGGTAGCAAATGTCAGTTACAAGCATGAGAGCCAAAGGTCCTTTCTAACACTGTCCTATTTTCCAACACTAATCTTCAGTAATAACTCCAAAACCTCTCCATTATTCAATCTTAAATATTAAGATATATTTCTCTTTGTCAAGAATTCATAACATCCTGGCAAAATATTCATAGACAAATATGCAACTGTGTATATTTATAATGCTAACATCTAGGAAATGAGGCCCTAGGAAGGACATTCTGAGTGAGAACTTGTAGAATCCCTACTTGCAGTACACTACTTTCTAACTATTGAAGCTACAGAATACCTCTTCTGATCACCACACAACTGTGGAGACAACAGAGCAGTTAGCAAATCTGCAAGTTATTTCATAATAATTTTTGAGTCTATCTCCCCAGATATAATGGTTACAAACAATACTGCCTTGGTTAAGAAATGAAAATATACATTGAAATACATTAACTGTCAGCCCAACAGATACCAATCTATAAGTGAATCTTTTATATCAACTCTTATTTTAAAATTCCATTGGGAGAAACTTCCTTGCACCATTGCCATCTTCTCAGTGTTAAACACCATGAAATAAATAATTGTAACCATGATCCACTTCCTAAATACCATGCTTCCAGAAACTATGAATTTTTATAAATGTCAATAGTGGTAGAGGTGCTTCAGGCCTTTTTTGTTCATAGGGTTGCTATGAGTCATACTCAACTCGAAGGCAATCAACAACAACCACCAGCATGATCTTGGAACAACTTAACCAGAATAAACTATTGCCATCATAAACGTATGTAATACAGACTTAATTATGAATGTTCTTGTATTAAAAAAAAACCTGGAAAGCATAAGCTATGATTTATGTTTTCTATTAATTATTGATAGCTTTTCAATTTTATTAGCATGGAAGTTAATTAGCAATCCCATGCTATGGAGTCTGTTTTGACTCATAAAGACCTTTCGTCAGGATTCTGAGGCTGTTAACCTTTATGAGAGGAGGTTGCTCTCCATGGAGCAGCTAGTGATTTGAACCCCTGACATTTCAGTGAGTAGCTCAATATGTTGCTCAGTAGGCCAACAGGACCCCAATTAGCAATTCAGTACTAAATGTCTACTATATGCTAACATTTTTTAAAAAAAAACAACTGGAAGTACCAAAAGCTTTAAAAAAAAAACCACACAAAACCAAACATTTTGAGTGATAGGAAATTTAGAATTGTAAAATCTATCCATGGAGTTGCTGTTAACACGTCATAGAGTTGAAACCAATTCAGAGCTGGACCTCCAGTGGGTTTTCAGAGGCTGTAAATCACAATGGAAGAGATTGTCCACCTTTCTCCTATGGAACGGCTGGTGAATTTGGTTTGGTAGTGCAGTTCCTTACCACTAGCCCACATAACTCCCTATCCATAGAGTTAGACACTGAAAACAATACCTTTGATCACAAAGGAACAGTCAATCAAAATGAGTTTGAGATTTATGACATAAAAAGAAAGCAAAGTTATTGTAAACCAAAATTATTTTGGCAACGGAAGCACAAATTCAAGAACTAGTTATCTCTCCCTTCTGTGTATATTTGCATGAGTATAAACTGCTACTGCTAGGTGCTGTCGAGTCAACAACTGATATGGACCCTAAGAACAATGGAGCTGAGCCTTGCCTTATCCTGTCCTATTGTCATGATCTCTGATATGCTCCAGTCTGTTCTTAGTCACACTGTCAATGCATCCTTTTGAGGCTTTTCCTTTCTCTGATCTTCCACCTTTCCAGTATACTGTCTTCCTCCAAGGAATGACATCTCTTGGCAACATGAGCAAAGTATGTGAGATGATGTTTCACCATTTCGTGAGTCAGTAACATTTCAAAAGGCAGCCTTCAACTTGTGTTCTGATTGCAACAGAAAAACAACGTCGGTTCTGGACAAATTATATCCTTCATCTACCAGTAACCAGTTAGTGCTGAATTGATTCTGACACACAGCAATCCCATGTGTGAGACAGTTCCCAAGACTGATCTTTTGGAAACCAATTGCCAGGCCTGTTTTCTGAGGAATTTCTGGGCAAGTTCAAACAATCAATGAGAAGGACTGACACAGTGATTGCAATAATAAGCTTACACAGAGTAAAGAATGGATGCCTTTGAATTGTGGTGCTGGAGAAGAGTCTTGAACATAACATGGACTGCCAAGAAAACAAGTAGGTCTGTCTTGAACAGGGTGAAACCAAGTCTCTCCTTGGAGGCTAGGATTTTGAAGCTCTGTTTCACATGCCATGGGCATGTGGCCAGGAGAGATTGGTCCTTGGAGAAGGACATCATGCTCAGAAGGGTGGAGGGGAAATACAGGAGAGGAATACCCAAGATAAGATGAACTGATACAGTAACTGGGGCAATGGAGGTAGCTTGTGTCAGAATTAGTGAAACTGGCTCAAGACAGGACAACCTTCAGAGCTGCTGTACATAGGGTTGCTACGGGCCACAGGCAACTTGACAGCACATAACAACAACAACTGAATAAGCTCAAGACAAGACAGGCTTCAGATCTGCTGTACGTAGGGTTGCTACGGGCCACAGGCAACTTGACGGCACATAAAAACAACAATAAATTGTATGAATGATGCAGGTCAGGCAAGGATTAGATCTGTTGAATGTGAGATTGCTTAGAATTGGTGTTGATCCAATAACAAACTGCCATTGGTCAGTTTTAACTTATGATTACCCTCCATTAAATGGCCAAGGTTATAAATCATTACAGAAGAAGACTTCCTGTCTTTATCCAGTGCAGTACCTGAGTTTGAATCTTTGGTGTAGTATCTGCTCAATGCAATATACAATAATAATCTAGGTAAATCATGTCATATGCAAATCATCTATGCGATATCCTTAGTCACAAACTGGCTGTTTTCTGGTATACAGTAACCACTCAAGTGGTCTGTAAATTTACTCAAAATGTGAGTTAATGTATGGAAGAAAATGAGAGTATTTGAATAAACTATAACTAAGAAAAAATTCTTTCTTCTTGAGAACCAAAAGTGAAATTCCAAAACTAAGAGTCTGTAATTATTCATTACTTTTTACCTTCCATTATAGTTAAGAATAAAGAATTTATGTCAATGTTGAATCAAACCAAATTAAAACTAAAATTCATTTGTTGTCATTACGTGCTGCTGAGTCAAGTACCACTCACAGTGACTCTATAAACAAAAAGTCTGAACCCTATTCTATTCTGTGCCATCCTCACACTTCCTGAAACACAAGAGCCCATTGCAGCAATCACTGTGTCAATCCACCCAGTTGAACGTCTTCCTCTCCTTTTCTAATACTCCACCCTTTCAGGTATCATGTCTCTCTCCAAGGAATAGTCCTTCCTAGCAACATGTCCAAAGTATATGAGGTTGTATGTTCTTTCAGCTGCCAATAGGATGTTCAGTGCTCTTCTTCAACACTACAGCTCAAAGAAATCAATTCTTCTTCTGTCATCCTAATTCACTATTCAGTTCTCAGATGCATAGCAAAAAATTCATATTATGGCCTGAATCAGACACACCTTAGTCCTCTGACATCATTACTCCTCAATAATTTGGAGAAATCCTTAACTGTAGATTTTCCCAGTGCAATGCATCTCCCAATGCTGGTACTAAGGATGTTAACTGTGGACCCAAGCAAGATGAAACTGTTCATAGTTTTAATCTCTCCTCCATCCATCATGATGTTGCCTATCAGTCCAGAGGTAAGAAACTTTGTTTTCTTGACATTTTTATACAATCCATACCAAAGGCTGCAATCCTTGACATTTTTCAACAAGTGATTCAAGTCCTCCTCACTTTCAACAACCAAGGTTGTATCATCTGTATAAGGCAGGTTATTGATGAGTGTTCCTCCAATCCTGATGCCACATTCCTCTTCATAAAGTCCAGTTTCTCAAATAATTTGCTCAGCATACAGATTAAATAGGTTTGAAGAGGGAATACAAACTATGAAATCAGGTCCAATAAACACATACACACACAAAAAAAATTGACACTAGCATTTTACCATTGTCGTTGAGTCACTTTTGACTCATAGCTACCCTATGTACAACAGCTCTGAACCCTGCTCTATCCTGAGCCAAACTTGTCTCTGACACACTTACCCCATTATCCTAGTCACTGAGTCAATTCACCTCATCCAGGGTCTTCCTCTCCTGCGCTGTCCTTATATCCTCCCAAGTATGATGTCCCTCTCCAAGGACTGGGCCCTCCTTGCAATATGTCCAAATTATGTCAGATGGAGCTTCAGAATCCTTGCCTCCAAGGAGCAACTTGGTTTCACTCTCTCTAGGTTAAACCTATTTGTTCTCCTAGCAGTCCACAGTATATTCAATACTCTTCTCCAGCACCACAGCCCAAGAGCATCAATTCTCCTTCTATAATACCTAGTCATTGTTCAGCTTTCTGATGCATAGCAAGTTAATGTGAAGATGATGGCCTGGATCAGTTACACTTTAGTCTCCAGACTAACACTGTTGCTCTTTAGTACTCTAGAGAAGTTCCTGACAGCAGATTTATCCCAATGCAATTCATCTTTTGATTTCCTAACTGCTTGTGGCAAAAGTGTTGATTATAAAACCAAGCAAGCTGAACTTTTTAACAATCTCAATCTCTTGACTATCATGATGCTGCCAATTGGCCATCTGATGAGAATCTTCATTTTCTTGATGCTGAGCACCTCACGTCCTTCTCAATTTTGGCAAACAAGTCTGTGTCATCTGCATAATGCAGGCTGGTGATGCTCTAAAGTCAAGCATCCAAATTAAGTAAGACAAACTAGGGAGAAGGATTGGTCACCCACTTCTGAAATAATAGGCCTTTGAAAACCCTGCGTACCTCATGACTAACATCAGTGATTAAAATCCCTCTGGAAGTTTTTCAGGCCAATGTATCTTTGGAAATAGATCACTTCTAATTCCAAGGAAAAGTAGAAGATTATGGCCCTAACAAAGCTAATATCTTAACTCCTTCCAGGGTGTTCTATGATAGCAAATAAAGAGTTTAGATTCCTACCTTACGTTGTTGTTATGTGTCGGTGATTCACTTGTGACTCATAGGGACAACCCTAGGTACAATAGTTCTGAAGCCTGCCCTGTCCTAAGCCAGTCTCACTGACTGACACAACTACTTCCATTGCCCTAGTCACTGTATCAATCCATCTCATCCGGGGTATTCCTCTCCTGCACTGTCCCTCCACCCTTTTGAGAATAATGTCCTTCTCCAAGGATTGGTCTCTCCTGGCCCAAAGTATGTGAAATGGAGCTTCAAAATCCTAGCCTCCATTGTTATGCAGTCCCCCTCCCCTGAAACACTGTTTTATGCAATTCTTATTCTGGACTCTTGTCATGCCAATATTACCTAACCATATATTCCTTTTATACACTTCTCTCCCATGTCTGTTTCAATGTCGTGTACATTTTTTATCCCTTCTTTTCTTAGTTCCCTCCTAAACCCCATTTTCCAAAGAAAAAAGTGGTCTGGGGAGGAAAGGAAGCAGGGAGGAAAATGTGCAATAGTGAATGAACAGAAATCCAAGTTCCTTATAAACTTTCATTAAAATCTGAAAAAAAAAAGCCGTATTTGCTGTTCTGTTCAATGAGCTAGTCTCTTCCACACCTACTCCCAACTAAGGGTAGTTTCCTTAATCCAAGGATTTTGATCCTGGGGTCCACGGAAGTCAGGAGATCTATAGAATTCATCAGGCCCATGGAATTCAGGAATCCACTGCAATGCATTGGACAAGTCTACTGTCAAGTGTATCTCCCAATGAGCAATGATGTTGATTTGAAGATGAGAGGGCACCTGATGCAGGCCATCATATTTTTAGTCACTTGCTATACATCTGAGAGCTGGACAATGAATAAGGATGATAGAAGAAGAATTGATGCCTTTGAGTTGTGGTGTTAGAGAAGAGTACTGAATATCCCATGGACTGCCAAAAGAACAAACTGATGTCTTGGAGAAAGTGCAGTCAGAATGCTCCTTGGAGGCAAAGATGACAGAGCTTTGTCTCACATAGTTCACACATGTTGCTAGGAGAGGTTATTTCTTGGAGATAGACATCATGCTTGGAAAGGTGGAGGCTCAGTGAAAGAGAGAAAGACCCTCAAACAGATGGATTGACCTCATGACTGAAGCAATGGGTTCAAGTATGTCAGAAATCCTGAGGACTGCATGAGACAGAACAGGATTCAGGTCTGTTGTTCACAAGATTGCTATGAGTCATACGGACTCTACTCAACAGCACCTAACAACAGTGGAATTCAGGAGTGGGTAATCTCTTTTAGACTTACCATCTTCCAAAACACACTGGAGGGTCAGCTACAACTGGTTCCAACTTGGTGGCAATGAGTTTTCGTTCTTTTGCAAAATTGATATCATTATATTCTCTAACTTCTTTCAGTGATAAATGCAAATGACAAATAATACCTATGAATTTGTTATCATTTACACTTAGATATTTGTATCTCCTATTTTACAGAAGTCTTTAAATATGTATGCTATTCAGTAGAAAATAGAAAATAAAATCCTAGCCTCTAATGAGAAACTTGGTTTCACTCTCTCCAAGACAGACTTATTTGTTTTCTTGGCAGTTCATGGTTGTGTTCAAGACCACAACTCAAAGGCATCAATTCTTCTTCCGTCATCCTTAGTCATTGCTCAGCTCTCTGATGTATAGCAAATGATGGCAAAAACAATGGACTAGATCAGGCACACCTTAGCCTCTAGACTGATATCATTGCTTCTCAGTATTCTGGAAAGGTCCCTGGCAGTAGATTTAGCTAATGCAATTTGTCTTTTGTTTTCCTGACTGCTGGTGCCCAGAGTTTATGTTAGTGTCTGGTAAAGGCAACCACAGCCTCTCTCTCTGCTTCTCCCAAGGAGAAAGAATACATGCTGGATTTAGTGCATGAGTTAAGCATCATTTCTAGGTGGATGTGACTCCTGAGAGATTTTTCTCAGTTATACATGAGTCAGAGGTTCAGGTTACACTGTTCTTAGAACCTCAGAAATAAATAAGAATTGGCTATTTCTCACACTCCAATGATAAGAAGCAAGGCTTAAATTTATATACTGGATGGTGAAAAGGAGAAGTTGTCCCCAAAGACTCTCTTCTGAGTCTACTCATGCCTCAGGAGCCATGCCTGAAGCAAGTCTAAGAGATTCCGCTGAACCAAGATAACAATTAGGGGGTTCTGTCTTTTTTTATGTATGTCACAATGCAGAACTTTGGAAAAACGAGTGCTGGTCAAGAGGATTTTGGCATTCCTGGGTTGACTGGTCCTACTCCATATATAACATGTTATTGCTGACTGCCTTCGAGTTGAGTACGACTCAGTGACGCCATGAACAAAAGGCCTGGCATATATAAACATAAAGAGGATAAATAATGGTGTAATTAATGCAGTATTTTTGTGCCTGTCTTTCTTACCCTAGGGTATAAGTGCATGGAAATTTATAAATATACAGCAAAAACCAGGGAGGAAACAACAGTCCTATCCTGAGCCAATTTTACCATCTCTGACACACCTGATCCCATTGTCATAGTCACTATCGATCCATCTCATCCAGAGTCATCTTCTTCTGCATATATTCTCAACCCTTCCAAGCATTAAGTCTTTCTCCAAGGATTGACCCCGTACTGACAACACACCCAAAACATGAGTTGGAGTTTCAAAATCCTTGCCTTCAAGGACAACCTGATTTCACCCTCTCTAAGACAAACCTAGTTTTCTTCTTGGAAGTTCATAGTATGTTCAATATTGTTCTCCAGCACCACAATTCAAAAACATTGAAAACCAATCAATACAAAGATTGATATGAAAAATTTCTTCTACTCGTCTCTTTGTAGGTTTCCCTCACACCAGACTACAGGGAATATCTCTATATACTCCAATCAATTGATGACTGATCTTTAAAATACAGAGATGAGTCTTTAGTCAATAATATCTATAACTTTACATATTTGTTCAATATAACTTAGGACTGCCTTGTCTAACTTGGAAATATCTATGTAAATCCTACCCAGCATAGCTGTATCAAACTAAATCAACAGAACGTACTTAAATAAACACTTAATAATTTGCATATAAAATAGCTTCCCAAGGACCACAATGTAGAGTCACAGTTTCATCCTATGCTGCAGAATCTTCTTTGAAACAGTTTTACCAAATTTACCACTTCCTTAAATCCAATATAAAAAAAAATGTTTCTGAGGCCCATTCCATTTTACCATTAACTCTCACTACGTGAAGGACTTCAAAGCCTTCTTTCAAAACATAAATCATTTGTTTCCCCTAAATAACTAGGTTCCTTTCCCCTCTCCTATGAAACAACATGAATTATATGAGCAATAACATTTCTTCCTATGGTTACCAAAACCTAGAAGTTAAAAAACCAATTGTTTAGGATTCCATGGCTCATGTATTTGTCAATTAATAACTCTTTCTTCTTTTCTGTCTTACCCCTCCTTTCCAAACCACTGCTAATGAGGGCATCAAACTTTAAAAAACAAACAAACAAACACCCCAACAACAAGCAAACAACTTAAACTCACTGTCTAATCAGAATCTACTCATAGCTGGTCCTCCAGCAAGTTTTCAGAGGCTGTAAAGTACATGCAAGATGACTTCCCATCTTTCTTCCTGACAGATGCTGCTGTTCTCAGAAAAGACCGCCTGTGCATTAGCAGAACACCCCCCTCTAGACTGCACCACTTGTGCTCTCAGGGAAGCCACTGTAATTCTTTTATGTGTCATTGAGTTGGAATGGACTCGTACTGGAATCCCATCAGGTTTTCCAAAGCTGTAAATTGCACAGGAGGTTACTGCTCATACTTCTCCCATTGAGTGACATGTAGATTTGAACCACTTACTTTGGGGTTGGCAGCCCAGCTCCTTATCCCTAGGCTGACAGATCACCCAACAGGTCAGGCTGTCATTGTTATATGGCAAGTTGACTACAACTAATAGCATCCTATGAACAAAGGTCCTATCCTGAGTCAATTTTACCATCTCTGACTCACCTGATCCCATTGCCATAGTCATTATCAATTCACCTTATCCAGAGTCTTCCTCTCCTGTATATATTCTCCACCCTTCCAATTATTATGTCCTTCTCCAAGGATTGGCCTCATACTGACAATATGCCTAATATATGTGTTGGAGTTTCAAAATCCTTGCCTCCAATGACAGCCTGATTTCACCTACTCCAAGACAGACGTAGTTTTCATCTTGGCAGTCCATAGTAGTCTTCTCTAGCACCACAATTCAAAGACACCAATTCTTCTGTCATACTTAGTCATTGTGCCACTCTCAGATCCATAGCAAGCAATCGATAAAATCATGGCCTGGAGCAGGCACACCTTAATCTCTACACTGATAATGTAGCTCTTTAGTACACTGGAGAGGTGACTCACAACAGATTTTCCCAAGCCATCTTTTGATTTTTCTGACTATTGGTATCAAAGGTGTTGCTTGTGGATCAGAGCAAGATGAACTCATTAACAACTTCAATCTTTTCACCATCTATTGGCCCTATGGTGAGAATTTTTGTTTTCTTGATGTAGAGATGCAATTTATATTGAAGCCATAGTTCAACAAGCCTAGTCTAGTAAAAGTGTCAACGTTATGTGTGTGACTGCATATGTGTGTGTAACATGTCTAATAATGGCTACCCGAAGTATAATAAAATATTGATAAATTAAGCAAATCCTAACAAATTATGATCTTTTCTTACAAGTATAAGAAAATCATATCCGTAAAGACTAGACTGATGACACTCAGAAAGCAATGTGTGGTAACAAAAAAATCTCATCAAAATAGACAAATCTCATCTCACCCTCATAACATCGGCCTGTTGCTCCTGTTTCGGAAAGAAAGTAAATAATGGGTGCACAGAGACCGTCACTAACTTCTCAGAGAGTTCTCCTGGGAGAGAGAGGTGATCAGAGTATTTTAGAACTAGCCAACAAATCAGATTCTGTTACAGGACTGCCAAATTATTTTCTCAGAATTTCAATCTAGTCTCTTCCATTACCTACTCACTATCAAGAAAAAAAAAATGGCCAACTAATCAAAATTATAAATATCATTTAACCATTTTTCAAACCTTATCCTGTAGAAATATTCTATCATATATAAAGCAAAACACATGCTTCAGGTTTTTCTTTTGAAATCTTACAAGTACCTAAAGATTAGAATCAACATGCATGTCCGATAGTGGACTGGTTCTAACAAATGCTGCGGTACCACCATGCACTAGTAAAATAAAGCTACATGAAAACTTGAGGAGACTATGTACTGATGACACAGATCATCTCAAAGAAGAATTATTAAGAAAGTTAAGAAAGCAAGGTGCAGAAGAATATACATAATATTCTTCCATTCCTATCATCAGGTGGGGGAAGATGATATCTAGGAATTTACCCGTAACTATGTAAAATATTTCTGGAAGGTATCCAAGAAACTGATAATGCATGTTGATTCTGAAAAAGGTAGCTTGGCAGTTGAGGGCATAAATGTGTTATCTATTATAAAATAAATATTTTTTCCCAAGATTAATGGGGAGAGAACCTACACAAAATTGGTGGGAAGGGGGCAAAAGTGTCAGTGTGACGTGAAGGGGAGGGAGCAGTGAGGGTTGAGCCATTTCCTTTCATCTGTTCAGTGATGAGCACCAAGCCCCTGTGATAAATATCTTCCTTTCTTCAATCACTGAAGAGATTGCCTGGAATCACTCAACACCATAGGATTATCACTTTAAAAGCAGGCAGTTGATGCAACTGATTCAAAAGGAATGTAACACGAAATCTACAATGAAAAGGACTAAATAGAAATGCTAGATAACATACTTGCTATGGCAGAAGAAACAAAAAAGAAAAGCCCCTAAGAACTTTACAAAGAAATTTTCCAGGTAACTGGTGCATATGTGTGTGTCTCTGTGAATGTGTGTGCGGGCTGTGGGCGTACACACACACACCCATGCTTTAAAGCAGCAGAACACTGAGGAAGGAGTCTGAGAGCCTATCTAAGCAGCTGAACCAGCAGAGACTACAGTGTTTCCCTTTTCTTGGCCTGACTGCCCAACCAGAGAAGTACTAGGATTTCTAATCCATAAAGGTTAAGACCTGCCTGGATTAACTTTATAAGGGGATCTTAAGAAATTAGTAGATCTTAATAGTATTATATAAAGATCAATTCCAATACAGAAAAAGATTGAAAGTATTAAGTCATTCCTTTGAACCTAACTTTGAAGACTCTACATACTCAACAACTACCTGTTTTGAAAGGTCAAGCCTCTTCAACACTGATTTTAGTTTGAAATCTGCATTCCAAACCTTTTGAAGTTACCCATAGTACAAGGCGTTCTTAAAATAAACCTTTTCAAGGAAAACAGCAGTTGAATAATCTTATGTAAAACTTTACTTCCTAAGAAGGATTTGGATAGTTGGATTTAGACTGAAAGTAGTTATAAGATTATCCACTGCCTTATTTTCATTCCTGCCAAAGAAAAGGGAAGTAAATTCTACATTTCACCCCAAAATTAGGAAAGGAAAGGAATAAACACTAAGGTAAGAGAAGCAAATTCAGTTCCATGAAGTTGACTCCACATCTCTGAGCAGTGCGTCCTCCTCCAGACTGAAAGTTCCTCCTGGAGTACAAATGATTATATGGGTAGTGAGAAATTCCTATATATATAAAAAAATTGTGATTCACATTTAATAAAGGTTCTTAGAAGGTGTTCACTTCACATGGATGGATAGTCTCAGGAATAAACTCCTTGTTGGGGAATCACTGAATATGACCCTCAAGTTGGATCCCTAGCTTCTAAATTTATTCTTGACGATTTTTTAATGTCGTACAAAACTGAACTGGAGATTTCTGAATCTAGCCATGAGCAAGAAATGTATCATAAACTTTAGACATTTTGTTTTCTAAATATCAAAATTACTAAACTATCGGGTTTTGCCCTTAAAATGCAAAATAAAGTTTCTTAATTATCTTCTCATTATTTTTTCAGTGCCTACAAGCATTAGCTAGTAAGATACATTATCCATCTAAAATTTATTTTTATTGCATCTTATTTAACAACTCTAGAACACTTCAGAGTGAGAGTGACTGTTTTCGTTTCTATGTTGCACTAACCTCTAAGTATTTAAAACTGATAAGAACAAAAACTGTTCACTTGACAGGCAATTGTTCAGCTATAGCCTTTACTGGCTCAAGGAGGAAAGAGGAAATGAGGCTTAGAACTAATCAAGTCAAGAAATGATTAAGTTAAGAATGTAAGCTTTACCTCATTCTAAAGTCTTTATCAGAAATATGGCAAAATATCATAAATATTTTGTCTGGTCTTCAAGATAAACAATACAAATTTCACATATGTGAATTAAAATGTGAATAATGTATGAAAAAAATTTATTCATATGTGAATAAAAATTCACATCATTTCCTTCAGAAACCTCAAATTGCTCACTGACAGCCAAAATACTAACTAGCTTTGCTAAACCTTCACACTAGTGGCATGGCATTTTTAATTTTTCTTCATAAAGTATTTCTACTAGAATCATCACAGTCACATGGCACATAGACAGAAAACTCAAAGTAAATCTACAAACAGTCTAAACACTATATATGCTTTCCTAGATTAAGGAAATTCTCAAAGGATATTTAGAGCTATATTGTACTTTAGAGATCAGCTTGCAAATTTTTTTTCCTTTTAAATACTGCTGAGAAGTATGAGGACTGGACCCAATTTCTCCCCAAGTTACCTAATGTACTTTGCTAAGAATTGTTTCCACAGTATAGACAGCTTTTCCAAAATAAAGTATACAACCCCTGAGAAATCTTAAATTACAAAACTCTCCACTTGGTGGGAGTAGAGAAATCGGTAATATAATTAAAATGAAATGTGCATTGAGATGAAGGAAACATTAAATAAACAGAATAAAGACAAAGGAAGAAGCCTATTTTTGTGACGATCCCTAAGGAATTAAGGGATTGTGTGCTGTGAATGTGTAACCGTCAGGAGGCGAAGAACTTATTAAACAAGTGAACTTTACCTTACAAAAAAGAGTTAGATCAAGAGTCAAGAAAGGAAACCTCCAAATAGATCACCAGGTTTTTAATATCAAACATGCCAGACATCTCTTCATGAATCATTCAAGAACACAGGGTAAGGCCCAAGGAAGAGATAGAAGCCAAGAGCATGACTTACAACAGAACTATGAAAACACAACCTGTCTATTTCTGGAACAGGCCATGCCTTCCCCAGCAGGGCTGGAATGCTAGGAGTGAGGGGTGGTGTGGCCAGAAACAGGAGAACTCATATGTCTGAATGGATAGCATCGCTGATCCTCCCTTCCTTGGTCACAGCAGGGAGAGTGAAAGGCTCTTATCTAAATGTGGCTTTAGGTCTAGACAGAGTGAGTCAAAAGAGGAAGTTCAGCAACTCTCATAACTCAATAACTCCTTGCTGTTGAGTCAGAACCGACCTGTAGCTGACCCTCCAGTGACTTTTCAGAGGCTGTGCATCACCCAGTAGGTAAGGAGAGTCCATTCATTGGCCTACCAGGGCTTTACCCTACAATGCTTGTACACTTCTCCAAACAAGCCCGACTTGCAGTAGCAAGTAAAATGGTTAAACAGAATGTTAAGACTTTTATTCTTTAACTCAAATAAATATTGAGTGAAATATCTTACAAATAATCAGTCACAGAACTTGGCACTGGATCGCTGCAATAGGGTTGATGCAATAGGTTGTGAGGTCTAATAAATAATATAATGAGGGTGCCGCTTCCCTCATTTGCACAGAGGAACAACAGAAGAGTTTCTGTCTGGACGCGGTAGTTACCTTCTGCTTTGCTGTGCTGATTTAAAGGGAATTGTGAGTTATTCAGAAAAATGAGGATCAGAGCACCTCTGAAAAGGAAAGGAGACTGGCTCTCCAGAGAAAGAACTCCAATTATTCAAGGGTCAGGAAAGAAACAGGGTGCAGGACCAAAATATTTTCTATTTACCTTCCTAGGAGCTCGTTGGAATTTTTATAGGTGCCAGATTACTAGATTTAATTGCTAAAGAATAGCAATGTGCTTTCTTTTTCATAAAAGGATTTCTTTAAGAAATAATAATCACGCGTTTGCAGAGATGCTCCATCTGTCCTCACTAACCTCCTCCTGGTGCTGTTCAAGCTGACCTCTCACCCCCACATTCCTCTACCTGTTTATATCAAAACAAAGACAAGCTGACTCTCAACTGACAAGAGACATTTGGGCCATCTGAGAATTGGGGAAAAATAAAAATACAAAGAATGAAACATTCGTTCTTTTAAATTTATTTCTACAATCTTGTCATCTTTGATATTACTGGTAAAGAACCATTTAGCCATTTTATTTAAAACACAAACAGATTTTATTTTAACAATGAGAAACATAGAACCATTTTTAATTGTATCAATATATATACGTGTGTATATAGAGAATTTCATAGATGCATTTATGTCCCAATCCACAACAGTTTTAACTGCAGTATTTATTTATCTTTTTAAGACTTTTGTCAGGTATATAAATGTAGTATTTGCTAAGTGTCATTAATAATCTTAAGTGCCTTACAAATACTAACTCACTTAAACGTCATATTGATATCTGAGGTATGTACTACTCTGTGTCCATTTTAGATAGGAGAGAACTAAACCACAGAGGGTTTGAATAACATACTGAGCTCACGCAACTAAGAAGAGGTGAAAATGGAATTCATGTTACAGTAATCTTGCTCCTGGGCAATATTCTCCTTTACTATGTTGCCTCCCTCTCAGGCATTCAGGCTTACACCCATCTAAGATAAAATAACCTGTGATTTGTACATTATCATCTGACACATTTTAATAACATCATTCTCATCTCAAAAATTAATTCCTACAATGTAGCTCCACTCTAGGAGTTGGCTGACTATCTAGCATCTCAATGGTGGTCTCGTCTTGATGGCAGTCACATAAGGAATGTTTCTGGGGTCGTGTTTTTGTGTGTTACTGTTATTTTTCCCCCTCAAAAGTGGGTGGCCCTTGAACCTTAGACTAAGGGTGGAGGTCTGCTCAAGTGAGTGACTTTAAAATCAATAATGAGGTGATGGGTCTGTGGGGTGGCCTGGGGCCTGGGGCCTTGGGCCTTGGAGTCTCCCTTCACTCTAGGAGTTGGCTGGCTAGCTAGCATCTCGATGGCAGTCTCATCTTTATGGCAATCATATAAGGGAATTTTCTGGGGTTGTGTCTGTTGTGTGTTACTCTTCTCCCCCTCCCTTAAAAGTAGGTGACCCCTGAGCCTTAGACTAAGGGTGGAGGCCTGCTTGAGGGTGTGGCTTTAAAATCCTGTAGGGCTTAAGGGTCACAGGCCCTCGGGCCAAATTTCTTAATTTTAAAATGAATACACTTTAAAAGACACAGCAATAATTTATCCATTTGCTGTACGGAACAACTTGCAGTTATTGTGATGCTGAACACTATTCCATAATCCTGTCAAATACCATAATGGCTACCCATTATGTACAATGTTTCTATGAGCTTCCAGATTAATTCATGTTGGGAAGTAGGTATGGTATCCACCTCCTAAACTTGATGCCTCTGGAAACTCTACAAACTCTCTTATAAAAGTACAGAAATGATGTTAATTATAGAAGAGAGTTCAGGTCTTTTGTACAAAGCTTACTCTGAGTCGTATTTGACTTGACTTGGCTACCCAATGTGGACAGAGAGTGGGGTGGAGCTCCCCGATTTAAAAAAAGCATGGAAGGAGGAGTGGCATCCACTTCCATAATAGCTTGCTTCCGGAAACCCTATGAACTTGGAGAGAGGATGAAAGGCACCCAAGCGTCAAGGACTCTCTTTCATAGGGTCGCTGAGTTGCCTGTGACTCGA
>NW_006399762.1:29973597-29977876 GCF_000299155.1 Elephantulus edwardii
CCTGGTGTACAAGTTGCCGTCCCGGGGTCACTTGTGGTTGCTGTGAGGCTGAACACTGAGACACGGATGTGTCAAATGCATTAAAGGCTGGCTACCCAATGCGGACAGAGAGTGGGGTGGAGCTCCCCGATTAAAACAAGCTTGGAAGGAGGAGTGGCATCCACTTCCATAATAGCTTGCCTCCGGAGACCTTATGAACCTGGAGAGAGGATGAAAGGCACCCAACCGTTGAGGACTCTCCTTCATAGGGTTGATATGAGTCGCCTGCGACTCGACGGCACTTAACAACAACAAAAAATAAGACTAGTGCTATTATATCTGGAGGAATATTCTTGCACTTTGCATATCATTCTTTGTCAATGTGCTGTATAAAATAACCTGGGTTTGCTATAATGCTGAACCTTGTGCCATGGGGCTATCAAATACCATAATCATTTCCTACTGTGGACAGTGTTTGGAGGAGCTCCCAGTTGTAAAATAGGTTTGGAAGAAGGAGTGGCATCCACTTCCTAAACCACATGCCTCTGGAAACTCTATGAACTTGAAGAAACAATGATAGCTATGGAAAAGCATTAGGTCTTTTGTTCGGAGAGTCACTACGAGTCATGCTCAACTCGATGGCAATCAACAACACAAACATCATGTAGCCATTTCCTTAGATTCTTGAGGAAAAAGAAGGAAAAGGCAAATTGGAGTTTGAAGCTTTGTCTGATATACTTTGGGCCTGTTGCAATGATCAGCCAGTCCTTGGAGAGGAACATCATGCTTGGACGGGTGGAGGAACAGCACAAAAAAGGAAGATCCTGGATGAGATGGATTGATTCAGTGACTAGGGTAATGAGGGTAAGTGTGTCAGAGATGATGAAATTGACTCATGATAAAGCAGGGTTCACAGCTGTTGTACACAGGGTCACTTTGATTTGGAGTTGATGACACCTAACAACAACAACGTGTAACCTCAGTACATTTTTTGGAAACAAAATTAAGGTGTAAAAAAACAACAAAGCTGTGCACACTCCATATCTTCTAAGAAAGGTAGAAGAAATAGTACCCTTTCTTTTTTGTGAAAGAAGAGAAGTAATTAGGAAACACCTCGGAGATTTTATATTTTGTAATGCTGCTTTATCTTTGAAAGATCTTTTCACTCATTCAAATTTAGAATGTCTATGCTAATTTATGGTAGTTATGTCCTAACAAGTCAGAACCGACTCATAGCTGACACTCCAGTGGGTTTTCAGAGACAGGAAATCGCATGGGAGGAGAAAGCCCACCTATCTCCGTTGAAGTAACTGGTATATTTGAATTGTGTACCTTCAAGTTGGCAGCACAGGTCCTAGTTCATAGCACAGAAAATGAAATTGCATAATAAAGAGAATAACTCTTAAAGGCTTAATTTTTCCTGCAGAATTCCATAGTGGGGAAAGTTTGTGTTCTTAAACACAAAGCCTTATCTTTTTAAATTCTCCAGCACATCAGGCAGAGGGCACAAGCACTCCTACACCTCTCTACGCTGCCTGGCACTGTGCCTTCTGGGAAGGTGCACTCCAGGCACATGGCCAAGGCAGTCCTGGTCAGGGCTCCGGAACTGGAGGCACCTCAGAATAATTCAACACTCACCTTTGGAAGCATCCTACAATGAAGGCAGCAAAGAAGGAAGACTGTGTCTCCATTGTTGCAAAGAAACTACAGGACTTTCATTCAGGAGAAATGTATGTTGTTGGGGGTGGGAGGGGATGTGTCCATGAGAATGGTCTTCTCGTCACCCTTTGGCTGTCAAAATCTACTGTGATTTTAAATCCCGTATCTGTGATCTCTGGCTATATATCCTGATACTTGCAGAAGACTAAATTCCACCTGGCATCTGTCTTCTTTTTTTTTGGCTACCTTTCCTTTAACACAATGTTAAGTGAGCTAACCAGTGGGGAACAGTAACTAATATAGCTTCCCCCCAACAACATGCACCATGTCTGGTTCTGTGGCTTGCAGATGCGCTAAGCAATAATCCCTTGACTTTACCATCCTCATCTTACAGACCTATAACTGTGATTCTTTCATCTTTCACAACATTAAGGATAGAGAACATAGGAACTTCTCCAAGATTAAAACAGTTGAGGGAATTCCTAACCTTCCTCAACTTAAATTGACCTGATTCCTGATACTGCCAACATATCCATAAAGCAGATCTCTCCTTTTCGGCTTCTAAAGTACCTTTCTCTAGTGCCCTGAGACCCTAACTCATGGTATTGCCATGAACATACATTCTCATAAGGAAACAACTTAGTTCCCATCATTTCACTGGACCTGTCAACTGAATGGCTTAGCAATATCCCAGAAATACATCTGGCTGCTTGTGAATGGTGCAGGCGAGGGAGTAGGAGAGCTAATGGGAATGAATAAAACAGAAGCTCCAGTTGAAATACCAGCGAAAAACATTTTCTTTCTTAATTTCTCAAAACTCTTGTTATATGGCTTTGAATTTTGCCATTAAAATACACATTTGGATCTTGGCAAAGACAAAACGAGTGTTCTGGTTTATTATTGTTAGGTGGAACCAACACATACCTGACCCTCCAGTGGGTTTTCAAAAAGCTATAAATGTCAGGAAGGAGACTGCCCACCTTGCTACCTTGGAGGAGATGGTGGATTTGAATCACCTGCCTTTGAGTCAGTGGTGCAACTCCTCACCACTTACATGATGCTGATTACTTAGAGAACTTAATTTCCTGCCCCCCCCAGGTTTTATTTGATTATACTGGGTGGCCCATTTAAAATACAGTCACTACAACCTCACTTCAAAAACAGAAAAACAGACTGAGAAAAGGGACTAGCCTAGCTCACAGCTGTGGTACGATCTTTTAAGTGCTGTGCAGCCCAGGTTTTATTTAGTGTAAATACAGTCTAGACTCCTTATCTCATCTGCATCTCAAAGCCTAAAGCAAAGAAAGGGGGAAGGCTGATGAGAAAACAGGAGATGGAGACATTGGGCACAAATGCTGAAATGAGGGCAACAAAGCTGGCACTTTAATAAAGTTGGGCGAGAGTGTGAAGAGCAGAATAAGGGGATAGGGAAGGGGTCATTCCCCAAAAATCACGTGCCAGACCCACACCACCAATCTCTACTCAGTACCAAGCCCTCTGGTATATGGAGTGATGCCATGATTGGTGGAAAGTCCCACCACCCAAGTGGCGAAGGTCTAGGCAGATACTCACGCTGACACTGTCCCCAGGACTGGTGAGCCCAGCCCCAGCAGCAATCAATCCTTCCTCCATAACGGCACAGGCCAATGGACGACACTATCTGCCTGGGCCACCTACCGAACAAAAAAAGTTCAGATTAAAACAAAAATTGAGATTCCATTTCTCTTGGCTGTTAATATATATCCAACAATTTACTCCTAACTCCTTCACACCTGAAGCAATGCTGAGACGGCGTATCCTCACTCAATTAAAGTTCAATTATAATTTAATTTCAAATTTCAGTTAGTTAAGCACCCGTATGTATCCCACACACATGAAATGTGTGCTTGGGGAGGGTGTGCAATTTTTTCTGAATTGTAAATTTAAAAAGGGCAAAACTCATTGCTGTGGAGTTGACACCAGCTCCTAGGGACCCTCCATCAGGTTTCTAAGGCTGTAAATCCCAAAGGGAGAAGACTGTCCATCATCCTCCCCTGCAGGTGGGTTGGAACCACTAGAGAGAATATTGTCTTTGGGCAAGGCGCACAATCACTTCAGGCCATGCCACCAAAGCTGACTACATGTTGTTCTGTATCATCAAGTGGGAACCAACTCATAGTTGATCCTCTGTATATTTTCAGAGGCAGTAAATCACACCAGAGGAGACTGCCCTTCTTTCTCCATTGGAGCAACTAGTGGGTTTGAACCAAATGTTTCTAGGTTGTCAGTGCAACTCTTTAGCCACAAGGCCACAGAGCTCACAATTGTAAGAAGCACTAGCTAAAATAAAACAAAATCAAAACAAAATAAAACAAAACCAAACCACTCTGAGGGCTGCAACTTCCTGGGTGCCTTCAGAAGTTTGAAATCAGACAGATCCCTCAAGAACAGACACTTGTTACTGTGGAAGAAGAGGCACTTTTGAGTGATTTATCACAAACTGCTAAATGTTAAATAGTACAGAACATGCCAATGAGGAAAATTATTCATGCCTGCCTCATATAAAGGGTAAAAGTGGAAAGGGCAAAAAGAGGGTTCTAAAAGTCAAATGAAACAGAGCTCTTTTTAAGATAGACTTACAGAAAAAAGTTGCTAGGGAAAA
>NW_006399762.1:29977976-29984734 GCF_000299155.1 Elephantulus edwardii
ATATACCAGAAAAGGAAATCTAAATCAAACCACTGGAGAGTTTAAAGTGTGTCTGACATCTCAAGTGTCTCTGTGGTTTGTAACTTCTCCTGTATCAACAATTCATACTATTTTCCTTCCTCTCTAATGTAAATAAAAACGAAAAAACCTGTTGTGTTTCAGGATACTGATTTATCCACTAGATTCTGCTCTGGAACCTTATTTGGTAAAGAGGCAAGAAGCTACGCTGCACTCAGGAAGGCATAGAGTTCGAGGCCACCAGCTGCTTGCTCCACGTGAAGGAGAAAGAGGCAATCTCCTCCCTAGCTATTGAACTACCTCTGAAAAGCGTCAGAGGGTCAGCTATCATTCGCTTTCTATGGTACACAACAACAACAACACGGTGTTTCAGGATACTGATTTGTCCACTAGATTCTGCTCTGACACCTTATTTGGTAAATCGTTTTCTTTTTAGAATCACAATTACATGGAGTGGAGTGGGAGAGTACAGGGACTGACATTGCAATGTCGTGTAAATTATCTTATTAAAGGGATACTAAAGTGTGCAAAGTCAGGTGATCTTTATCTTTTTGGAAATGGGTGTGTAAGAAATGCAAAACACATCAGAGTGTGTACCTAGGCAAAGAACTGCTTTAAAACAACAACAACAACAACAACAAAACCCATCCTGCTTTTTAAAATTAAAAGTCTTGCCTCTGGCTGCCAGCCAAGTTTTTTCTTAAACTCGCCTTATCTTTTCAACTGCCCTTTACTTTACCTCCTCCTAAGCCCCCTAGGCTCAAAGAACAAAATTGCTCCAAACTTTCTATTTCCTCCAGCCAGGTGGTAAACAAGCAGCTGTGCTTTTGCATCTCAACGCCCTGCTGGTTCCCCTCTGTTCCCTTCCAGGTACAAGAAAAGCCCATCGATCCCGGAATTGATTCGTTACAAGATCGCAGGTTAAGCGGGTGTGGCCTCTTTCTTTGGGGCTGCTCAGGGAGATCTATGGGGGTTGGGCAAGGGGCAGAGAAGGGGAGTGACCGGAGTTAAAACCTCTGCTGGCTGGCAGCGTCTCCCTGAGATTCTGCGATTAAGCTCCAGGACTGTGTGTTCTTGCGTGGAGTCGGGTAACGGAGCGCCACCTCTGGACTGTCACACGCACACAAGCACGCACTCACACACTCGCGCGCACGCCGAGGCTGAGTGACAGCGTAGACCGCGCCTGGGGTTGTTGGGACCTGTCAGAGCACGCTGCAGTCAGGTTCGCCCCAGGTCTGAGGAGCAGTGCGGGCACACACACTCCTCCCCGCTCCCCGCCTCGGTCTTTATTTCAAGCCCTTTTTCAAAACAACACAAAACAAACCAACAAAACAAGTGGGAAGGTAAACCAGTTGCACCCATGGCCCCAGACCTAAGTGACCAGCCCTGACAGCTTCGAGTGGAATTCCGACCCAGTGAGTGGAAGTTTTCACCACTAAAGGATCTATCTAAAGAAAGAGTTTGTTGGCTAAGGGATGTCCCACGCGTCACCTTCGCCTGGGGGCTAAATCTCAGACCAGGACTCCTGTTCCCAAGCATAATTCCTGGGTCAGGAGCCGGGGTGGGCTCTCTGACCCCCAGTGGGCAGGCAGGCGCTCTGAGAGGCTCCACCACTCTCCTGCCATCGGTGGCCCATCTTGTGGGCAAAGAGGCCACCCTTCTGACCACATAAACCACCTCCCCAGGTTAAGAGACCCCAGGCGGAGAGCGTGGAATCTGCAATGGGTGGAGAGGGCCGCCCCAGGGTCCAGCTCACCTCCCATCGAACTCGGCAGCCGTCTGCAGGTAGAGCGAGGAAGCCAGCACCAGCGCCAGGAGGAAATCCATGCTTTGCGGCGGGTCCTGGGGGCAGCGCAGCGGCGCGCGCGGAACAAGTTGAGCGCACAGGGCGCGGGGCTGAGGCGCACTGACCTTACCGGCTCTGCTCTCCCGCGGCGCCTGCGAGCTGCTCGGGAGCCGCCGCCGCGGCCACAGCTGCCACTCGGGGAGGAGAGCGGCGCGGCGCGCAGCCGGAGCAGGTCTGCCGCGAGGCGCCGGGAGCCCCCCTCCGGCTGCCTTCCCGCGAGGGGAGGTGCTGCAGGGGGAGCTGCGCTGCCCGAGGGGAGGGGCGTGGGAGTGGGGGTGCGCGTGCGCCCGGCTCACCGCCCTCCCAGCCCCGGGCCTAAGGTGAGCACGCTCGGCGGGGCGGGAATCTCGGGGTTGGGGCGCTGCGGGAGGGCAACCTCTTTTGGGGACCAGCCAAGCAAGGAGAGCCCCAGGCTAGGAGAAAAGTTGCAGGCTGGGTCCAGGAGATGGAAAGCAGGGCTCTGAGGCCAAAAGTCGTAGAAAGAAGGGGGCCCGGGCTTAGGTGTAGGTTCCGCCTGGAACAGGTGGTGGTGACCACAGGGGCGAGCTGCAGCCTTTTCCAGGGGGCGGAGTAGCCCAAGATGGGAGAGGTGTTTGGGGCAGGAGCTGTGCAGTTCCCGAATTCAGCAAAACCACAGGGCGACTTGGACAAATTAGCAAAACGCAAACTCCCGGGAGTTGCTTCTCCCACAGAATTGGCAAAGGAGTCATTTTTATTTTGTAACCAACCGAAAGAAATTTTTGGCGCTCCTGTCGAGTTCAGAAGAAGAATCGTTCAGACTGTTTCTGTCTCCGCCAGCTCAACCCTGCGCACATTCAAGAGTGGCAGCGGCTGCCCATCGGAGCACGTGCCTGCCAGAGGGGGAGCCTGTTACTGCTTGGCAAGTGCTACTGTGTCTGATGTTACGGAAGAGATCATTTAGACACCATTTTAAGTGATCGTTGCTCTTTTGTTGCGAAGTAAAAAAAAAAAAAAAATCAATATGCAAAAGAACTTCATACTTGAATTCATAAGAAAACGCACAATCATTATCCTGAATGCATGTGAAAGCATGGAACAGATTGATTCACAACTCTCAAACGCTACTTCAAATGGCTTCTTTGCGCTGTGGTCGGCTGTCTTCCCTCCCATTAGGGAGGACCTAATCAATTCCGTCTTGTCCCAGTCCATGGACTCCTCCCACAACCTATCTAGCGTGTTCCATTAATGCCCTTACCTTGAGGCTCTGATCAGTGTGGGTCTAGTTGACTTGAAGGAACCTTACAACAACAAAGGCCCTAATTATTTGCATGACTCACCTCCTTCCTTTTTCAGTCTTTCCTCAAATATCACCTTCCTTACTGAGACCAACTACAAGCACCCCAAATTGCTTGACAGCACACAACAACAATAGCACAAAAATTTGCCCCCTAGCCTGTCTTTCCTTTTTTTAAAAAAAAAAAAATTGTCTAGGTAAAAGTTTGTAAGACCAGTTGGCTTTCCATTCAGCTGTTCATACACATTTTGATTGCTGACAATAACTGCAATCTTCCCAATGAAACCACACTCTTTGGCTTCCCCCCTGTGGTTGCCATTTCTATTCACTTTGTTCCCAGCCCTTCTCGCCTTATCTCTGAGCAAATGCTACCTTTTTATTTCTTATTTTGATTGTTCCAAGAAGTGCACACATTCATGGTGCTATTTTTCCCGTTGTGGTGTGGTGCTGGTGATGCTGTCAAGTAGGAATGGACTCATAGCTCACCCTGGAGTAGGTTTTCAGAGACTGCAAATGGCACAAGAGGAGACTGCCCATCTTTGTCCCTCAGAGCAGCTGGTAGATTCAAACCACATGCCTTTAAGTTGCTAATGCAGCTTCTTACAATTGGGCCACCAGAGTTTCCTTTTCACTTTGTTGTTGATAGGTGTCATTGGGCTGACCCAAAGCAACACTGTTGTGTTGTTGTTGTTAAGTGCCGTCGATTCGCAAGCGACTCATAGCAACCCCGTATGAAGGAGAGTCCTTAACGTTTGGGTTCCTTTCATCCTCTCTCCAGGTTCATAGGGTTTCCGGAGGCAAACTATTACGGAAGTGGATGCCACTGCTCCTTCCAAGCTTGTTTTAATCGGGGAGCTTCATCCCATTCTCTCTCCGCATGGGGTAACCAGCCATTAACACATTTGACACATCAGTGTCACAGTGTTTAGCCTCATAGCAACCACAAGTGACGCTGTACGGCAACTTGTACACCAGGGCTATACACCTAGAGGAATGTATGAACAAAAACAATGAAAGACAGGCAACACTAGGAACAATTCTGACCCTTGTCCTTAGACACTTATTATTTGATTGAATGTTGAGACACAGGGTGACTTACAAGGTTAAATGATTTCTTAGGTATCTAGTGCTGCTATGGGTCTGGAGATGTAGCTCACCTGTAGAGCACAGTGGCTCATGTGCCCCAGCTTTCTGGTTTGTGGTCCATTACCGCTACCAAGCAGTGCTTCTATAATAGAAATATCAAATGTGAGTAGCTTTAACAACAACAACAACAAAAATTATTCTTTACAATTTTACCCACTGAATTTGTGTGGTGATGGTGTTGTTGATTGCCTTTGAGTCAAGCACAACTCATAGCAAACCCATGAACAAAAGGCCTGAAGCCCCTCTGCAACTATCAACATTTACCAAAGTTCATAGATTTTCCAAAGGCATGTTATTTAGAAGTGGATGCCACTCCTGCTTCCAAACCTGTCATAGTATGTTATTGTTGTTATGTGCCATTGAGTCGTCTGCGATGTGTAATGACCCTACGTACAGCTGCTCTGAACCCTTCCCTGTCCTGAGCCAGTCTCGCTAATTCTGACACACCAACTCCCATTTGCCCCAGTCACTGTATCAATACATCTCATCTAGGGTCTCCCTCTCCTGCACTGTCCCTACCCCTTCCAAGCATGATGTCCTTCTCCAAAGACCAATCTCTCCTAGCCACGTCCCTAAATTAAGTGAGGTGGAGCTTCAAAATCCTAGCCTCCAAGGAGAGACTTGGTTTCACCCTCTCCAACACAAACTGATTTGTTTTCTTGGCTGTCCATGGTATGTTCAGGGACCTGACTCTTTGAGAAGGCTTTCTTTCTGTGTATCTCCTACTTCTGGGGAGTTTCCAAGCACAGGAACCTAGGTACAAAGGATGAACTCTTTCCTGACTCTTCTTTTTTTGCTGTATAAAGGTTTCTACCCCTCTGCTCAATTCTTTCTCTGTTGCCTCTTGTAAGACATTATAGGATGCAGACCCAAGAAAAGAAGTTCCCCAAGAAAACTCTTCTAACCTCACTTCAAGGCTGTGACCTAATAACATCCCATCCTAATCCCTTTCAATTGATTGACTGATCATATATCAGATTACATTTCAGGGTTGATTACATAATTGCCTCAACTCTTGCCTTGTTAGCATAGAATCATGACAGTCATGTTGACACATATTTCAGAAGAACCTAGTTCAATCCATGACAAAGAGTAACTAAGGGCCATTGTCTTGGGCCTACACCAGTCTCTATCAGATCAGTAAGCCTGGTCTTTTCGAAGTTATTTTGAGTTTATTCCATGTTTTTGCCCACTCTACCCATTTCCTGTTATGATCTCTTTCAGAGTGGCCAGCCATGGTAGCCAAACACTATCTAGCTCTTCAGGACGCAGGGTCATTAAGGCAGAGGCTCCCATGCTCCACTAGTTCTTTGGATATTCTTTCCATTGCCTGTTGATTTCCTTCACTCTCCTTTGTTCTGGATGAGAGAGACCAATATTTGAACCAGAGATGGCTACTTGACATATAATTTGTATGTTTCTTTTAAACTTTTGCTTTTTTAAAGTTGTGATTTGAATGAAATTTTCCAAAGTAAATTAATTTTGTATTCAATCATGCATATATATTATGTTTTATAATAACCTTAATTCCAGTTGTTGTTGTTAGGTGCTGTCAAGTTGAGTATGACTCATAACCACCCTATGAACAACAGATCTGAACCCTGTTCTATATCCTGTGCCGTCTTCACACTACCTGACACGCTAAAGCCCATTGTGGCAGTCACCATGTCAATCCTGGAGAGTCTACCTCTCCTTTGCTGACCGTCCACCCATCCAAGCATCATGTCCCTTTCCAAAAAAATAACCCCTCCTAGCAACATGCCCAAAGTAAGTGATGTGACGCCTCATCATTCTTTCCTCGAATGAGCACTATGACTGCATCTCTCCAAGACATATTTGTTCTTTTGGCATTCCATGGGATGTTCAGTGCTCTACTCCAACACCACAGCTCAAAGGAATCAATTAATTCTCTCTCATCCTTATTCATTTTCCAGTTCCCCAATGCATATCAAGTGACTGGAAAAACCATGGCATGAATCAGATGCACCTCAGTCCTCAAACTGACATCATTACTCCTCAATAATTTGGAGACGCCTCTAACTGCAGATTTTCCCTGTGCAATGTGTCTCCTTATTTCCTGATGGCTAATACCAAGGGTGTTAATTGTGGATCCAAGCAAGATGAGGTTGTTGAAAGTTCCAGTCTCTTCTCCATCTAGCATGATGTTGCTCATCAGTTCAGTGGTAAGAACCGTTGTTTTCTTGACATTGAGATGCATTCCATACTGAAAGCTGCATTCCTTGATCATGAACCAAAATGGATGTCAGGAGAGATTCTGAAAATTGCACTGGAGCATCAAGATGCCAAAACAAAGGGAAAACGTACTGAAGTAAAAGAGCTAGACAGAAGATTTCAAAGGGCAGTTCAAGAGGATAAAGAGAAGTATTCTTTTTTTTAAATATTTATTTTATTGGGAAAAACATATTGGGGGTACAAGGAGGTGAGGGTTGGGGGCAGAAGGGTGAGGATGGGCCAGGATGCAGTTGCAGAGCT
>NW_006399762.1:29985684-30014023 GCF_000299155.1 Elephantulus edwardii
AGCATGAAGTAGAGTCTGGGGTTCCCCCCCGCCGCCAAGTGCCTGTCAGGGCCTGGGTTTCAGCTGTCCACACCACAGCAATGGGCAACGAGCTTAAAGCCCCTGATGGCTCTGGGCGCTGACTCTCACCAGTGGCTATGGATGAAGTCACAGGCGATTTTCAGCCAGCGCCGGAAAGAGAAGTATTCTAATGGAAGGTGCAGATAGCTGGCATTGGAGAATTAAAAGAGAAGAACCCATCCTGCATTTCTCAAGTTGAGAGAACTGAAAAATCAAATCTTGAGTGGCAATACTGAAAGATTCCATGGGTAATATATTCAATGACCCTGAAAGCATCAAAAGAAGATGGAGGGAATACACAGAATCACTGTACCAAAAAGAATTGATTGACACTGAAAAATTTCAGGAAGTACCACATGAACAGGAGCCAAGGGTAATGAAGGAGGAAGTGGAAGCTGTATTGAAGGCATTGGCCAAAAATAAGGTTCCAGGAATCTATGGGATACCCATTGACTTGTTTCAATTAACAGATGCAGCCTTGGATGCACTCACCAGTCTAATTCCAGTACCCACTATGTAATTGCACTTTTCTTGTTTGTCTCCTTTCTTTAGGAATGAAAACTCTACAAGGACAGACATCTTTGTTTAGAATCTAACACAGTATCTGGTGTATAACGGGTACTCATAAAAGTTTATGGAATGGATTTTTACATGAAAAACTTTTTCCATTTTTATTTTCTTTTTGAGGTTTCTACAACTTCCCAATTTCAGTGGAAAATTCTGTGGCAGGCTGACTTCATTGTCCTGATCACTCAGGGTGTGTAAAAACGGGCATTTTCTGCAACAAAAGGGAAAATAATGCTTCAACTTAAACGACTCTTTGATTTCCAAGTTGTTCTCTGTTAACAAAACAAGTTTCTATTTTAACCTCAGGAAACATCCATGCCAATTCAGGCTTGGAACATTATTTTAGGCAAACAGCTTGGTGTCATCCATTTCAGTTCCTTCTAATGAAGTCCAAATATGTGGTTATCAAAATATTTTTTTTTTCTGCAGAAAATCAAATTTTGTAAGTGTAACATGGGCTTGGTTCCAGGCTCCAGTGGCTATTCCTTAGCCATTTTTCTTTGCTTATTTGTTCCTAGTTTGGATTTGCAAGTCAGTCTTACCAGAATAAGAGGTGATTAAGGAGAAGGCTTACCTACAGACTGAAAACCTGGAAATGGAAGAAAAGGGAGAGAGTGACAGGTGAAAATGGAATAAATGTCTGGAGGAAAGTACAGTGTCCCATCTGCATGCTTCTATTTTATTTCTCTTCTCCCACATCTTGTTTTTGGCTTAGAAAAATCTTTTCTTTTCCTTCCCCATTTGGACGATATTAATTTACCCTTCCTGTACCATCTTAGCTGATATTTGTCCAGAAAAAGAGCCTTCTCTAGTCTTTTGCTTAGTTGGGACTGCTGTCATATATGCCTTACTGTAACTTATAAGAAGCTTTAGTGGAACGATGATCAAGTATTTAACTGCTAACCATTGATAGCTCCAACCCACCCAGGAGGAGAAATAATCTGAAAATCTGCTTCCTTAAAAATTACAGTCTAGAGAACCTATGAGGTCCTTGTTTTAGCAGCACAAATACTAAAATTGAAATAATACAAAAAAGATTAGCTTGGTCCCTGCACAAAGGTGACACACAAATGTATAAAACATTCCATATTACACACACACACACACACACACACACACACACACACACACTGCCTACCAATGGGAAATTATACCCTGGCATATGGGGTTACTATGAATCAAAAGTGACTCCACAACCCCTGCCCAACACTATGCAACTTTTCTAGAGCCTAGTGGATCCCCAGTGAATACCCTTGGTACCAGCTGTCAAGAAATCAAAGATGTATTGCATTGGGAAAATCTGGTGTCAGGGAACTTTCCTAAGTCCTGAGGAGCAATGATGCCAGTTTAAAGACTATGGTGCACTTAAACCAGGATATGATTTTTTTCCTTTTCTCTTTTCAGTCACTTGCTGTGCATCTGAGAGCTGGGTGATGACTATAGCTTGGAGAAAAAGAGTCAATGATTTTGAGTTTTGGTACTGGAGAAGAGTACTGAAAATCCCATAAATTTCCAAAAGAACAAACGTATGTTTTGGATTAAGTACAGCCAGAGTGCTCCTGAGAGGCGAGGATGGCATGATTTGGATATGTTGCTAGGAGGGGCAATTCCTTGGGAAAAGACATTTTCCTTGGAAAGGGAAAAAGACAGGAAGTCTGTCTTTATCCAACTAGATGGAGTGATACAGTGACTACAGCAATAGGCTCAAGTATGTCAGAGATGGTGAGGAGGACACAGGCTAGGCCAAGGTTGGCATCTCTTGCTTATAGAGCCTCTATGAGGAATACTTGACTCAACAGCACCTACCAACAGCAGTGGTACTAGGTAGCCCCGGTGGCCTAGGGAGTAAGGAATCGTTCTGCCAGCCCAAAGCTAGTTTGAATCCATCAGCTGCTACATGGGAACAATCTCCTCCTGTGAGATTTACAGCCTCTGAAGTCCCTGGAAGGTCAGGTATTGGTTGGTTCTGACTCCATAGCACCTAACAACAAACAGTGGCACAGTGATTATGTTATTAGCTGCTCATAAAAATGCTGGCAGTTCCATGTCATCAGCTGCTCTATGGGAGAAAAGCCCTTGTTAATCAGCTCCCATAAGGACTGCAATCTCAAAAACCTGAAGAGGAAGTTCTGCAATGTCATGTTGGGTCTCTAACAAGGCAGAACTGGCTGGAAAGTACTAACTGCAGTGTAGCACTTTTCTTAATGAGTTTTTTAAAAATTTTATATTGGTTGCATAAAAAATCCTATAAGCTGTATTTCATTCCTATACATTGTGTTTCACACATTCCTTCATTCACGTTGTGTTTCATACAGTCGTTCCTATTCATATTCCTGATTGGCTCAGGATAGAGCAGGGTTCAGAGTCACTGTGTGCAGGGTCACTATGAGTCATAGTCAACACGGCAGCACATAATGACAACAGCATCATGTCCTTATATCCCATGGGGCCAGCGAAAAGATTGTTGTTGCTGTTATTGTTGATTGCCATTGAGTCAAGCATGACTCATAGCGACCCTATGAACAAAAGACCTGAAGCCCCTCTACATCTATCAACATTTACCAAAGTTCATAGTTTCTGGAGGCATATTGCTTAGGAAATCATGTAAAGATATACTAAAAAATCTTTCCTAAAAGAATGTAGTCAATTCTTTTGAATAAGCTAAAGAAAAGAAGGAGAAAAACCACTGCTCTGGAATTTATTTCTACTCATAGCTACAATATAGGATGAAGTACAATTGCCCTCATGCCATAGGGTTTCAAAAGCTGTAAATACTCATATAAGGTGACTGGCACACCATTCTCCGAAAAAGTAACTGGTAGATTCATTTGGTTCACAGATGAATGCTTAACCACCATTGTGCCACCAAGACTCCTCTTCTTTGAATCAGCTGAAAGAATGCTATTCAACTTCGTTGAACCAAGATCTGAGAAGCCTCTAAAGATCTTTCAAATGTTTACCAGTTGTTCTGCTACAAGTATGACCACCAGTAACTGATTAGGAGAAAATGTCAGAGTTCCCATAGGAGTGATAATTCAGGATCTTCATCTGAAAACGAATACACAAGACCAAATCAAGAAGTTTACTCCTAACAATATCTACAATTTTTCAGCACAAAAAGCCTTTTGGTTATAAAGCAGGCAATGGCACCTAATAAGTGACAGCTTCCATTTTCTCACACACAAATAGCTATCTTTGATCACAATGTGATAAATAACAAAAGAAAACCAAACACGTACAACTTCAGTTGAATCTGATTTAAAAATACCTAGTTATATACTTTTTTTCAAGATATGTTTATTGCAATATCTTGGCCATTTTTGTGATTGTTATTACTTGTTAAGTTGCCATCAAGTCAGATCTTACCCATGGCAACATCATACACAACATTGTCTGTTCTTGAGCCATCTTCAAGATCATTAGTATATTTTAATCCAATGTTCCAGTCATCTTAGAGTACTTTTTAGACTAGTGTGGAGAACTTCTCTTCCAACACTATTTCAGACAATGTTCTGGTATGATGCATAGGATTTTAATGGGCTAAATTTTAAAAGCAGGTCCCCAGGCTTTCTTCCTATTCTATATCTAGAGGCTCTGCTGATTGTTGTTGTTATGTGCTATTGAATCACCTGTGACTCATAATAACTCTATGAACATTAGCTCTGAAACCTGCCCTGTTTTGAGTCAATCTCATCATCTCCAGTACACCTAAACCCATTTCTTCAGTCACTGAGTCAGTCTATCTCATCTTTGGTCTTCCTCTCCTGCACTGCCTCTCCACCCTTCCAAGCATGATTTTCTTCTCCAAAAACTGACCCCTCCTGGTCACATGCCTAAAGTTTTTGAGATGGAACTTCAAAATCCTTGCCTCCAGGGAGCAGCAAGGTTTCACCCTATCTAGGATAGACATCTTTGTTTTCCTGGCAGTACACAGTATATTCCACACTCTTGTCCAGCAGTTCAATTCAAAGGCAATGGTCCTTCTTCTATCCTTTGTTATTGTCCAGCTCTTGAATACATAGCAAGCAATTGTGAAGTATTTGAAATATCGATGGAAGAATTTCTAGCACTGTTGTTGTTGCTATGTGCCGTCAAGTTGACTACAACCCATATGGGCCCTATAACAATAGCTCTGAATCTTGCCCTATCCTGAGTCAACTTCACCATGTCTCAGACACTGAGACCCATTGCTACAGTTACAGTGTCCATTTTTCTCATCCACTGCTGTCTTCTTCTGTGCTGACCCTCTACCTTTCCAAGCATGATGCCCTTCTCCAAGATCTGATTCCTCCTGACAACATGACCAATGGGAGATGAAGCTTCAAAATCCTCGCCTCCCAGGAGAAAACTGGTTTCACCCTTTCTAGGACAGATCTATTTGTTCTCTTGGCAGTCTGTGGTATGTTCAATACTCTTCTGCAGCAACACAACTCAAAGGCAAAAATTCTTCTGTCACAACACACAACTCACAACAGTCCAACTGACCGACAGACAGGTGATGACCTTCACAAAATTCATATGTGAAGAATAGTTTACAGTTCATTGAGAACAAGACAGTATGGAGAAATCTAGGGAAAGACATAGCTATTCGTCTTCAGAGCAAAAAAAGAGTAAAGAAAAGCAAAGACCATTAGTCCAACATCCTCTTTCATTACCATTGGCTCCTGCTTATATGTTACTTTCTGAAAATTTTCAGTGTCTTTCAGTTCTTTCTGGTACTGTGACTTTGTGTATTCCTTTTATCTTCTTTTGCTGCTTCTTGGGTCATTCTCTATATTACTCATACCATTTTTCAATATTGTTACTTAAAGCTTAAATTTGTTTTTCAGTCTTCTCAGCTTAAGAAATGTGGAGTGAGTTCTTTCCTTTTTATTCTCCAATTCCAGCTCTCTGAACATTCCATTTATAAAAATACTTTGCTTTTTCTTCTCAAGCTGTCCTCTGAAATCTTCTGTTAAGCACTTTTGCTTTGGCATGGTTTACCTTTATTTTAGCTTCTTGATATTCTATTGACATTTTCAGAGTCTCTTCTGATATCCATCTCAGTTTTCTCTTTCTCCACTGTTCTTTTTGAAATGACCTTTTTCTCTCTTCATGGATAATATTCTTTATATCATTCCACAACTCAACTGGTCTTTGATCATTGGTATTTAATGCTTCAAGATCATATTTTTTGGTTCTTGCTAATTTTGGTTAAATTTTGGTTCTTGTTAACTTGGTTCTTCTTAATTTTCTCTGGTCTCCATTTGAACTTGCACTTGAGTAATTGATGGTCTGACCCAGGGTCTGCCCCTAGCCTAGTTTTGACTACTGATATTATAATCCTTTCACATTGCAGTCAATCTGATTTCTATGTGGACCGCTAGGTAAGGTCTATGTATAATATCACCTTTGTGTTTTTTTAAAAAGGTGTTTGCAGTGTATAAATCTTTGAAAATACAAATCTTAGTCATTCTATTTCCAACCTCATTTATGTCACCAAGCCCATGTTTTCCAACTACCATTCCTTCCTTCACTGTTTCAAACTTTTGCATTCCAATCATCAGTTATCATTAATAAATCTTGATTGTATGTTCAGTCAATTTCAGACTGTGAAATTTGGTAAAAATTTTCAGTTTCTTCATCTTTGGCTTTAGATGCAAGTGTGTGTGTGTGTGTGTGTGTGTGTGTGTGTGTGTACTATAAAATCAAATCTGACTGGTACAGGAGGAGATTGTCCTTCCTTCTCCAGCAGAGCATCTGGTGGATTTGAACTGCTTACCTTTAGGATTGCAGTGCAGCTTCTTGCCACTAGGCCACCAGAGCTCACCAGGAGTGTATATTTAAATAATATTCACATTAACAGGCATTCCTTATATAAATATGGGTAATATCCTATCATTTACAACATTGTATTTCAGGACAGACCTTGAAATTGACTTTTTTGCTATGAACGCAACACCATTTTTCTGTTTTCATTTACAGAAGTGGTCAAAGCTAATACAACTCATCTAACTAATGTCCATGTTCATGCATTTCATTTCTTTATTCATAATTTCTAGTCTTCTAACATTAAAGCTACATACATTCCATGTTCCGATTATTAAAGCATGTTTGACGTCTTTTTACTCATTTCAACTGACTTCCAATCTGGGCTCTACCATTAATACTATAAATCATCCACATTCCTCTGCTGTTCATAGGGCAGAGCTGGAGAAGGAGACAATGGTAATGAAGTGGGAAGATTAGCTGCATTGAAAGCATTGGCAAAAAATAAAGATCCAGGAATCAATGGGATACCAATTGGTTTGTTTCAATTAACAGATGCAGCCCTGGATACGCTCACCAGACTATGCCAGGAAATTTTGATAAAAGTTATCTAGCTCCATGACATTGCTGGCAGGTGTCTGAACCCCTGCTCTCTGGTTCCGAGCTGCACCAGGTGTGGGACTGCGGTCACAGTGTTGCCTGGGTATCAGCTGCTTTCCAACTTTTAAAAAAATTTTATATTTTAATTGTGATTTTAATGGGAGTTTACAGAAAAATTGGATTTTCATTCATTCTTTGTTGCATGGTTCTCTCCCTCCCTCCTTTTTCTCCCCCTCCCTCCCCCAGTACTTGTTGCAATGTACCTCTTATTCTGTATCGTTACCTAACATATAAAGCCTAATCATATGTTCTTTTAAAAAAAAAGCTATCTAACCAAAAATTTGGAAGAGATCCATTGTTCTCATATCCAAGAAAGGGGATCCAATAGAATATGGAAAATATCAAATACTATCACTAATATCACGTGGAAGTAAAATACTGCTGAGGAGAATTAAAAAAATATAGCTAGAATAGTACATAGATAGAGAACTGCCAGAAGTTCAAGCAGGATTTAGAAGAGTCCATGGCACTAGGGATATCATTGTTGATGTCAAATAGACCTTGGCTGAAAGTAAAGAATACCAGAAGGATGTATATTTATGCTTTCTTGATTATGCAAAGGTATTTGACTGTGTAGCACACAATGTTATGGCTGACAATGAGAAGAATGGGAATCCCAGATCACTTAATTGTGCTCATGTGAAACCCAGACGTAGACCAAGAAGCTGATGTGCAAGCAGAGCAAGGGAATACTACAAGGTTTCAAATTAAGAAGGGAGTGTACCTGAATTGTATTCTCTCTCCATGTATGTTGCTATTGTTGTTGATTGCCTTCAAGTTGAGCACAACTCATAGCAACCCTACGAATTAAAGGCCTGAAGCTCCTCTACAACTGTTAATATTTATCAAAGTTCATAGAGTCTCCGGAGCCATGTTGTTTAGGAGGTGAATGCTATTTCTGCTTCCAACTCCCCATACATATGGAACAAATTATTTAAGAAGCTGGACTCTAGAAAGAAGAATGTGGCATCAAGATTAGAGGAAGATTCATCAATAATCTACACTGTCAGATGAAACAATCTTGCTGAAATTGAGAAAGACTTGAAGCACTTTTCGCAGAAGGTTGAACACTGTATCCTTCAATAAAGACTGCATCTCAACATCAAGAAAACAAAAATTTCTACCCCTGGACTGATAGGCAGCATCATGATAGATGAAGAAAGGATTGAAACTGTCAATGACTTCATCTTTCTTGGATGCACAGTCAATATCCTTGGTACCAGCACTCAGGAAATCAGGAGATGCATTGCACTGGGAAAATCTACAGTTAGAGACCTCTCAAAATTATTGAGAAGCAATTATGTTATTTTGAGGACTGAAGAAGATCTGATTCAATTCAGGCCATAGTCTTTCTAATCTGTCAGGATGCATCTGAGAGCTGGACAATGAATAAGGACGTCAGATGATAAATTGATCTTTCTACTGTGGTGCTGAAGAAGAGTACTGATCATCCCATGAACTGCCAAAAGAATAAACAAATATGTGCTGGAGAAAGTTCATCAAGAGTGCTCTTTGGAGACAAAGATGATAAAGCTTCACCTCACATACCTCGGTCTTGTTGCTAGGAGGAGCTGTTCTTTGGAGAGGGATATGATGTTTGGGAAAACAGAGGGTTAGTGAAGGAGAAGAAGGCCTTTAACCATGTGGACTGATACAGTGACTGCTGCTATGGGCTCTAGTGTGTCAGGAGTTATGAGGATAGCACAGGATGTGACAAAGTTCAGAGTTGTTGTTCATAGGGTCACTATGGGTCATCCTTGACTACATGACACCAAAGTACATCAACTTCATTATTTAAGACCAGAAGAGCTAGGCAATATCCAACTACCACACTGGTGACCACTCTGAAAACGATCACAGGGCAAGGTCCCTAGTAGAGAAGGAGATAAATGTGGAACAAAAGCCAAAGATATTAAAATGGACTAGGATATATTACTTAAAAGAGACTGGCAGAAACCCTAATTATATAGCTTTTACTGACCTTGCAAACCTGGAACTGAAATCACACCAAGGACTCAGCTTTCAGTTGAACAACTGAACTACATAGCCAGCAGTCCGCAGCACCTGGGAGGAAGCAGTACTTAGAGCAGTTAGCCATATGAGGGCTAAAGGGCAGCATTTGCTCAGGTGTAAAGCTCCGAAGGCAGGAATGAATAGGAAAGAAGGACAAATGAAAACAGGAAACAGAAAATGGGAAGAGTGCTATTGCAAAACAATGTGTAGAAATTTTTTTAACAGAAAACCAATTGGCTCTGTAGATTTTTACACAAATCACAATAAAATTATTTTAAAAGAAAAGAAATATAAGGAAGTCATGAAACTGAGAATGGGGACCCAGAGATCTCGATTTGTAAATGAGGATAACCTTAAAACAAACGAAGAAATGTTATGTATTCACCAAATGTTCATATGGAGAGAGACAAGAGAAAATTTTAAAACCAAAAACCAACAACAGATTGTTTTAACCTTAGGAAGATAAAGGTAACTCTCAGAGAAATTTCAAAGAGAATTGATGACGTTACCAAAATAACATAAAAAGACCTGTTGTTGTTGTTATTGTGTACCATTGAGTCAGAACCGACCCATAGCTGACCTTCCAGTGGGTTTTCAGAGGTGTGAGAGGAGATTGCCCATCCTCCTTCTCCCGTGGAGCGGCTGGTGGCCTCGTAAAAGGCATGCTTTCAGGCTTGCAGCGCAGCTTCTTGCCACTACGCCACCAGAGCTCCCTCAGAAAGACCTAGCAGATACAAAATAAACAACAGTCAACAATGAGAGAAGAAAACTCATAAAAAAATCCTATAACAAAAAACTAAGCAGGTGATATTATTAACAGTACTAAAAGGAGGGGGAGGGAACATAGCAAAATGGCCACAGGAAATTCATACCTCTAAAATAGTCACACTGAATAAATGGTTTAAATGAACCAGTCAAGAGATAGTACTAGAATAGGTAAAATAAACAAACACACACCATTATGTTGGCTGTAAGAGACACACTTTAGACACAAAGATGGAACTAGGTTAGAAATCCAAAGATTGACAAACTATGTCAAGTGCTTTCGGGGGGGAAAGACTTGAAGGATTAAGCTCAAGCCGCACTAAAGGCAAAGGAGGGGAGGGAGCAAGAAAGTATGGAATAAAAACCGAGATATTTCAAAAAACATGTGCAGCATTGGCCATGCTCACTCATCTGTGCCAAGGCACTTGGGAGACAGGTGCCTAGTTAACCCCCTATAACAGGTCTATACTTATAGTCCCTCCAAAGAAAGATGACCAACAGCATGGAGAAATTATTAAAAAAATCGTTAATATCACACACGAGTAATATTTTGCTGTAAATAATTGAAAAATGACTTGAGCAGCATAACCACAAGACACTTTCAGAAATTCAGGCTGAAATCAGAAAGGTATATGGAGTGAAGAATATCATTGCTGAGATGAGATGGAGTTTGGATGAAAGCAGAGAGAATCAGACATTTCTATCCTTATGGACTATATGTGCAAAGTATGTTTAGATCATAAATTTCTAATATTGTAGAAAATAAGAATTCTAGAACACTTAGTGCATTCATGGTGAATGTGAAAGAGACCAAGAAGCAGTCGTTTGAATAGGACAAGGAGGTATTTCATGGTTTAAAATCAGGAAAGGTGTGCATCAAGGTTATATGCTTTCAATATTAGCTGTCCAGTCTTTATGACTAACAATCTAAAAAGCTAGGCTATGATGTCTTTATGAAGTCTATAAGGACAATAATATGGTATAAAGGCAGAAGGAAGACTAAACATCTATAATTGCAGATGATCCAACTTTGCTTGAAGAAAATAAAAAAGACTAGAATCACTTATTGGTGACTTTAATGACTATAGCCTTGAGTATGGAATACAACTATTTTTTAATAGAAAAGAATCAGCATGATAAACAGAGATAATGTTGAAATTGGCAAGAACTTCATTTTACTAGCACTTACAATCAATGCCCACATAAGCAACAATCAAAAAGATGCTTCAAAAGATTATTTAAAGGTACAGAAAAAGCAAATCTGTCATTTTGAAGACTAAGGTATGCCTGATGAAAGCCTTGATATTTCCAATCATGTGAAAGTTAAACAGTGAAAAGAAAGATCAAAGAAATATTGACGTGTTTGATTTGTGATACGGAAATCCATATTTATTTCTATTCTAAGAAAAATTATTGAACAATATCACTAATATCACACACTCAAAATCCTGCAAAGATTATCCAGAAATCACTGGAACAGTACCTTGAGAGAGAACTACCAGAAATATAAGCTGAATTTAGAAGAGGTTGTTACCCTGGAGACATTATTGCCAATGTCAGATGGCAGAAAGCAGAGAGTACCAGAAGAATGTCTATCTGTGTTTCATTGATTATGCAAAAACATTTGACTGTGTTGATTACAACAAATTGTGGCTAACCTTGAAGAAAATTGGAATCCCACAACACGAGATTGTGCTTATGTGAAACCTATGCTTGGACCAATAAGCAGTCCTCAGAACAGAGCAAGGAAACACTGAATGGTTCAAAATCAGGAAAGGAGTGTGTCAGGGATGCATCCTGTCCCCACACCTTTTCAATCTATATGCAGAACAGATCATCTGGGAAGAAGGGCTTTATGAGGAGGAATCAAGATTAGAGGAAGACCCTCAACAACATATGATATGCAGATGACACAACCTTATTTTCTGAAACTGAAGAAGACCTGAAGCTCTTGTTGCTGAAGGTCAAGGACGGTAGTCTCTCATATGGATTGAAGCCCAACATCAAGAAGACAAAAATTCCCACCACTAGACCAATTGGCAGGACTATGATAGATGGAGAAGAGATTGAAGCTGCTAGCAATTACAGCTTCCTCGGCTCCATGATCAATACTGTTTAACACCAGCAGTCAGGAAATCAAAAGATTAATTGCACTGGGAAAATCTACTGTCAGGGACCTCTCCAGAATGCTGAAAAGCAATGATGTCAGTCTAGATACAAAGGCCATGGTCTTCTTAATCATTTGTTATGCTTCAGAGAGCTGGACAATAACTAAAGATGACAGAAGAAGAATAAATGCCTTCAAATTGTGGTGCTGGAGAAGAGTCTTGAACATGCCATGGACTGCCAAGAAAACACATCGTTCTATCTTGGAGAGGGTGAAAACAAGTATGTCCTTGGATGCTAGGATTTTGAAGTTCTGTCTCACATACTTTGGGCACATGGCCAGGAGAGACTGGTCCTTGGAGAAGGACATCGTGCTCAGAAGGGTGGAGGGATAGGGCAGGAGAGGAAGACCCTGGATGAGATGGATTGATATGGTATCTGGAGCAATAGTGTGTCAGAATTAGTGAGACTGGCTTAGGACAGGGAAGGGTTCAGAGCTGCTATATATATAGGATCGCTATACATCACAGGTGACTCAATGGCAAATAACAACAAAAACATACTATGTTGGTTGTTTTTTATTTAAGTTTCATGTTTAGAGTCAATAAGACCTCTGGGAGGGCCTTTGTATTTAAAAGTTGGTTGTTATTATATTTTGGAGGAACATTCTTCTGAGTGGTACAGCACTCCCTGTCAATATGCTGTATTGAGGTAACATGGAGTTGCTGTGATGCTGAACCTTATGCAATTGGGGTGTCAAATCCCATAACGGTTATCCATGGTAGACAGTGTTTGGTGGAGCTCCCAGTTTAAGATAGGTTTGGAATAATTAGTGGCATCCACTTCCTAAAATTCATGCCTCTAGAAACTCTGTGAACTTTTATAAATGGCCATGGTTGTGGAAGGGCTTCAGGCCTTTTGTTTGTGGGGTTTCTATGAATCGTGCTTAACTCAACGACAATCAGTAGTAACAACTGGTGAGTATTATTGCATATACTATGAAATATATGTTGTTGTTATGTGCCATCGAGTCACCTGCAACTCATAGCAACCCTGTATGCAACAGCCCTAAACCCTGCTCTATTCTGTGCCAACCTCACTGTCTCTGACACACCTATCCTCATTATGCCAGTCACTGAATCAATCCATCTCATAGAGGGTCTTCCTCTCCTAGACTCTCCCTCCACCTTTCCAAGCATGACGTCCCTCTCCAAGCACTTATCCCTCCTTGTAACATGTCCACAGTATGTCAGATGAAGTTTCAGAATCCCTGCCTTCAAGGAACAACCTGGTTTAACCCTCTCCAGGATGAACCTGTTCTTCCTCTTAGCAGTCTATTCAATTCTCTTCTCCAACACCACAGCTCAAAGGCATCAATTTTCCTTCTATCATTCCTAGTCATTGTCCAACTTTGACGCATAGCAAGTGATTCCAAAGATTATGGCCTGTATCAGGCACACCTTAGTCTGAAGACTGACATCATTACTCATCAGTACTTTGGAGAGGTCTCTAACAGCTGACTTTCCCATCACAATACGTCTTTTAATTTCCTGGATGCTGGTGCCAAAAGTGTTGATTGGGGAACCAAGATGGAAACAGCAAATATATTTACATTATAGGAATTACAGTCAGGATGATCCTTAGAAATCAAGATGAAGAGATTTTTTATCTAATATATATTTGGCATATTGTTAGGAGGGGCCAATAATTGGAAAAAGACATCATGCATAATAGACTAGAGGATCAATGAAAGATTTTTTAAAAGGAAGACTTTCACTAAAATGAGTTGACACAGTGGCTGTAAGTGTTTTAAGCACAGTAAAAATTATAAGGATAACATAGCATCAAGGAGTGTATTTCATTCTGTTTAATAGAGAGTCAATGTGAGTCAGATCTCATTTGACTGTACCCAACAGCAAAATACATGTAGGAAATTCCAGAGACATCATCAGAATGTCGTTAGCATTAATAGAATCCTTGAGCAAATTGGTAGGATATGAGATCAACATGTAAAAATCAATAGGATTCCTCTATCCTAACAATGGGAATTAATAAAAGGAAATTGGAAAGATAATACCATTTACTATAGACACACAAACACACAATGTCTAGGAAGAAATCTAAATAAGAATACAAATGAGTCACACAGAAAAAAACACTAAAAAGATGTCCACATAAATAGAAAAACGCCTCATGCTCATGAATTGAAGGCTAAAGATTGTGAAGATCTCATTATACCAAAAGCAATTCTGCTGTTAATTCCAGAAACATTCTTAATGGAGTAAAAAAGTGATCCCCAATTTTTCATGAAGAGAAAAGAGGCTCCAGACAGCTAAAGCATTTTTGAAGAAAAAGAACAAAGTAGGCGACCTCAGGCTTCCTGACTTCAGCACATACTACACAGCCACAGTAATAAAAATTGAGGGCAATACTGACATACTGTCCCAGAAGTCACATGTAGAGAGGAATTAAGAAAGGAGATGGGTGTGGTCAATACTTGTGCTGCTGAGAGGGTAAATTAGATCAATATATTTTCATCAGATTTTCCAGCAAAAAGGTAATTGGTGGTCTTGATAAGAGCTGTTTTCTTGTAATGATGAGAATGAAAGATTCTAATGAGAAATCACCAAAAGAGGGAATAATCTAAACAGTGACTGGAAATTAGATTTAATGTACAAACCAAATCCAGAACTTCTATATAAGTACTAAAATACAGAAAGGCTAAAAACTAGTGATTAAAAAAAAATTTGCAGGCCAGTCCAAAGGAAACCTCGTTGAAACCACCAGATGGCCCACAGGAGAAAGATGGGAAAATTGCATGTGATTTACTTCCTCTGAAAACTCAATGAGGAACAGCTATAATGATTTGGTTATGACTCAACAGAATACAACAAAAACAATGATACATGTGTATGTTGGGGGCACAAGCACATCTTAAGGATATGGTTTAAATAAGCTCACAAGCTAGTTAATAATTTTAAGATTTTATTATTAATAAGTAAGCCAATGAGGAGGAAATAGGTTTCTACCAACTTTTGCAGTCAGAAATCAATAGAACATTAAATCAAGATGCTTTGACAATAATGGGTGACTGGAATGAAAAAGTTGGGAACAGGAGAGAAGGTTCAGTAGCTGGAAAACATAGACTTGGTGATAGAAATAAGGCTGGAGATAGAATTATAGAATTCTGCACATTCAATGATTTATTAATTGCAAACACCTTTTATAAGCAACACAAACATAGGGTATACATATGGATTTTACCAGATGGTGTGCATAAAAATCAAATAGATTATGTCTATGGAAAGAATCACTGGAGAAGCTCAATATCAGCTGTGAAAACGAGGCCAGGTGCTGTGGAACAGACCACTAACTACTCATATGCAAGTTCAAGCTGAAGTTGAAGAAAATGAAATCAAATCCACAGGAAGCAAAATTTGATCTTAAATCTATCCCACTCAAATTTCAAAACCATCTCAGGAACAGGTTTGAGGCCTTGAACACTAATAAACAAAGATCAAATGAGCTGTGAGAGGATATTAAGAATATCGTCCATGAAGAATGCAAAAGATCATTCCAAAGGCAGAAAAGGAAGAAAAGACGAAGGTGGATGTCAAAGGAGACTCTGAATATTTCAGTAGAGTGCTGAGAAGCCAAAGCTAAAGGAAGAAATCAAGAAACTGAAGAGCTGAACAGAAAATTTCAAGGGGCAGCTCGGGATGACAAAGCAAGATACTATAATGAAATGTGCAAAGAGCTGGAGACAGAAGATTGAAAGGGTCAAACTTGCTCAGTATTTCTTAAGCTGAAGGAATCGGAAAAACAAATTCAAACTACAAGTGGCAGTACTTAAGGATGCTTTGAGCAGAGTGTTAAATGATTCAAGAAGCATTAAAAGAAGATGCAGGCAGTATACAGAGTCACTGTACCAGAAAGAATTGGCTGACACAGAAGACTTTCATGAAACAACGTATGAGCAAGAGTCTGTGGTGATGAAGAAAGAAGTTCAAGTGGCTCTGAAAGAATTGGCAAAAAACAAGGGCCCAGGAGTTGTTGGCGTACAAATTGACAGATTTCAACAAACAGACACTGCCCTGGATGTGCTCACTAAGTTGTGCCAAGAAACCTGGAGGACAGCCACCTGGCCAACTGACTCTGAAAGAGATTGATACTTGTTCCCATTCCAAAGAAAGGTGGCCTGACAGAGTGTGGAAATTATCCAACAATATCATTAATATCACATACAAGCAAGATTCTGCTGAAAATTATTCAAAAACAACTGGAGCAACAAGTCAACAGAGAATTGCCAGATGCGCAGACTGGATTTAGAAGAGGTTGTTGTACTAGGCATATTATACCTAATGATAGAATCATCTTGGCAGAAAGCAGATAGTACCAGAGGAATGTCTATCTGTGTTTCATTGGCTATGCAAAGGCATTTGACTGTGTGGATCACAACGAACTGTAGCTGACTCTGAGAAGAATGGGAATTCTAGAACATTTGATTATGCTTATGCAAAACCTTTAGTTGAACCAGGAGGCAGTAATCAGAACAGAGCAAGGAAACACTGCATGGTTCAAAATCAAGAAGGGGGTCCATCAGGATTGTATTTTGTCTCCATACCTTTTCAATCTGTATGCAGAACAGATCATATGGGATGCTGATCTGTATGAGGAGAAATGTGACATCAGGATTGGAGGAAGATTAATCAACAACCTGCGTTATGCAGATGACTCAACCCTGCTTGCTGAAACTGAGGAAGACCTGAAGCACTTACTGCAGGAGGTCAAGGACTGTAGCCTTCTATATGGATTGAAGCTCAACATAAAGAAAACAAAGATTCTCACCTCTGGGCCAATTGGCAGCATTATTATGGTGAAGAGATTGAGTTTGTTAACAGTTTTAATTTGATTGGCTCCACAGTCAATACTCTTGGTACCAGCAGCCAAGAAATCAAGAGAAGCATTGCATTGGGAAAGTCAGCTGTCAGGAACCTCTCCAGAGAACTGAAGAGCAATGATGTCAGGCTGGAGACAAAGGTGAACCTGATCCAGGCTCTAATCTTCGCAATTGCATGCTATGAGTCAGAGAGCTGGACGGTGACTAGGGATCATAGAAAGAGAGTTGATGTCTTTGAGCTGTGGTGCTGGAGAAGAGTGTTGAATATACCAGTAACTGCTAGGAGAACAAACAAGTTTGTCCTGGAGAGGGTGAAACCAGGCTGCTCCTTGGAGGCAAGGATTCTGAAGCTTCCTCTAATATACTTTGGGGAGGGACATTATGTTTGGGAGGGTGGAGGGACAGCGCAAGAGAGGAAGACCCTTGATGAGATGGATTGATTCCGTGATTTGGGTAATGGGAGAAGGTGTTTCAGAGACAGTGAGGTTGGCACAGGACAGAGCAGGGTTTAGGGCTCTTGTACATAGGTTTATTATGAGTTGCAAGTGAATTGACAGCACATAACAACAATGACAATACATTATTAGTTAAGCATTCACACAAGTAATTAAGGGGGGAACCCCAAAGTTAATAAAAAATGGAGAAAGAAGAAATCAAGCCACATTAAAATGAAATTCAATTAATTAGAAAATAAAAAGCAATAGAGTTTGTAATACTTAAAAGAAGTAATAATGCTTGGCCACAGAAAACACTATTAAAATATTTAAAACATTTGGTTGTCTAACAAGTGAGATAGCAGTAGAAAGACTAAATATAGAGGTTAAAAAGGCAAAATATAATTCACGTACAGGAGAAATAATCGAATTTGGAATACTAAAAATATGTTAAGTCTTAAAAAATATGTAAATCTTGAAGGAAACAAAACCTAGTCGAGCCAATAACATGGAAATCAAATAATACAGTTGCCCAAGAATTACCCTTTAAATTTCATTATCCCTTTCACCACCATGGGGCTGATTTTTACAGGAACACTCTATCAATTTTCTGAGGCTATAAATATTTACATGTGAAAAATTCTGTGGTGCACTTGGTAGAGTCAAATCATTACATTTCCAATAGCAGTCAGTTGTGACACACTGTGCCACCAAGGATCCTTGACTCATAATATTGTTCTTGTTGTTTTTATGTGCTTTAGAGTCACTTGCGACTTATAGAGACCCTGTGTACAGTAGCTCTGAACTCTGTTCTATCTTGAACCAATCTGTCCCAGACATGTCTACCCCCATTACTCCAGCCACTGAGCCAATCCATCTCATTGAGAATTTTCTCTCCTGAGCTGTCCCTCTTCCTTTCCAAGTATTTTGCTCTCTCCAAGGACTGGTCTCTCCTTGCTTCATGCCCAAAGTATGTGAGACAGAACTTCAAAATCTTTACCTCCAAGAAGCGGCCTGGTTTCCCCCCACTCCAGATGGAACCTGTTTCTCCATTGTATATTCAATACTCTTCTCCAACACCACAACTCAAAGGCATCAATTCTTCTGTCATCCTTAGTCATTATCTAACTCTCTGATGCATAGTCAGTAATTGTGAAGACCATGGCCTGGACTAGGTGCACCTTAGTCCCTAGACTGGCGTTACTTTTCAGTATTCTGAAGAGTTCTCGGACACCAGATTTTCCTAATGTAAGTCTTCTTTTCATTTCCTAGCTTCTGATACCAAGAATATTGACTCGGGAGTCAAGCAAGCTGAAGATGTTAACAATCTCAATCTCTTCGCCATCTATCATGATACTGCCAATTGGCCTAGGGGTGAGAATCTTCATTTTCTTGATGTTGTGCTTCAAGCTATATTGAAGGCTGCAGTCTTTTACCTTCTGCAGCAAATGCCTTAGGTCCTCTCAGTTTTGGCAAGCAAGGCTGTGTCATCTGCATAATGCAGGTTATTGATGAGTCTTCCTCCAATCCTGATGTCACATTCCTCCTCGTAGAGCTCAGCCTCCCAGATGATCTATTCTACAAATAGATTGAAAAGGTGTGGAGATAGGATAGGCATATGCCTTTCCTGATTTTGAACCATGCAGTGTTTCCTTGCTCTGTTCTGAGGAATGCTTTCAGGTCCATTTATAGGTTTCGCATAAGCACATTTATGTGTTCTGGGATTCCCATTCTTCTCAGAATAGACAGTTTGTTGTGATCCACACAGTCAAATATGCCTTTGCATAGTCAATGAAACACAGATAAACATTCTTCTGGTACTCTCTGCTTTTAGCTAAGATCCCTTAACACTGATTTTAACATCCCTAGTGTCATGGCTTCTTCTAAACCTGGCCTGCACATCTGGCACTTCTCTGTTGATGTGCTGTTCCAGTCATTTTTGGATAATTTTCAGCAGGATCTTACTTGCATGTGATATTAATGATATCATTCAATAATTTCCACACTCTTTTGGGTCACCTTTTTTTGGAATGGGAACAAATATGTGGGTTTCTTCCAGTTAGTTGACCGGGTGGTTGTCCTCCAGAATTCTTATCACAGCTTGATGAGTGCATTCAGGGCAGTATCTTGAAATATGTCGATTGATATGCTATCAATTTCTTGGGGTCTTGTTTTTTGCCAGGTCCTTCAGAGCATCTTGAACTTCCTCCTTCGTCATCACAGGCTCATGATCAAGTTATTTTATGAAATTCTTCTGTGTCAGCCAATTCTTTTTGGTATAGTGACTTTGTGTACTCCTTCCATCTTCATTTGATGCTTCCTGGGCCATTCAACATTCTGCTCACAGCATCCTTAAGTACTGCAACTCGGTGCTTGAATTTGTTCTTCAGTTCTTTCAGTTCGAGAAATGCTAAGCGAGTTCATCCCCTTTGCTTTTCCAATTCCAGCTCTTTGAACATTTCATTGTAATACTTGGTCTTCCTCTGCTGCCCTTTGAAATCTTCTGTACATCTCCTTAACATCTTGATTTCTTCCCTTTTCTTTGCCTTCTCGGTGCTCTAGTGCAATATTCAGAGCCTCTTCTGATATCCATTTTGTCCTTTTCTTCTTACTCCGCCTTTGTAATGACATTTTACATTCTTTGTGGATTATATTCTTGATATCCTTCCACCACTCATCATATATATATATAGTTGTTTACCATCAAGTCAGAACTGATGCATAGCTGACCCTCCCTCAGGTTTTCAGAGGCAGTAAATCTGACTGGAGAAGATTGCTTATCCTCCTGAGGAGTAGCTGGTGGATTTGAACCATGTGCTTTTAGGATTTCAGCACACCTTCTTACCACTAGACCAGAGTTCTAGAGGTTACAATTCAGGTTGACTACAGTATACAATTCTTGAGTCAGGATATCTTAGTTGTTCTCACGGGCCCTCTGACCTTCAGCTTCATTATTTGGGGCCAGTGTTACATAGCATTTTTAGTCCTAACATTTGTGGTATCTCATCCAGCCCTCCAGTAAGTCTAGATGAAGGCCCTCAGCTCTGGCTCCATTGGGTTGTGATTTCTGTTCAGGCCTGTCTCATATCACTCTTTGATTTCCCACCACTTCTGTTGTTCCTGCTTTTACTGGTCTCAGTCCACCTTCAGTAGGAATCTCTGGCCCATAAGAATGTGCTGCATTCTGAGAAAAACTGGATAAATTGTGTATACTGCACTGAAACAGACGAGGGAGAGAATAATTTAAAAGTGATGTATGATAGGGTATTATGGTTATCACAAGAGCCCACAATTAAGGTTTCATGGTGGAATGTACTTGGGGCGGTGGGAGGGGTGGGGAGGGATTGTGTACCAGGGAGGGAGTTTTTCTTTTACTTTTCAAAGAGACGAGTGAACTGGGGAGGTGGGGGGCTGGGCAGGGAGAGAAGTGCAGCAATGAATGAATGGAAATCCAAAATATCTGTAAATGTTCATTAAAATTATTAAAATGAAAATAAAATTGCACACACACACACAAAAGAATGTGCTGCATTATGTTTCTTTCTTGATGGTAGTGAGGTTCTTGTTTTATGTATCTGAACATGCTCAATTTAAGCTTGATTATGGACATGTTGCTAGGAGAGGCTATTCCTTGGAAAGGGATATCACACTTGCAAAAGTGGAGGGTCGGTGAAAGAGGAAGACCTCCAATGAGGTTTATTGACACAGTGACAATAGCAATGGGTTCAAATGTACCAGAGATGATGGAGATGGCACGGGATAGGACAGCTTCAGGGTTGTGTTTAGGGTTGCTATGGGTTGTGCTCTATTAAACAGCACTTGGCAACAACATATATAGAATGTATCAATCTCCTTGTTAGTCCACTACATAACTTGTTTGCAAATTCTCACACAATGAGTGATAGTTACCTCATTCACATTATTGGCATAGCCCTACCTAGTGACATTAATACATAACAAGTCACATTATTGGTATAGTCATAGTGGTAAAGAGCTGTGCTGCCAACCCGAAGGTAATAAGTTCAAGTCCACCAGCTGTTCCACAGGAGAAAGATAGACAGTTTCCGCCCATAGGATTTGCTGCCTCTGAAATCCCACTGGAGGGTCAGTGATAAGTCAGTTCTGATTCATACAGCATATAACAATAGCTTCTGTCACAGATAAAAGTAGAAGCCAATTACTAGGAAAGCCATTTTGAACAATCCACTGTACCACAGTAGATGTCATGATTATGTAGTAGGCTTGCTATGATAATCAATCAAAATATATTGTAAAAATAATAGTAAATTAGATATACAATGGCAAAGGTTGGTTATTTAAATATATACAAACATTAATGTATTAAACTGTGTTATGTAATGAAAAAAGCAATAACTTATTTTTAACATTGTATGTCAATTTTCTCTTTACAAACTGAAGGCATTGGTCTTCTAGTCTAATATAGGACACATGAGAAACAAGCTGGCTTCAGGCACAACTGTTACAGTGATGACACCCATACTTTGTCAAATAATTTTGCCAAGACAATGGAGGACTTTATTTGATTGGTCTTTGAGTCCATTTTAATATCACTGGAAAAATTGAATAGGCTGTAATGCCTGACCAACAAATTAGAAAGTAATTTCAAGAGTTATAAAATAGAATTATGGTTTAGTCTCCCAGCATTCAGCCTTTATAAAATTGTGTCTTAATGATCTGATGCCAAATTAAAAGACATTTTGATTTATTTTTTATATGCACAAAAGTAGAAAGATCTTTCTATGTTGACAATAAAGTTTTCATAAAGTTAGCAACCAAGAGTGCTAATGTTATGTTTCTATAATTTTTACTCCCAATATATTTTGCTTAATACTATAAAATTTCTCTCATTAGTGCAAAATTGAATGCAAGTTGGAAAGCTGTCCTAAATGACCTTCTAATAGCGACTAAGGGACATAGATTCCTTCTAAACAGTAGCATTATTTACCTGGAATTTTCTTATGAGACCTCATGGGGGAGGGAAAATTAGAGTATGGACTTGAGGTTTTTTCTCGGGCCTGAAAGTGGGGTCTTCCACTGAAAGCACCCACTCAATGGTCCTGGTTAAACTCCAAGAGAAACTTGGAAAATGTGTTTTTCCCCCTGTCAACTAGGGGGGAAAAATACCAATTAAAGCCATTTACTAAGTATATAGCTTTGTTTTTACCATTTCTGCTAAAGCAAATGAATCTTGTATTAATTGCTGTTATAAAGAAGGCTAACTACTAATTATGACATTACCAGGAGAAAAACCCACAAAACCCAAACAATATTCTCTTGAAATAGTACCAATAGCAAAGATCAACAGGGCAGCAAATAACAAATATCTGGGAGGATGCACTGAGATTGAAACTTTCATACACTGTTGGTGGGAATGTAAAATGGTACAACCACTATGAAAAACAGTTTGACATTTCTTTAAAAAGAAATTTGATCCAGCTATTTTACTACTAAGAATATATCTTAAAGAAATAAGTGACACTAACACATATGCACACCCATGTTCACTGCAACATTGTTGACATTAGCAAAAAGATGGAAACAGCCAAAGTGCTCATTGGCAAACAAATGGATAGAATAAACTATAGCACGTTCACACAACAGAGTATTATACAACACTGAAAAACAATGAAGAATTTGGTAAACAGTACACAACATGGACAAATCTAGAGGACACTATTCTGAGTGAAATAAGTCAGTCACAAAAGGACAAATGCTGCATAAGACCATTGTTATAAAAAGCTAGAGAAAGATTTATATACAGAAAGAATGAATCTAGTATGGTTACTGGGAGAGAAGGAGAATAGAAAAAATAATTGATAGACAACACTTAATAAGATGGATAAAGGGAAGGACAATGTGGAATGAATGGACTCTCAGACATTGTGTATATTTAAATTAACATTATGGAATACATATGCAGGAATGATTAATTGGAAAAATCAATATGGCTTCTAAACTTTCACACAAATCACAATACAAAATATGTTTTTTTTTAAAATTTCAAACTCTCATTTATTAGTGTACCACTCAATCTTTAATTTAAAAAAGAAAAAAAATCAGCTTCAAAGATAGTCTTGTACCAATCTTAAAAAAAAATTCAAATTGTTCCTTTTAATTTTATACCTGCCCTGCAGCCCAATCATAAAACACAATATTATTTAGTTGTTTGTGTCATGGACATTTCCAAGATGAGATTTTATATTTCTCTCCCACAGCTTCTGGTTATCATAAAACCCAAGCTTTCCTTTGTTGAAGGAGTTTGGCCCTGCAGATGTTGATGTATCCCTTTCAATATTCTTCATCCTCATTTTTGCTTCTGAAGGCATTTCCTCTGGTTTACTATCTTCGTGTTCATTAAAGTTGGAGCTGTTGAAAGAGATTTGGGATCAAGAGTTGGAACTGGTTTTTTAGACTTATTTGATCTAAGTTTGATGGATGTGAATGATGCTTTCTTTTTCCTCTGACTACCTATGGAAAATCCAAACTTGGAGACATTTGTAGGCTTTGTTGGGAAGTCTCCCACTTCTTCAGCTGATCATTTCTCAGCGCTGTGACTGGAACTTCCCTCTCTCCCCATTACTGGAATAAACAGTGTTAGTTTTCACACGTTTCTCTGCTTCTTCTTCAGGTCCTCTGGTGGCTCCAGCTCGTTGCTGATCCTCCGGCTTCTCCTCCCTCGCCGTCACGTCCGCTATTTTCCCTGCCACAGTCTCTTGCAGCCTCCAAAATATCATTTAAAAGTGGAGGAGCAAAAAAAAAGTTAAGAAGCAAAGTGAAGAAAGCTATAATACTGTATATATTATGAAAAAAAAAAAACCCACTAATTGAGGGCCACAAGGAGTCATAATTGACTCAGCAACTACTTGTCCAACTGACTAGAAGAGATCCATATTTATTGCTATTAAAAAAAAAAAGACAACCTCACAAAAAAAACAAACAACAAACCAGTGACCTGACAAGAATGTATAAAATATAGAACAAGGAAACACTGCATGGTTTAAAATTAGAAAAGAAAAGAATTGTGTCAGGGATGCATCCTGTCTCCATACCTTTTAAATCTCCATGCAGAACAGATCATTTGTGAGGCTGGACTTTATGAGGAAGAATGTGACATCAGGACTGGAGGAGGACACATCAAAAACCTGTGATATGCAGATGACACAACCTTGCTTGCTGAAACTGGGGACGATCTGAAGCACTTGTTGTAGAAAGTCAAGGACTGTAGTCTTCAATATGGATTGAAACTCAACCTCAAGAAGACAAAGATTCTCACCACTGGGCCAACTGACTGCATAATGATAGTTGGAGAAGAGATTAAGGTTGTAAACAATTTCAGCTTACTTGACTCCATAATAAGCATTCTTGGCACCAGCAGTCAGGAAATCAAAAGACAAATTACAATGGAAAAATTTGCAGGGACCTTTCCAGAGTACTTAGAAGCAATGATGTCAGTCTAGAGACTAAGGTGTACCTGATGCAGGCCATGGTCTTCATTATTTTCTATGAATCAGAGAGCTGAACAAAGACTAAGGATGACCAAAGAAGAATAGATGCCTTTGAATCGTGGTGCTGGAGAAGAGTACTGAACATACATGTCATGGACCACCAAGAGAACAAACAAGTCTGTCTTGGAGAGGGTAAAACCATGTTGCTCCTTGGAGGCTAGGATTTTGAAGCTCTATCTCATATATTTTGAGCACATGGTCAGGAGAGACTGGTCCTTGGAGTAGGACATCATGCTCAGAAGGGTAGAGGGACAGTGTAAGAGAGGAAGACTCCAGATGAGATCAATTGACTTAGTAACTGGGATAATGCAAGAAGGTGTGTCAAAGTTAGTGGCTCAGGTTAGGGCAGGGTTCAGAGGGTTGTACATAGGGTCACTATGAGTCACAGGTAACTCAACGGCACGTAACAACAACGGCAAGCCAATTCATCCATCTAAATTAGATAAATTGGAAAAAGCACGGCACCTATACAAAGTACTCAACTGATACTTCCTCAAGTGGAGGTTTTGTTGCTGGGAATTCAATGTTTTTACTTTTTAACTAGAGTTTTTCTGTATCACAGACTACAAACATTTCCAGTGAGCATTTTCCATGTACAAACTACTCAGACAAATTATGCTATGAACCTTTAATATAAGTTTTGCTTTCATAAGAGTATTTTGGATGGGGGGGGAAAGCAGTGAAAGTCTGACTCATACCTTAGAACTGCTACAAAGGGTTCCCAAGTCATACATCTTTACAAAAGCTGACTGCCACATCTTTTCCCTCAAAGAGCAGTTGGAGCATTCGAACTGACAATCTTTTGGTTAGCTTAATTACTGCAATTGTGTTTTCCATCAGTGTCCAGCTTTGTTAAATAGTCTGCATCTGTTGTTACCCTAGCCCAGTTATCGGCCAGAAGCAAAATTAGTACTGTCTCTAGAAAGATAATGCTATTAATATCCTCAAATTATTGCACCTTCTCTAGGAAGATAATGCTATTTTTAGCCTCAAATTATTGCTGAGTGGGTCATATTCATATCTGGAACTCAATAAAAAATTAACCAGAAAATAAAGAGAGGAACCTTAAAGGACACATATTGCCTTATTGCACAGAATTTAAAATTATTATGATCAAATATACTGTATACATTAAAAGACAATATAAAGAATTTTGGCTAAAACAACTATGAGATATCATCTCACCCCAGTCAGAATAGCAAAATTTAAAGGAACAGTAAGCAACAAATGCTGGCGAGGTTGTAGAGAAACTGGAATCCTTATTCACTGTTGGTGGGAGTGTAAAATAGTGCAATCACTGTGGAAGGTGGTATGGTGCTTTCTCAAAAAGTTGCAAATAGAGATACTATTTGACCCAGCAGTTCCACTACTGGGAATATACCCCAAAGAGACCATAACTGACATCCAAGCAGATATATGCACACCCATGTTTATCATAGCTTTGTTCACAAAAGCAAGGAGTTGGAAACAACCTAAGTGCCCATCAACAAACGAATGGATAGAGAAGCTGTGGTATACTCACACAATGGAATACTACGCAGCATTGAAAAACAAGGAACTCATGCAATATTATTAAAAATGGGTGACCCCGGAGGACATTATGCTAAGTGAAGTGTCTCAGTCACAAAAAGACAAATACTGCATGGTGCCACTGTGGTAAAACAGAACTGACATTGGGCCTTGGGGGAGACTGAGAAAGATGAGTTCAATAATGTATACTGCATTGAAACAGATGAGTGAAAAAACTGTTTAAAAGAGATATGTGATTAGGTATTTTTGTCATGACAAGAGTCTAGGGCAAAGGCTACATGGTGGAGTGGACCTGGGGGAGGGTTTGTAAAACAACGGAAGAATTTTTCTTTTACTTTTCCAAGAGGGTGGTATACTGGGGGGAGGGAGGGGGGAGAAAAGTGCAACCATGAACGAATGGAAATCCAAAGTCTCTGTACATTTTCATTGAAATTAATAATAAACTTTTTAAAAAAAGAATTTTAGCAAAGAATAGGAAACCAAGATAAAGTTTCAAAAATATAATACTGTAATTGAAAAAGTATTGTTAGTTTCTATCTAGTCCTTGACCAGGTCAGTGATGTCATGCACAATGAGAATAGGCAATCACAATCTGTAGAGTTTTCTGGATTGCCTGAGTTGGGGGAATAGATTACCAAGCCCTTTTTCCTAATTAGGAATTGCTACAGAAACTTCTACAGAACGTTAGCAACAAGCAAGTCTCTGGTGACAGACAGGAGGTGGCTATAGTTGCCTAGATCTCAAATTTAAGTGTTTTACATGGAAGATGAGAACTCTACTACTAAATCACCAGTGCCTCCATAAAATGAAAACATGCAATGAGTGATCTTAAAAATTTGACAAATGGACATAATAGCAGATTAGCCACAGATGAAAAAGAATCAAATACATTAAGAAATTATCTATATTGAATAATGGAAAGGGAAACATGAAGAATATAAGCAATAAGAGACAGAGAATAAATGAAAACGCTTAATATATGTGTTATTCTAATCCTACAAGGAGAGAGAGGACAGGAAAAAGGGGAAGAATAAAGGCATAAAATGATAATGGCTAAGAATTTTCCAAAATTGTTGAAATCATCATTCATGGATTTAAGAAGCAGTGTAAGCACTGACCTGAAAGTTGGACAATGATGGTGGAAGAAGAATCATCAATACCTTTGAGTTGTGGAAAAGATGTATCTCCAACTCAATATACCATTAACTGCCAAAAGAATGAATAAGTCTATCTTAGAGGAAGTGCAACATGTGTGCTCCATAGAGACAAAAATGATGAAACTTCACATGGATCAAGTCTCACATATTTTGGGCATGGTATTAGTAGGGTGTATTAAGTGAAAGAGAGAAAGACCTTCAACAAGATAGATTGCCACAGTGTAAAAAAAAACAACGGGGGCTCAAGTGTATCAAAGAGATGATGAGGATAATGCAAGATATGGCAAGGTTTATAATGTCACCATGAGTCATAGTTGACAGCACATACAACAACCAAATACAAACTAGCATGGACCTGCTTCCTAAACAACATGCCTCTGGAAAATCTATGAACTTTGATAAATGTCGATAGTTGTAGAGAGGCTTCAGGCCTTTTGTTCATAGGGTCACTATGAGTCGTGCTTGACTTGATGGCAATCAACAGCAACAATAACATGTACCCAAAGAAAACCATATCTTGACAGTACTGCTGAAACCAAAGGCAAAAAAGATCAAAACAGGCAAAAGGTGTATGTGTAGCTGGGAAGACTTTATTTCCTTCTGGGATGATCTTTCTGTGGAGAAAGGATAGATATATGTGGAAGCCTGTAGAACAGAAGCAAGAGACTGGATTTGTGTTACTTTGTGTTTCTATCAGTTGCCAACTATGATGAGCTTTTCTTACCTTTCAAATCCTTACATTTAAGAACCATAACTTATTTACCGTGCTTAAAGCCTGCATGGTATATGTTTGAAAGGGTATTATTTTATTTATTATTATTATTATTATTATTGTTGTTGTTGTTATGTGCCGTCGAGTCATTTGCGACTCAT
>NW_006399762.1:30016763-30033686 GCF_000299155.1 Elephantulus edwardii
TTCCAATCACTAGGGTCTGCTTACAACTGTTCCTCCTCCTTTGTATTTCCATACTTGATAGTTCTACCTAGGTTGCCCTTTCTGTTATTATTATTATTATTACTATTATTTACCTGGTTTCGATAGCCAATCCAAGGCTTAGGAAAGTTAAGTCATTTGCCTAACATTTGGAGGCTAATAAGCAAAGTTGCAATTCACACCCTTATCTGGTGAACTTCAGGGCCTTTTCTCCTAATCTATTCGGGGTGCCAGAACCCTTAAATTGGCTTTTCTAGACCTTGTGGTAGCCCCTGTTAGGTATGTAGTCTCCAACTACCTTAATTGTAGGCCCATTATCTTGCAAATCATCAGCAGCTATAGAACCTATGTAAGAGAGAACTTTCCACACTGAAGTACCGTGGTGACGATGGTGGTGGAGATACTATGAAGAGACTATGACACTGCTATACAGAGACTGTGGCAAGTTGTAACCAGAGAAATCCTGAACTTATGATACAGTTAAATGTTTTATTTGCCAGAAGGACTTATAACTGTTCTGAGATAAAGTTTGCTGTATGATTGGGGAAATCTGAGACTTCTTGCATTTATGCTGCTGAACTGAATCCAGACTGTCACTATTTAAGGGATTGTGCCTTGTTAATCTGGTTTGCATTGCTGGACTAAACCTGGACTTGTATTGTGTAATAATATTCTTTGCCTCTCCCACTCTCCAGTCTATTTACATAATAAATCCCACAGATGTGAGTGAAGTCTATGTGTCAGCAATAAACTAATAAATACAATTCTTGGTAAAAATAAAAATAATTTGGTAGAAATATTGGTAATGGCGTTGGTAAAAATAGGTGAGGTGGCACGTCTGACTATGAAGCTATTTGTATGATGCAATGGACATTAGTGATAGGGAAAGTTCCCCTTTATGAAGCATGTAGAAGTCAGACTCAGCCATTTTCACATTGAACCTGCTCCTTTCATACATTTATATTTGTCATATTGTGGAAATGGTAAAGTCCTGATTGAAAGATTATGAGTCATACTTTTTCTTATCCATCACATTACCTAGCTTAGTGCCTTATAGGCAGAAGGTGTCCAATCAGTAATAATAACAACCCCGACATCATCTACTGGCATTATTTAGCACTTAATAAGGTGTAGTGCATCAGCACACATTTATTTCTCAGAGTCCTACTGTGCGATACTCACTCACTGCCATCTAGTCTTAGCTGGCCTTCCAGTGGGTTTTCAGAGGCTGTAAATCACTTGAAAGGAAATTGCAAATGTTTCTCTGACAGAGCTGCAGGTGGATTCGGACTGTAAGAACATGCTGCCTTTGAGTTAGCGGCATAATTCCCTATAAGCACCAGTATTATCCCATTTTACATATTAAAACACCTACCCACTGAGAGGTTAAGGAATCTGCAGGATCTCACAGGAGTTACTTAGAGGAGCTGGAATACAATAGTAGACTAAAGAGCCTGCTACTATGGTCCTGGTTCTTTCAAGAGAACTTGTTGGTTAGTAAGAAAAGCTGAGTTCATTGAACATGATCTCTATCTGTTTTGACAAGGTCAAAGCATCTTAATTGTGACAGTTACAGCAGCACATCTGTTGCAATTGTAGACAATTCCAGGCCAATGCCAGGAAGAGGCAAATGATCAAGTATGTTAGAAATGGAATTACTTACTTAGACTATAGCTGCGGGTCAGTTCCAACTCTACAATACACAACAACAGCAAATTAATTGTACTTTTATCTTGTCCCTTACGTTTTCAGGGTAAATGATCTGTTGTTGTTGCATGCTGTCAAGCTGGAAATGACCAATAGAACCTCCAGTAGGTTTTCAGTGGTAGTAAATTGCATGAAAGAAGATGGATTATCCTTCTCCTGGGAAGAAGCTGATAGATTCCAAGAGGGTGCCTTTGGGATTGTAGTGCAGCTTCTTATCACTAGGCCACCCAAGCTAATCTAAATGATCTGTTGTTGTTGTGTACCGTGGAGTCAGAACAACCCACAGCTGACCCTCCAGTGGTTTTGCAGAGGTGGTTAATCGCATGAAAAGTAGATTGCCAATCTTTCTTTCACGGAGGATCTGGGGGATTTGAACCTCATACCTTCAGGATTGCAGGGCAGCTTCTTAACACTAGGCCATCAGAGCTCCCTTAAAATGGTCTAGGTACATGTTTAAAAAAAATAGTTCCTTGCAATAGTCCCGAATTAATTGTGGATGGACAAAATGCTAACAAGCCATCAGAGCTTGTTCACTAATGTTTGGAAGGAGAAGGTCATCATGAAAAGAATTTGCCTGTTGCATTAGGGAAGTTGGTGAAATTTTACAAAGTCAGGAAAAGGCAAAATTATTCAAATCCTATCATTCTTCTTCATCAAGGAAAATGAAGCATCTTCACATTGAAAGAATAGGGCAAATGTAAAGTGAGTCATAAATTTTACAACTCACTCTCTACGAAGGACTTGAATTAAAAAATATGATGATCTGACTTTCTCTAAGGTCTTATATATCTAATCCAATGGTGTAATTAACATCAAGTTTTAAATGTCGGTAGTCTCTGAAGAAAGAACACAAATCTTAGAAGGAAGTATTTCAAAGAAGATGGCATTATTAAATGCTGCATTGTCATGAGTGGAGTTAGACATAATAGAATTTCTGAAAGAACGTGGCTTCCCTCTGTCTCAGTTCTCATTTGGTAGTCAAAAACAAAACACACTCTAGCTACTTCATGAAAAAGATGATTTATTAGAAAATAACTCTTCGTGGAATTCAAGAGAGGAAGGACAGCCAAGCCCCACTGAAAATGCTTCAGGAACTAAAACAGCTGTTTTCTGAAGCTCTCACCTGTATTTGTGTTTCACCTGACTTATTCAGTTCTCCTCTGCAGCTTAGCTTTCTCTGCTTCTCATGTACATGGCCCTTAACAGCTGTCCTCATCGCTTGATTCCATAGGCTCTCTAGGCCCTAGTGACCACCACAGTCTGTGTCTCTCACTTACATATCTCAAGAGAAAATAATGAGACTGCTCTTGTTCTCTAATATTCTTTGTCTAATGAGGATGAGTGACACTTATGTGGTGTAAGCACATAAAGAGCAGCGCACTGTTGTTCTCAAGTGGAGAGATACAGAGGCAAATGTACTCAACTAAGAGAACAAAGGAGAAACTCCAAAATGTATCATCAATCAGTGTGATCCCGACGCAGTGCTTCAAGGCACAGAGCCCTCCTGCAATCTCCAGCAACTATGGAGAAAAAGTTTAAAGATTATGATAGACTTTGGAGAAAAGATATTCAAATAGATAGTCTCTCTCTTCATACACATTTAACTTTTTCTCCATCAAGTAGGGTGAAACCATGAATTATTCTTCAACAATAAAGTAAATGTTTTAAATGGAACCAAAATTGTAGTGATATGTTTGAATATTAATTGGATTAGTAAAATACCAATGAAATTACATAGCTAAGATCAACAACACAATATGATACATTAAGTAAAGTGTATTCTGTTTATGTCATGCAGTAATTATGGCATGATTACAAAGCAGAATATGTCTTCATGAATCTGTTATTTGACATAGGTGATGTGAAAAAAGTCAAGGGCATCAGCAGAGTGGCTTTTTTCCTCTGACAGTTTCCCCTAACAGGTTGGAGTCAGCTTCGAGATCAGAGCAAGTGAGTCTAAGAGAGGCAGTTTCCAGTGTCATCACTGCTCCCAAAGCAGATCAAAGCCCACAGTCAAATCCTGGCCTTTTCAGTGCAGTGGTGGTGATTTGGGTACCAGACAGAGGGATTGTTGGATTGTTAAGGTGGAATAGGAGATGTGGTCAAATGACTTTATTCCACCTTTCCTGATCATCCTTTTAGAATCAGAATTCACATGTGGCAGCAGAATATTTTAATATGAAAATATTTAAAAATTACTCAAATATTTTATTAATAATTTTTTCTTGATTGAGACTCAATATCAAGAAAACAAAAATTCTCACCACTGGGCTAATTGGCAGCATCAATATGGATGGTGAAGAGACTGAAATTGTTAACAGCTTTAGTTTGCTTGGTTCCACAGTCAACACTCTTGACACCAGCAGCCAGGAAATTAAAAGACACATTGTGATGGGAAATCTGCTGTTAGGGAACTCTCCAAAGTACTGAAGAGCAATGATATCACTCTGGAGATGAAGGTGCACCTGATACAGGCCATGGTCTTTGCAATCACATGCTATGCATCATAGAGCTGGGCAATAACTAGGGATGATAGAAAGAGAATTTATGCCTTTGAGCTGTGGTGTTGGAGAAGAGTATTGAATATACCATGGGCTGCTAAGAAAATGAACAGGTTCATCCTAGAGAGGGCCAAACCAGGCTGCTCCTTGGAGACAAGGATTCTGAAGCTTCATCTGACATACGTTGGACATGCAAGGAGGGACAAATCTTTGGAGAAAGATGTCATGCTTGGGCGGGTGGAGGGACAGCATAGGAGAGGAAGACCTTCTATGAGGTGGATTGATTCAGTGACTGGGGGTGTTTCAGAGACAGTGAGGTTGACCCAGGATAGAGCAGGGTTTGGGGCTGTTGTACATAGGGTCGCTATGAATCGCAGGTGACTCAATGACACATAAAAACAAAAACAACAACAACAAAATATATGGCATGTTGTTGTTGTTAGGTGTCATTAAGTACAAACTCATGTCTTGACAAGGGAAAAGGTACAAGGGATAGTTTAAATAAATGAAGTCACGGTCATGCAGCATTGGAGAACTGTCACATGGGAAGTTAACAGGAGTAGCAATATTAAGACTGCTTGCACAACACGGAGGAAGATGATAAAACTAAGATTTTGTGTTTATTAATAGAAATTAATTAAAAATTGCAAATATTCCAATTGCTTCTAAGTTCTTTCTGAATAAAAATACCATAGGATCATTTTAGGGACATTATTTCCTAGTGATATCATTTCTGACCTTTTAATCTCGTTCTTTTTATTCTGATTCTTCACCTTACAGCTATGATGTCTCTATTGCTGACTGGGTCAGGGAATACCAGAGTCTGTGGGTTTTCCTTGCAGTAGTGTCAGAGTGCTGATTTCTTTTCAATTCCTGCACCCACAGTGTAGACAAGACAGCTGAGATGCAAGTGTTCTGAGGAGTGTTGGGAATGCAGTGCTGATTTCCTGGCAAGCCTAACCCCCAGAAGGTCCCTAAACACATGCAAAAGGAGGTTTATAACTTTTCTCATGGGCTCGTAATTAGTAAATTGAGGTTGGAGTTAATTGAATTAGTATAAAAGGTCTCTTCTTGGGAAAACACTGATTAACAGTCTAGCTGATGTTCCCTGACTTTTTTGGTCCTTCCTCTTTAATCCAGTAAATGTACCTTTCTGGCATAAACATCTTCTTTGCTCTGTTAGCCTCAACTGGGGGAAACAACTCCTCTACAGAGTAATCCCTGCAACAATAGTAAGAAGCAGGCAAGGTTGATTTCAACCCATAGCGTCCCACCCCATGTACTTCAAAGTAGAACAGCATTCCATAGAGTTCTCAGTGACTGTTGAAAACTTTTCAGAAGTACATTGTGAGGCTTTTCTGCGTCGATTAGAACATCAAACTTACAATTAGTAGCTCAGCATTTAACCCCAGTGACCCCATCAAAACCAAACCAAACATTTTGCTGTGAGTCAGTTCTGCGTCCAGCAATGCCCTGTGTTGGAGAATATGTGAGCTAGAGTGTTCTTCCTGCTGTGATCTTTATGAAAGCGGGTCATCAGGCCTTTCTTCCACAGTTTACTATGTAGATTTAACTCATCAACAGTTAGGTTAATAATACAGCAAAAACCATTTGTACTACCCAGGATAAACCTTAGAGATTCCATGTTGTTGTTGATTGCCATTGAGTTGAACACGATTCATAGTGACCCTATGACCAAAAGATCTGAAGCCTTTCTATAACTATTGTTGTTTCTCAAAGTTCACAGAGTTTCTGGAGACATGTTGTTTAGGAAGTGCATTATGAATAGTCCTTAAAAGCTTATTATGGTGAAACTTATCTTACATTCACTTAAGTTGTTTAGGAAACATAACTCTCGTTCACAGTTTAGATGTTGTTAAGTGCCTTCGAGTCAAGTCGTAGAGGACTCAAGTCCTGAACACACATAGCTTTCATCGTTTCTCTAAGTTCACAGAGTTTCTGGAGGCAAGCCGTTTCGGAAGTGGATGCACGATTTCCAAACAGTTTGAATAGAAGGGGGGAAATTATGTTTATTCTTATAATTAGCTTAACTGCTCTACTGTCCCAAGTGATGGTATGCACATATATTGGTGCAAAGAGTGCCTGGACGTAAATTGTGAACTAGGAAGTTATGGTGTTATTTAAAACAGCATGACTCTTTTAAGTTTTCCCAAAGGTAATTATGCCAGTCATTCAGAAATGAACTTTTCAAAACAATTTAAATCATTGTCTTATCATTTTAAAAGCATTGCCAATTACCAGGTACAAAAGGGATCTATAATTTAAAGTAAGTTTTCTCCTTCCCTTTCCCCTCAGTCCCACTCCCTGTCATGAGTGCTCTGGATCACAAGTAACAAGCCTCTTGCCAATGGTGACTGCTGTTCATTTATACGAAGTTCAGGGGTAAGCAATCAAAAAGTCTCACAGGTTGACCAACAAGCAACATCATGATAACTGCAGAAAAGCCTGGAAGAGCCAGTAATTTCATTTTACTTGGATCTGTAATCCAATGACATCTGCTGCCAAGAACCTCTCTAAATTGCTAAGGAGCAAGAATATCAAGTCTTTAAACTCAAGCCACATTATTTTCAGTTTCTTCCTATTCACGGGAAAGCTGGACAATGAATAAGGAAGACCCAAGAAGAATTGATGCCTTAAAATTGTGGGACTAGTGATGAAACTTGAATGCACCCTGGACTGCCAAAGGAACAATTCTGTCTTAGATAAAAGTGCAACCAGAATGCCCTTTAGAAGCAAGGTTAATGGGACTTTGGGCATGTTATCAGAAGAGATTAAAGCCTGAATAAGGACATACTGTTAGGAAAAGTAGAAAGTCAGTGGAAAAGATGAAGACCCTTAGTGAAATGGATTGACACAGTGACCACTGTAACGGGTATATGCACAGAGGAGATTGTGAAAATGGTGTGGAGTTGTGTACAATTTTATTCTCTTCTTTATAAATGGTCATCCTGCTGTATATAAGGTTCCTATGAGTCCAAGCTGACTCTAAATATCTAATAACAGCATGTCTTACTCCGTCTAGAATATGTTTTATGCTTAAATACATACATCTTCCACATAATGTGTCATATGTATAAATATATAGTCATCCTATACATTGTTCGTATATATGTATATGTACATATACACATATGATCCTTCCCTAAACATTTTGTTAGATAAATGAAGTATTTTTTGTATACTTCACTCCATGACCAGCCCATAGATACATAGATAGCTTCTGAGGAGCCAGCTCAAAGTGACCTTATCTAACAACAGACAAAATGATTACTAGTTCTACACCACCCTCACGATTGCCCACAAGTTCAAGTTCACTGCTATGGCTACTGCCGGTCCTTATCTTTGAGGACTTCCTTGCCCTCATACTAAACACGATGTCATCGATGAATTCTCCCTGCTTGGTGCCTAGTCTGTAAGAGTTGTACAGCTAACTTAAAGACCATATTTTTCTGGCCATTTGAATCCCCCAGTCATTCCATGTAGGAAAGATAGGCAATCTTCTGCGCAATTCATCTTGGAAATCCAATGGAAGATTAGCTATGAGTCAATTCTGACTCAGTGAAAATGATGGAGACGAAGGGAAAGAGGAAGATACTGTGAGTTAAACATTAGTCTGTTATTATGCATAAGGTCTTCCCTGGCTAAATTTTGGAAGTAGATTTGTATCTTAGACTGGAGGCCCCTCTGAAAGCTGGCTTCCATGGGTGAATATTTGTGATATAACTTATAGAAGAACAGGGTCATGCAAACCACCACAGTGCATCAAACTGACAAACGAATCATGTTAACTAGTATTGTTGTTGTTGTTGTTATGTGCCGTCGAGTCACTTGCGTCTCATAGTGACCCTATGTACAACAGCCTTAAACCATGCTCTATCCTATGCCAATCGCACTGCCTCTGACACACCCATCCCGATTACTCCAGTCACTGAATCAATACACCTCATAGAGGGCCTTCCCCTCCTGCACTGTCCATCCACCCTCCCAAGCATGATGTCCCTCTCCAAGGACCTGTACCTCCTTGCAACATGCCCAAAGTATGTCAGACGAAGCCCCAGAATCCTTGCCTCCAAGGAGTTGCTTGGTTTAATCCTCTCTAGGATGAATCTGTTTGTTTTCCTGGCAGTCCATGGTACATTCAATACTCTTCTCCAGCACCACAGCTCAAAGGCATCAATTCTCCTTCCGTCCTCCCTAGTCATTGTCCAACTCTCTGATGCACAACAAGTGATTGCAAAAACCATGGCCTGTATCAGGCGCACCTTAGTCTCCAGAAAGACACCGTTGTTCTTGAGTACTTTAGAGAGGTCCCTAACAGCAGACTTTCCCATCGCAATACACTTTTTGATTTCCTGACTGCTGGTGCAAGAGTGTTGACCGTGGAGCCAAGCAAACTAAAGCTGTGAACAATCTCAATCTCTTCGCCATCCATCCTGACGCTGCCAATTGGTCCAGTGGTGAGAATCTTTGTCTTCTCGACATTGAGCCTCAGTCCATACTGAAGGCTGCAGTCCTTGACCCTCTGCAGCAAGTGCATGAGGTCCTCCTCAGTTTCAGCAAGAAGGGTTGTGTCATCCACATAACGCAGATTGTTAATAGATCTTCCACCAATCCTGATTCCACAGTTAACTAGTACATATTGTTAGTATGTGCTGTTGAGTTGGAACCAACTAATAGAAGACCCTCCAGCAGGTTTTCAGAGGCTGTAAATCGGACAGGAGATTGGCCATCTTTGTCTGGCAAACAAGCTATGGATTCAACCTTCATGCCTTTGCACTGGCAGCACAGAAACTACTTTTTAAAATCTTTGTTCTATTATTACACTGCCAACCAGACCCAACAACAATGAATTTACAATTGTTGAAACAACATTCATCATTTCAAAGAATGAAGATAAAATTTTCTAGTTAATAGTAAATTTTACTCTAACGGTCTTTAAAAAGGTATTCTATTACTGTTGTGGTTTTTTTGCCATTGAACACTCTTAAAGTTATTAGCTGACTAACTCCATTGCAAAGATATAAGAATCTCTATGGTCAGCAGTAAATTCCATTTAAACGTAGTGAAATAATTTTGTAAATAACACCTAGGTGACTAAATATTTGCTTTCAGATGACTATCTTGCCACAAATATTTTCTAATCTATGCAAGCAGAAGAAAAATGTTAGGTACTGGATAACATGATATTTTGTGCAAATACAAAATGTGATGTATTTGCACAAAATATGTTAGTGAATTTTAAAGTATTGCTAGATTTCTGAGGGTAAAAAAATCATTTCACTACTATTTGTGTTGAGAACTCTTTTAGCATAATGTATAGACAGAGGATTGTGGGGTTAATAAAAAGACAGTTTGAATCCACCACTAGCTCATCTATAAGCATCTATCAACAACATACTCAAAGATTAAAGCTGTTTGAGAAATTTTTTGTCAATTTAGGTTGTTTATTTTTCATTTCAATGAACATCTACAGAGATTTTGGAATTCCATTCATTCATTGTTGCACCCTTCTCCCCGCACAAACCCCTCCCCCCTCCCCCCATTTGCTCCTCTCCTTGAAAAGCAAAAGAAAAACTCCCTCATTGAGAAATTTTTATAGAAGAGAAAGTCAATATATTAGTCTGTCACAAAAATAGTACAGGTCAATGTCAAATTTGAAATTCTGTGACTCTGCTCAAACTTAACTTTAGTAACCAAAATAAAACCATTGAAATTGACACAGATTTCCAATAAGATAGAAGTTTGTTTATTCTGGTGGCATGAAATTCCAAGCGTCAGGAGTTGATGAACTTCCTGAAGGCATTTTCCGTGGGATCTTGGTCCCTGAAGAGTTTTCTCTGCAAAAGCTTGTGGAGATATTTGAGGAAGTGACAGTAAGTATGTTGGATGAAGAAGAGCTTCATAGCTCAAGTAGTTGGACTTTTGGAACATTGATTGTGACTTTTGTGTAGTTGACTGTTATGTGTAAGGATTGGGCCTTTGTTGACTCAAACTCAAAAATATTGAACTCAAACATTACAGATTGTGGAGCACTTAATTGATATATTTTTGTCTTTCTCTGCTGTAATGTGGCTAACTCAGAGAAGAATGGAAATCCCAGAACACTTGATCATGCTAATGTGAAACCTATACTTGGACCAGGAGGAAGTCGTCAGAACAGAGCAAAGAAGCATTGGTTCAAAGTTAGGAAGGGCATATGCCAGGGATCTGTCCTGTCTCCATACCTTTTCAACCTATATGCAGAACAGATTATCTGGGAGGCTGGGCTCTATGAGGAGAAGTGTGGTGTCAGGATTGGAGAAAAATTCATCAACAATCTGCATTATGCAGATGACACAACCCTGCTTACTGAAACTGAGGAGGACTTGAAGTGCTTGTTGCAGAAGGTCAAGGACTGCAGCCTTCAATATGAATTGAGGCTTCATATAAAAAAAAAAGATTCTCACCACTGGGCTGATTGGCAGCATCATGATAGATGATGAAGAAACTGAGATTGTTAACAGCTTTAGTTTGCTTGGATTCACAATCAACACTATTAACACCAGCACCCAGGAAGTTGAAAGATGTATTGTGATGAGAAAGTCTGCTGTTAAAGACCTCTCTAAAGTACTGAAGAGCAATGATGTCACTCTGGAGACTAAGGTGGATCTGATACAGGCATGGTCTTTGCAATTACTTGTTATGCATCAGAGAGTTGGACAATGACTAGGAAGGATTGAAGGAAAATTAATGCCTTTGAGCTGTTGTGCTGGAGAAGAGTGCTGAGGGTACCATGGACTGCCAAGAAAACAAGCATATTCATCCTGGAGAGAGTTAAACCAAGCTGCTCCTTGGAGGCAAGGATTCTGAGACTTCATCTGACATACTTTGGACATGTTGTAAGGAGGGACCGGTCCTTGGAGAGGGACATCATGCTTGGGAGGGTGGAGGGACAGTGCAAGAGAGGAAGACCCTCTATGAGGAGGATTGATTCAGTGACTGGGGTAATAGAGGTAGGTGTGCCAGAGACAGTGAGATTGGCACAGGATAAAGCAGGGTTTAGGGCTGTTGTACACAGGCTCGCTATGAGCCACAGGCATATGAGCCATAGGGATACAATGAACAACAGATCTGAACTCAGTCCTATCCTGTGCCATCCTCATGATTTCTGATACACTCAAGTCCACTGTTGCAGTTACTCTCTATATCACCTGGTTGAAGATCTTCCTCTCTTTCAAGAACCATCCACTTTTCCAAGCATGATGTCCCTTTCTGTGCAAATGCCCAAAGTATATGAGATGAAGCCTCACCATTCTTGCTTCCAAGGAGCACTCTGGCTGCACCTTCTCCAAGGCATATCTGTTGTTTTGGTATTTCATGAGTTATTCAGTACTCTCCTCCAACACCACAGTTTAAAATCATCAATTCTTCTTCTGTTAAGCTTATTCATTGTCCAGCTCTCAGATGTATAACAAGTGAATGAAAAAGACCATGACTTAAGTCAGTCCACATTCGTCCTCAAATTGCCATCACTGTTCCTTAATAATTTGGAGAAAGTTTGTCTACAGACTTTCCTAGTGCAATAGGTCTCCTGATCTCCTGACAGCTGGTGCCAAATGTCTTGATTGTCAATCCAAGTTAGATGAAGTCGTTGACAGTTTCAGTCCTATCTCTATCTATCATGATGTTGCCTATAGGTTCGGTGGAGAGAATTTTTGTTTTCTTGATGTTGAGATGCAATCCATATTGATTACAACCCACACTGATCCAGGGTTTGCTCTTCTGCATCAAGTTTTTCAACTTGTTGGTTTGAAGGCACCCAACAACAACAAGAAAAATCCCCTCAAAACTGTATAAAAAGTTACAGAAGAACCTCATATCCATTTTTTCTATTCGTCTTCATCATTTGGAACAAATTTGAAAGCTCTTTACAACACTTTGGTTTATCAGATCATGTAGGATTATGACGTAGCTTCTTCCATGTTATACCATTGTTGTTGTGTGCCATTAAGTCAAAAACAACTCAGAGTTGACCCCCCAGTGGGTTTTCAGAGGCAATGAGTAGTCTGGAAGCTCATTCCCCAGCCTTCTCCCATGAAGCAGCTGGTGGATTCTAACTGGGTATCTTTGGGATTGTTGTACACATTTCTACCACTAGACCAACAGAGATCCCATTTGAGGGGATTAACTTCAATTATTTTATCCAGCTGGTCATTTTCATCTTCTGATGGCCTATATCGACCGTCCTTATCTTCTAGTGAAAATTCATCAAGGTAGAACTTTTGCAACCATTGTTTTATGGTGCATCCATTGATACATCTCACCTCCAAATACATTGATATTTCAAGAACTTTGTGATTAACTGTAGCTGAGTTTGAGTTCATAAAAGTAGATTTCAAGAAAATCTTGTTTTGACAGCCTATGTTCTATAACCTAAAAATAGACAAAAAGAAACTTTCTATTTAAAAACAATTCTACAGAAAGAATAAAATCTAAAATATCATTTAGTATTTAATATAACATTTAATATTTTGTAATATGACTGATTTATTAATACATCATTGCATAAAGATCAAATTACTGAAATCTGAAATTATTTTTTGGTCTTCCTAATGGATAGTTTATATAAAGCCATACACATTTCTTCAAATAATCTAAAGCATTCAGAGAGAAAGAGTGTGGTGGTTAGAAGTCTCCTTGGTATCCTTGTAACAGGATCCTGATTAAGTGTTTGCAAATAGTGTATCCTTCCTTAGCTTACTCTTCAACCTACAGGAAGCTGACTTCTTATAGTCTCCCAAAGCCAAATTGTTAAATATCCCACATTTAAGGTAGAGACAGTTTCTTTTAGCTACATTTACTCATGGTCCTAAAATGTGAAGCTAAATTTTTTTTAAAATACAATTACTTATGGCACATGCTATACTCTCCCAGATTTCATGCCTTCCCATTTCCAAAATAAGGGAGGTGGATGAGATGATATTCCAGATATAAAATTCCAAGTTGAAAACCAGTCTGGAAAGAACCTTTAAACACAGGTTCTTGGGCCCTACCTTCAGGAATTCTGATGCATGTGTTCAATAAATGATTATTGAGAGTCTTGTGGTAATGCCAAACATAAAATGAATGAAACCGTTATAGCCTCATTCTTCTTGGAATTTGCGAAAGAACTGAGATCAAACCCATCCATCTGTGTTTCTAAAATACTTCCTAGGAAGTGGAAGGTCAAATCAAATAAGAACCAAAGTTTGCCTTTGAGTCTATATCATCAGAATTTAAATACCATCTCAGAAATAAATTTGAAGCTTTTAGCACTAGTGAGAAAATACCGAAGACCAGATGAGCTGTGGGAAGATATAAAGAATATTAGTCATGAAGAATGCAAAAAAGTCATTACAGAGGAGAAAGAAAAGAAAAAGTGGATGTCAGAAGAAATTCTAAATATTGCACTACAACATCAAGAAGGCAAAGCAAAGAAATCAAGAAGTTAAGGAGCCAAACAGAAGACAAAGCAAAGTATTATAATAAAATGTGCAAAGAGCTGGAGTCAGAAAATTAAGAGGAATGAATTTATTTGACATTTCTTAAGCTGAAGGAACTGAAGAAAAAAATTTAAGCTTTGAGTTGCAATACTTAAGAATACTGAAGGCAGAATGTTGAATGATTCAGAAAGTGTCAAACGAATATGACAGGAGTATATAGAGGAACTATACAAAAAAGAATTGGCTGACACAGAAAAATTTCATGAAATAACATATGATCAAGAGCCTATGTTAATGAAGGAGAAAGTCCAAGTTGCTTTAAAAGAATTGGAGAGGGAGTCCCCAGAAATTGATAGCATACCAATCTACATATTTCAGCAAACAGATGCTGCCCTGAACATGCTCACCAAGTTATGCCGTGAAATCTGCAGGACAACTACCTGACCAACTGACTGACATATTTATTCCCATTCCAAAAAAAGGTGACCAGACAGAATGTGGAAATTATGGAATGGTATCACTAATATTACATGCAAGGAAGATCCTGCTGATGATTATCCAGCAACAAGTGGGACAGACAGTACATCAGCAGAGAACTTCCAGATGTGCAGGCCGGGTTTAGAGGAGGCCATGGCACTAGGGACATTGTAGCCAGCATTAGATGGATCTTGTCCAAATGCAGAGAATATTAGAGAAATGCCTATCTGTGTTTCATTGACTATGCAAAGGCATTTGACGGTTTGGATCACAACAAATTGTGGCTAACCTTGAGAAGAATGAGGTTCCCATCAGAGAGTTGGACAATGACCAAGGAGGATATAAGGAGAATTGATGCCTTTGAGCTGTGGTGCTGGAGAAGAGTATTGAGAATACCATGGACTGCTAGGAAAACAAACAGATTTGTCCTGGAAAAGGGTTAAACCAGGTGGCTCCTTGGAGGCAAGGATTCTGAGGCTCCGTCTAACATACTTTGGACATGTTGTGAGGAGAGACCGGTCCTTGGAGAGGGACATCATGCTTGGAAGGGTGGAGGGACAGCGCAGGAGAGGAAGGCCCTCTATGAGGTGGATTGATTCAGTGACTGGGATAATTGGGATGGGAGTGTCAGAGACAGTGCGATTGGCACAGGACAGAGCGGAGTTTAGGGCTGTTGTACATAGGGTCGCTATGAGTCGCAGGGGACTCGACGGCACATAACAACTACAACAACAACAACAATGTGAAACCTATACTCAGACCAGAAAGCAATAGTCAGAATAGAGCAGGGAAATACTACATGTCTCAGGATCAGGTAAGGTGTTCATCAGGGATGCAGTACATCATATCTCCCTAATTTTTCAATCTATATGCAGAACAGATCATTCAGGAGGCTGGACTTTATGAGGAGGTGTGTGGCATCTGGATTGGAGGAAGACTCATCCACAACTTGTGTTGAAAAGGACAAAACTTTGCTTGCTGAAACTGAAGAGGACGTGGGGTTTTGCTGTAGAAGGTCAAAGACTGCAGCCTTCACTATGAATTGGAGCTCACATCAAGAAAACAAAGATTCTCACCACTGGGTTAATTAGCAGCTTCATGATAATGGAGAAGAGATTGAGATTGTTAATAACTTCAGCTTGCGTGGTTCCACAAACTACACTCTTGACACCAGCAGTCAGGAAATCAACAGACAAATTCTATTGGGAAAGTGGGTTGTCAGGGACTTCTCTAGAGAATTGAAGAGCAACACTATCATTCTAGAGGAAAAGGTGTGCCTGATCCAGATCATGTTCTTTGCTATTACTTGTTACGCATCAGAGATCTGGACAATGACTGAGATGACAGAGGAAGAATTGATGCTTTTGAGTTGTGGTGCTAGATAAGAGTGTTGAACATAGCAAGAGAAAAACAGGTCTGTCCTAGAGAGGGTGAAATAATGCTGCTTCCTGGAAGCAAGGATTATGAAGTTCCGTCTCACATACTTTGGGCACATGGCCAAAAGGACAAGTTCTTGGAGAGGGACATCATGCTTGGAAGTGTAGAGGGACAATGCAGGATAGGAAGACCTAAAATTAGATGGATTGATTTAGTGACTGGAAAAATGGGATTAGGTCTGTTGGAGACAATGAGATTGACTCAGGATAGGGTATGTTTCAGAACTAATGTAAATAGGGTCTCTGTGAGTCACAGGCAACTCAGTGGATCATAACAACAACAACAGGAAGTTCTGATAACTGGATTGATCAGGGCAGTTCAATCTATTAACCACCTAAAGAGAAACCAGATATATTTCTAGTGTACTGTCAAACTCGCTGTCAGCTTTATACTCAGTGAAATTCTTCTGTTTTTCATTGAAGCTTTAAAAATATAGCCCCCTTTTAAACATACACACATACACATTGTTGTTGTTAAGTGCCGATGAGTTGCAGGCGACTCATAGCAACCCTATGAAGAAGAGGCCTCAACTCTTGGGTGCCTTCCATCCTCTCTCCAGGCTCATAGGGTTTCCAGAGGCAAGCTCTTATGGAAGTGGATGTCACTCCTCCTTCCAAGCTTGTTTTAATCAGGGAGCTCCACCCCACTCTCTGTCCACATTGGGTAACCAGCCATTAACGTATTTGACACATCAAGTGACGCTGTACGGCAACTTGTACACCAGGCCTATACGACCTAGAGGAATATCTGGACAAAAACAATGATAGACAGGCCCGAGGCCTGCAGATTAAAAGCCACCCACCTTTGACTTTACCAGCCCGGCACACCCAAATGCTGGCAAACTTCCTCGTAGGGCCAAAAAACCACCCCAAGTGCCTGGAGCCGTCAAACCTATGTGCCTCAAGAAGTCAGAGTCCGGATTCAGCTGACATTAAATATCCCAAGACCCTAGGTGGGGCTTGACCTTCCAGTGTGTTAGATTTAAATATAAATGTTAACAAAAAAGAAAATTTCACTTAACAGGTATAGTTGCAGTATGCTAATATTAAATGAGATTTTAACAAATTCATATTTCTAGTTGATACATTAGCTACAGACATCAGAGTAAGTTAAAAGAAAATAATTTTTGGATTGAAAACTTTGTTGATGTAAATTAACTTCTTTTGCTTTTTGGAATTTAAGGCCTTACCTTCTTTTAAATGTTGTGGGAGGATGTCAAAGATATCATTCAGGAAGAGTGTAAACGGTCATTACAAAGACAGAAGAGGAAGAAAAGACCAAAATGGATGTCAGAAGAAACT
>NW_006399762.1:30035506-30061667 GCF_000299155.1 Elephantulus edwardii
AGGATAGAGCAGGGTTTAGAGCTGTTGTGCATAGGGTCGCTATGAGTCGGAAATGACTCGACATCACATAACAACAACAACATTTAAGAGATGCTGAAATAGTTTTCTTTATAGTCTATGAAGACAAAGATTTACAAATAGCCATTTTATGTTTTCTGGAATTGTAAAGTTCTGTTTTTTTTTTTTCAACAACAGACTTAGAATTTATGGATATGAGATAAGTTAAAGAATCATTGCTTTGATGTGAGAAAGGCAACTTGACCTCACTTTAGGAAGGGTAACTTTGGAAGACCACATGTTGTTGGTTGGTGCCATCAAGACAAGTACAATGCATAGTGTCCCTATGAACAACCAGTCTCAACACTGTCCTATCCTGTGCCATCCTCACAATCTCTGACACCCTCAAGCCCATTGATGCAGTCACTATGTCAACCAAGCTGGTCAAAGGTCATCTCTCTTTCACTGCCCCTCTATCTTCCCAAGAATGATGTCCCTCTCCAAGGAGTAACCTCTCCTAGCAACATGCCCAAAGTATGTGAGATGCCCTCCACGGCACTCTGGCTATACCTTATGCAAGACATGGCAGTTTGTCCTTTTGGCAGTTCATGGAATCTTTAGCACTCTTCTCCAATACCACATTTTAAAGGCATCAATTACTCTTCTGTTGTACTTCATAATTGTTCAGCTCTCAGATGCATAGTAAGTGACTGAAAAGATCATAGCCTGAATTAGGTACATCTTAGTCCTCGAAGTCACATCATTAGTCCTCAATTTGGAGGGGTCTCTGACTGCAGACTTTTGCAGTGCATTACATCTTCCAATCTACTGACTACTGATACCAAATGTATTGATTGTGAATCCAAGTAAGATGAAGTCTCTGAAAGTCTTAATTCTTTCTCCATCTATCATGATATTACCTATCAGTCTAGTGGCAAGGATTTTTGCTTACTTGATGTTGAGATACAATTCATATTAGAGACTGCAGTGTTTAACCGTATACAACAAATACTTCTCTGGACAACGATGGAAGAATTTTGTTTTCAAAGAAAAAAGTGATCTAGGAGTGGGGTAGGGATGGAACTGTGCAACAATGAATGAATGGAAATCCAAGTTCTAGCAAAGTTTCATTAAAACCTCAATTGAAATAACAAACAAGTACTTCTCATAAGCAAGCAAGGTTGTGTCATCTGCATAACAAAGGTTACCGATAACACTTCCTCCAATCCTGATGTCACATTTTTCTACATTATTCATATGCAAGTTCAAATTGAAGCTGAATAAGACAAAATCAAATCTGTGAGAGCCAAAATATCATGTTGAGTCTGTCCCTGGTTTTTAAAAATCATTTTAAGAGTAGGTTTGAATCACTAAACACTAATAATTGAAAACCAGATGATTTGTGGGATGAGATTAAGGATGTCACCCATGAAAAGAGTAAAAGATCAATAAAAAGGCAGAATATAAGTAAAAGACCAAAATGAATGTCAGAAGAGACACTGAAAATTGCCCTGGAACATTAAGAAGCAAAAATACAAAGGGAAAATATTATAAAATAAAGGAAGTGAACAGAAGATTTCAAAGGGCAGCTTGAGAAGACAAAGTGAACTACATATTACAGAATGTGCAGGGACCTCGAACTGGAGAATAAAAAGAACTCCCTCTGCATTCTCAAGTTTAAGGAACTAAAAAACAAATTCAAGCCACGAGTTGCAATACTCAATGCTATCAGCAAAATCTTGATTGATCTGGGATACTCAAAAGAAGATGGAGGGAATACACACAGTCACTCTACCAAAAAGAATTGGCCAACAATTAAATATTTCAGGAAGTACCATATAATAATGAAAGAAGAAATTTAAGCTGCATTGAAGACATTGGCAGAAAATAAGGTCACGGGTATAGATGGGATACCAATTAAAATGTTTCAAACGACAGATGCAGCTCTGGATGTGCTCATCAGTCTACTCCAGGATATTTGGAGGACAGCTGTGTGGCCAACTGATTGGAAGAGGTCCATATTTGTTCTCATTCTCAACATAATGTGGAAATTATCAAACAGTATAATTGATATCACATGCAAGAAAAATATTGCTGAGGATCATTAAAAAGTGGCTAGAACAGTACACAGAGATAGAGAACTGCCAGAGATTTAAGCTGTATTTAGAAGAGGCCATAGCACCTGGGATGTCATTGTTAACATCAGATGGATCCTGGCTGAAAGCAAAGAATACCTGAAGAATATCTGTGCTTAATTAACTATGCAGAGGCATTTTACTGTGTGGATCCCAACAAATTGTGGTTAAACCTGAGAAAAATGGGAATTCCAGAACAATTGATTGTGCTTGTGATAAACCTATACTTAGACCAAGAAGATATTGTGCAAACAGAGCAAGAGACCCTGAATGGTTTAAAATCAGGTTAGGTTTGTGTCAGGATTGTATCATTTCTCCATGCCTATTTAACCTATATGCTGAACAAATTATTTAATAAATTGGTCTCTATGGAAAAAAAAAGACAACAAAGGCTGGTACTATTAACACAAAAAGACTATGAGAGTGAACTCTTAATTATCCACTTTTTAAATGAGATTTGCATTTCAAGTTTTCATCCGTCAACACATGAATTCCAATATAGCCAATAAAAAAATCTAAAAAATTAAACATCCAAACAGATCATGTCTATTTTTCTTCTTTCTGCACACACTTATGCTTTTTAGTTATAGTGTGGTTTAAGAATATTAAATATATCATGGAATTGCTAAAAACAAACAAATCTACCTTGGAAAAAATAAAGCCAGAGTGTTCTTTAGGGTAAATTGTGCAACAATGAATGAATGAAAATCTAACTTTTCTGTAAACTTTTGTTAAAATCACAATTAAAATAAAACATTTTATTTAATTTTTTTTTAAAAAAAGAAGCAGCAAGGATTAGACTTTGTCTCACATGCTTTGGGCATTTTACCAGGAGGAATTAGTCCATTGAAAAGGACATGAGGCCTGGAAAAGTGGGGGCGTCAGTGAAAGAGAGGAGGCTGCTCAAGGAGATGGATTAATGCAGTGACTGGAACAGCACAGCAGAGATTGGGAGGATAATGAAGGATAAGGTAGAATTTCATCCTGTTGTTTATGGGGTCTCTATGAGGAGAAATGTGGGGTCAAGATTGGGGAACGATTTATCAACAATCTGCGTTATGCAGATGACACAACCCTGTTTGCTGAAATGGAAGAGGACCTGAAGCACCTGCTGCAGAGGGTCAAGGACTGCAGCCTTCAGTATGGATTGAGGCTCAATGTCAAGAAGACAAAGATTCTCACCACTGGACCAATTGGCAGCATCAGGATGGATGGTGAAGAGATTGAGATTGTACACAGCTTTAGTTTGCTTGGCTCCACAATCAACACTCTTGGCACCAGAAACCAGGAAATTAAAAGGCGCATTTCCATGGGAAAGTCTGCTGTTAGGAACCTCTCCAAAGTACTGAAGAGCAATGGTGTCTCTCTGGAAACTAAGGTGCGTCTGACACAGGCCATGGTCTTCACAATCACTTGTTATGCATCAGAGAGTTGGAAAATGACAAAGGAGGATAGGAGAATTGATGCCTTTGAGCTGTGGTGCTGGAAAAGAGTATTGAGAATACCATGGACTGCTAGGAAAACAAACAGATTCGTCCTGGAAAAGGGTTAAACCGGGTGGCTCCTTGGAGGCAAGGATTCTACTTTGGACATGTTGTGAGGAGAGACCGGTCCTTGGAGAAGGACATCATGCTTGGGAGGGTGAAGGGATGGGGCAGGAGGGGAAGACCCTCTATGAGGTGGATTGATTCAGTGACTAGGATAATTGGGATGGAAGTGTCAGAGACAGTGCGATTGGCACAGGACAGAGCAAAGTTTAGGGCTGTTGTACATAGGGTCGTTATGAGTTGCAAGTGACTCGACGGTACCTAACAAGAACAACAACATGAGCCAGAAAAGACTTGATGGTACCTCACAGCAAGAACAACTGCATCAACCAAGATCTTAGCAGATAATGATTAGTGTTAGACGGTTCAAATGAAGCCCTGTGAAAGAAGGAACCAAAACCAGAATTCTAGATTAGGTGAAGGGATAAGTAAGGAATGATTAGATGGTCAGAAACTAGGAAAATGGAAAGCAGCTAAAGAGTCTTGAGTTGAAAGGAATTAGAGGGGGGGAAAATTGTAGTCCAGTGAGATTGGAAACTTGGAGGAAAGCCTTGTCAGAACAGTAGATGTTAAATGATAACAAGCACGAAAGAGATTTGGCTGAAGAAGAAAAATCTGTCTTCTGATTTGACATGGAATAGGGCAAGGCTTCTGTTTGTTGTTCATAGAGTTGGTATGAGTCATAGAGACTGACCACACCTAACAACTGCAGGCACAACTAGCCAGTAATTTGCCATTCAGTCAACTCCTACTTCTGGTGGCCTCCACATAAGTTAGAGAAGAACTGGACTCCATAAAATTTTCTATGGCTAATTTTTTTAATAGTCTATTTTGAGGCTTCTTTTCTGAGCTTTCTTTGGATGGACTTGATTTGCTAAACTTTCCTTTGGCAGCTATGCACTTTAACAGTTTGTACTACTTGAGACTTCATAACAGATTCTCTAAAGACAACTTTTTCTTTGTGGAGGTGGTTTGGGGCCATAATTTTTAAAATTTTTTATTTTATATTGGTTTGCATAAAAAGTTTGTATACATTGTTTTTCAAACTATCCTTTATTCACATTGGGTTTCATATAATCAGTTCCATTCATTGTTGTTGTTATGTGCCGTTGAGTCGCTTGCGACTCATAGCGACCCTATGTACAACAGCTCTAAACTCTACTCCATCCTGTGCCAATCTCACTGTCTCCAACACTCTCATCCTGATTGCCCCAGTCATCGAATCAATCCATCTCCCAGAGGGATCTTCCCCTCCTGCGCCTGCCCTCCATCCTCCCAAGCATGATGTCCTTCTCCAAGGACTGGCCTCTCCTTACAACATAACCAAAGTATGTCAGATGAAGCCTCAGAATCCTTATGTCCAAGGAGCAGCCCAGTTTAACCCTCTCCAGGATGAATCTGTTTGTATCTTAGCAGTTCATGGCACCCTCAGAACTCTTCTCCAACACCAAAGCTCAAAAGCATCAATTCTCCTTCTATCCTCCCTGGTCGTTGTCCAGCTCTCTGATGCATAACAAGTGATTGCAAAGACCATAGCCTGTACCAGACGCACCTTAGTCTCCAGAGACACACCGTTGCTCTTGAGTACTTTAGAGAGGTCCCTAACAGCAGACTTTCCCTTCGAAATATGTCTTTTAGTTTCCTGGATACTGGTGTCAAGAGTGTTGACTGTGGAGCCAAGCAAACTAAAGCTGTGTACAATCTCAATCTCTTCACTATCCATCCTGATGCTGCCAGTTGGTCCAGTGGTGAGAATCTTTGTCTTCTTGACATTGAGCCTCAATCCATATTGGAGGCTGCAGTCTTTGACCCTCAGCAGCAAGTGCTTCAGGTCCTCCTTGGTTTCAGCAAGCAGGGTTGTGTCACCTGCATAACGCAGATTGTTCATAGTTGCTTTTAGGCTAGCAGGACAACGTCCTACAGACTAGGCCACTAGAACACCCTTCCATTATGTTTTATATATCACCATTGAACTATGCCTGCCATTATCCTGTCTTTCCAGATTCCTGCTGATCTTTCCCATTTCCTTTACTCTCCCTTCCACCACCCAGCATATCGTGCCATGCTATCATTTCCCTTCTGACCATCCTCATCCCTTTGCTCCCACTCCTTCCTGCTTTGGATCACCATACATGTTTTACTGGTTATCCTGTTTTTACAATAATGGTCTTATGCCATATTGATCCTCATGAGACTGAGGTAGTTCACTAAGCATAATGTTCTTCCAGTCTCTCTCAACTTATGTAATAATTTTCAAAGTCATTGTTCCCATGTGTGTGACTATACCACAATTTTTCATTCCATTAGGTTGTGGTTGGATATTTTGCAATTTGGCTGTTTCCACTTGTGATGGTGAATAATGCTGCTGTGAACATTGGTGTACATATCTCTGTTTGAGTCTGAGTTCTAATTCCCTTGGGATATATTCCTGGCAGTAGAATAGCTGGGTCATATGGAATTTCTATGGTCAGCTTTTTTTTTTAGGTCACTTTTAAAAAAATATACTAGTTTATTTACAAAATTTGAATATATCATTTTAGAGAACAGATTCTTCCAATTTTTCTCACTCCCCAATCATTAAATTGTACAACGCCAAACTGCCTTCCAGAGTAATTGTACTAGTTTACAATCTCAAAACAGCATATGAGAGTTCCTATCTTTCATAGAACATTTATTGCTTGCTGCCTGTTAAACTTTGCCACTGCTACTGGGGTGAGATAGTATCTCACTGGTTTTAATTTGCATCTCTTTTATTGTCAATGATGCTTAGTGTTCTGTAGATAAAGACACCTTATGAGTAGTTTCCATTATTCATAGACATAATTTTGTAAATTAATGATGATTTTCAAATGTGAATTCCAGTTTGGTTTGAAAGCAAGTATTCTCTACCTTTTTACTAAATTCCACCTGTAATAATTATATGTTCTTATGTTGTGTTTCCATCTCATTAATAATTGTATTATCAGTATCAACTTATAAACTAGGAGAATATACTATGAGAAGAAATTCATAGAATTAATTGTAAATTGTTCCCTTTAATCTGGATAATATGGAATTTTACTTTAGTGTTTAAAAGAATATGATTAATACTGTTCAACATTATGTGTGCAGTCCTTATTACAATACACTGGTTATGTGGGCAGCCTTCTTATTATGACAAATTGGTTATGTGGCTGCAGGACCTTTGTAATTAGAATGAGTGTGGGCCTGCACATGGGTGTGGGAATGAAAAGCTTGCCATTTAAAAGCCCTGGGAAATTAAAGATGCCAAGACACATTTTATAAATTCAGCAAGAAAAAGAGTAATCACCACTATCGCTGCTGAATACCTGGATGAATAACTGGCTCTGAGATACTGCACGATGAAGATGACCGCAGCTCACATGCCATCATCTAGAGAAGGACGACCAGTGTTGGGCTAGCTGTCATTCATGTGATCCCACAAAGGTTACCAAGAGGTCAGGGGGCGGAAAGGTCGCTTCACTAAACACAAATACCACTGTCAGGACCTTACGATCTGCTAAAGCAGTGATATAAAAAGAACAGATCTGATCCAGAATGAAAGGTTGAATATTACAGAAATGATTTGTGTATCCGGAAAGCAGTATGCCTTTCCCAAGGGGTAGTGAGTAGGAATGTGCAATTCTTAGCACGGAAACAATAGCATGAAGAAGAAATCTACCAGTTGCTAGTTTTTAAAGAATACTTTAATACTTATTTTTGAAGAATATATATGAGTGATTATATGAAAACCAATTTAAAAACTTTATTTTTATGGCGCAAAAGTTTAATTTTCCTATTTTCATGTGTATTTCTCATGTGAAAAAATCAGTAAGTGAGAGGTAAGATATGGGCATCCAATTTCATTCTAGTTACAGTATACAAAACATTTTCTAGTAACTTATTTGAACTTAATTATTAATGAGAGCTATATGCAAAATTATAACTGTAAAATAGAAAAATAAACTTATAGCATGTAAAATTATTATTGATACTATAAAAATTCAAGATGGATATAGAAATCCATGCAAAGGCATTTGACTGTGTAGATCACAAAACATTGTGGCTAACCTTGAAAATGGGTATCCCAGGATATTTGATTGAGCTCATGCAAAACCCATATTTAGACTAGGAGGCAGATGTCAGAACAGAGCAAGGAAACACTACATGATTAAAAATTAGAAAGGGAGTGTGTCAGGGATGCATCTTGTATCCATACTTTTTCAATCTATATGCAGAACACACTTTTTGGGAGGCTGGACTTGAGGAGGAGGAGTGTGGCATCAAGATTGGAGGAAGACTTATAAACAACCTGTGTTATGCATGATACAACCTTGCTTGGTGAAACTGAGGAGGACCTGAAGCATTTGTTGGCCAGAGTTTCAGAATCCTTGCCTCCAAGGAGCAGCATTGTTTCACCCTCTCCAAGTAAAACCTGTTGATTCTCCTAAAAGTTCAATACTCTTCTCCTGCACCATAGCTCAAAGGCATCAATTCTCCTTCTATCATCCTTACTCACTGTCGAGCTTTCTAACACATAGCAAATAATTGCTAAGGCCATGGCCTGGATCAAGTCTTTGTCTCCAGACTGACATCGTTGCTCATCAGTACTTTGGAGAGGTCCCTGAGCATATTTTCCCAATGCAATTTGTCTTGGTGCCAATAGTGTTGATTGTGAAGCTGTTAACAATCTCATTCTTTTCACTGTCTATCATGATGCTGCCAATCAGCTCAGTGGTGAGAATCTTTGTTTTCTTGATATTGAGCTTCAATCCATACTGAAGACTACAGTCAACCTTCTGCAGCAAATGCCTCAGGTCCTCCTTAGTTTCAGTAAGCAAGGTTGTATTATCTGCACAATGCAGGTTGTTGATGAGTCTTTCTCCAATCCTGATGCCACATTCCTCCTCATTGGCTTAAATGAGGCTGTAAATCCTAACTGCAAGAGGAACCCACCAGCTTCCTTTTTCTTTCAAGAAGCAGCTGGTAAGTTCAAACTGACAACCTTTCAATTAGAAGCCTAGCAATTAACCTGCTTTTGTTATATCTTATCTCATCAGGATTGGCTAGGATGGACAAGAAACTTAGAATGTGGCTTGCTTTCTTTCACAATAGATAATATTAATAATTCAAATTGTCATTTGGGGCACTTGGCAGTCTTGTCTTGATTTTTTGGGAGGATCACATTATCAGAGCCACCTCTAAGAACCATTTAACAGAGGTTTATATTTATGATGCAATTTCATTTATGACTCTGGATTTAGATCTTAACAGCATTAAGCATAACGTGTCTCTGAATCTACACATCATCATGTCATCTTAAGAACAATATATGTCTTCAAGGAACTTCAATGTGCAAGGTTCTATTCTGTTGCGTTTTTTAAATTAAGAATTTTTAAAAATGTTTTCTTGGATAGCGCACTTGATATTTACTGTAAAAGCCTCAAAAAATATAGTAATGTGAATATAAGCTCTATAGACTCAATATCTGTACATTGACACATCATTGAAAGAAAGCTAGTCGATAGCTGTAGGTAAGTTGTCATGAAGACTAAACATTGTAAGACTAACCTGATCTATTAGGATAAAAGTTCCTGGTACATTTTTAGAAATAAAAAAAGACAGAAGGATATAGTTTATCTTGGCTCAGGGAAGATTGTATGATTTAGTTGCATTAGGCAACAACTTTGGAAAATATAGTTCAGGCACTATAATTATTAAGAGAGAACACAAATTGCTAGAGGATCAAAGATAATAAGAGGTATTTTTCAAAGTCAGGTAGAAGCCTGGCTTATTTGGTTTTAACTTTTTCATCAACAGCTTAGACAAATAAATGAAAAATCTAACCTGAAAAATATCTCAGAAAAATTAACTCAAGATATATAAAATCGGAATACGAATAACAATCAGGGAAATCTAGTAAAGACTTTACAATCCAAGTCCTATTTTCCCCTCACCCAAATATACTAGATGATTTCATAGGCCAGTGAACAATGTGCTCAAGAAAGATCATCCCCAGATTTTAAAAATAGTTCCAAAGAATAGGAAAAATATTTTTCCAATCAGTTAATGGGGTTAAAATAACTTTGATACCAACCAGACCAGGATAGAATAACAAAGTCTTACCACGTTGACAGACATGGTAAAACTAAAATACCAGTAACTAAAAACAAAACCAACCTTATCAATTTAAGTTTTCCTTGGAATTACAAGCATAAATTAAAAGTAGAAAATATATCGATGAGCTTTGCCCCATGAAAGTACTTACATGGGGGTGGGTAGGAAGAAAAGAACAAAGGAAAGTCAGATTACATTATCAAAATAGAAAAACAATTTATTAAAATTATAATAGCAGGAAGTGACTTTGTTAACACATACTATATACTTAAGAATAAGACTATTGAACATTGTAGAAGTGTTAATTCCTCCCCAAATTATTGACTAAATGCATTAATAAATAATATTCAATAAAAATCCTAAAGATTTTTAAAATGCAACATAACAAAGAGATCGTACACTTCAGGAATAAGAACAAAATGGGTGTAATAATCAAGACTATTTTAAGGAAGAAAAACAATACTGGGCTTCTCCCTGTCAGACACTGAGATTTGGCTTTAAGTAATTAAGAGAGCAATTGAGATTAATTATTCCATTCAGATCACTCGCTTCTGTAATGCACCCAAGATTTACAGTCGAGGAGGTAGAAATTGGACTAGATTTGGAAGAAAGCCTTAAACGTCTTCATTTGAGAAATATTGTGGAAAAAATAAAATTAGGACTATTCAATCAGTCTGATGATACGTATTACCATACTATACAAATAAGTAGCCCTGGTAGTGTGTTGGTTAAGCACTCACCTGTTAACAGAAAGATTAGTGATTTGAACTAGCAATTCAAACCAGTTTATTGCAGTTAGAAACCCTCTTGGGAATTCACAACTCCACTTTAGTGGTACAGAATCAGAGTCCATATTTTGATAAGTTTCCCTAAGTGATCCTTATGTCTATACAGTCTGTATAAGACTCTCTAAGCATCACCTGTGTATATATAAGAGCTGTAAGGATCCCCTAGGGATTTGTTAAGATGTAGACTTTTATTTAATGTACTTGAGGTGGAAATGCAAATTCTCAGCAGGGGGTTGGACCAGAATGAACAGCTTCAAAGCTCTGATTTGAACTTAACAGGCCTTCCCAAGGAGAAAAGACTTGGTGAGCTGCTCCCTTGAGGACGTCCAGTCTAGGACACCCTGTGGGAGCACGTCTGTGCTCACGCAGCTTTAACACGCGTTGGAAATGACATCTAGTCAGAACTGACTCCATGGCACCAACCAACACAATGCAAACACTAATAAAGAAAAAAGTGAGAAATAATGCCTTTAAAGACTTTCTAAGAAAAGCTAGTTCAGACCTGATATCCCTTTCTTATGTTCAAGCATTTAAATACAGACTTTAAATGTAGCACATGGAATTGAATGAAAAAACAAAAGAATTTCCTTGAGGAGAAATTATATGACAAATACACTAAGGATTATTTGAAAACCAAACCAAACGCACTGCAGTCAAGTGGAGTCTGACATGAAGTTACATCCTTTGGTGCTGTGTTTCCCTTGGACTTTCAAGACTGTAAGTCTTTTCCCAGGAAGCTCTGCTGGCCTAGTGGTAAGTAGTTGTGCTGCCAACCCAATGGTACCTAGTTTAAATACACTGGCTGCTCTGTGGGAGAAAGACGAGCAATCTTCTCTCATATGATTTACAGCTGAAGGTCTGCTGTCAGTTATGACTTGACAGTACATTAACAACAACCAATTGTTAATTTACCAGAACAAGCAACTGGTGGATTTGAACTGCTGATCTTTTGGTGAGCAGCTCGACTGGTAACACACCAAGAACCCAGAGCTCCTGAAAGACTTTTCTAAGAAAGAAAGTGGAATATCTTGCTCTGGAGGTTTTTACAAATTAAATTAAGTTTAATTTATTAAAGGCTTTGGAAATTTATCTTTAAACTACATAAACTACTTTTTTTGCAATTCTAGAAGCAGAAGATGCTGTTCTATGGAGACACTGAGGAGAAAAATCTTGCTATGCTTGTTCACGTGCATCATTTCTGCTCCTCCCACCAGGCCCTTTCATGTCTCCAAACACACATATAGATGCTTTCCAAGAGCAACTGCCTACTCTTATTTTAGCGACAGACATGCCTTTAAGTAGTCCGTTAAAAGCCTGCTCAGAATATCAACATGTCATCACTCTGCACTGCTGCAACAGCAACTCTAACTACAATAGAGAGAATAATCTTTATACCTAGGAATGCACATAGGTATTTTTAGTCTCCTAAAACTCATAATCATGAGTAAGGAAGGCAGAAAAAAGAACTGACGTCTTTGAACTGTGTTGTTGGAAAAGAGCACTGAATATCCCTTGGAAAGCCAAGAGAACAAACAAATATAACTTGGAGAGGGTGCAGTTGGAGAGCTCTTTGGAGGCAAGAATGGGGAGGTTTCACCTCGCATACTTTGGACATGTTGCTAGCAGGTGCTATTCCTCAGAGAAGGACGTGATGCTGGGAAGGGTGGAGGGTCAAAACAGGAGAGGAAGACCTTCAATGAAGTGGATTGACACAGTGACTCTTGCAATGGGCTCTTGTGTGTTGGGAAGTGTGAGGATGGCACAGGATAGAATAGGGTTCGGATCTTTAGTTCATGGGGATGCTATGAGTCATACTCAACTCAATAGCACCTACCAGCAACAACAACAAAATTCCTAAACCTCAGGAAGCTCTGGTGGCTTTATGGTAAAGAGTTGTGCTGCCAACTCAAAGGCATGCAGTGTGAATCCACCAGCTTCTCTGCCTGAGAAAAATGAGCGATCTCCTCCTGTGATTAACTGGCACTGAAAACACAATGGGGGATCAGTGATGGGTCAGTTCCAACTTGATTGTACACCACAAAAACAACAAAGCTCATAAGTAAATTGTGTGATGGATTTGAAAGGATATGTGATGCTGGAGAAGAGTCTTAAACTTACTATGAACTGCCAAGAATACAAATAGGTCTGCCTCGGAGAGGGTGAACCAAGTTTGTCCTTGGAGGCTAGGATTTTGAAGCTCCTTTTCACATACTTTGGGCACGTGGCCAGAAGAGATCAATTCTTGGAGAAGGACATCGTGCTTGGATGTGCGGAGGAACAGCACAGGAGAGGAAGACTCCAGATGAGATGGACTGATACAGTACCTGGGACAATGGGGTTTGGTGTGTCAGAATTAATGAGACTGGCTCAGGACCAGGAAAGGTTCAGAGACGCTGTACATAGGGTTGCTATGGGTCTCAGGTGACTTGACAGCACATAACATGACCCTCACACTTAGTGTTATTATATTTTGGAGGCACATTTTTCTAAGTGGTACAGCAATGGTATGTCAATTTGCTGTACAGGAGTAACCCAAGTTTGCTGTGATTCTGAACCCTATATCACTGGTGTGTCAAATGCCACAAAGGTTACCTATGGTGGACAGTGCTTGGTGGAGCTCCAAGATTAAGAAATGTTTGGAAGCAGGAGTGGCATCCACTTCCTAAACAACATGCCTTTGGAAACTCTATGAACTTAGAGAAATGAAGATAGTTATAGAACAGGGTTCAGATCTTCTGTCCATAGGGACTCGACTCAATGGCAATCATCATCAACAACAATAGTAATAGGATTATATCAAAGATCTAAATTAAATGACCATTTAGTGATTTTCAGTGAAGCAAATTTGATTTTGTATTAAATTGTCATTTTTATTATCATTACTACTACATGAACTCCTATGTGATAATGGATGTAAACCATGTTTTAACTGTTTACAGTAAATTTTCAACTCTTGGTTTAGGGCAAGGTGCCATTGTTCAACCAAGGAAGTCTGAGTTATTGTGAATGTCTCAAGAACTAAGGTTGTTATTACCCACAAAATATGTGCTGCATTTCCAATTTATATTGGATGATCTATTTTTCTGAGATAATTGAGCAACTAGGTGTTCTCTTGATTGTAGCAACTCGAGGTTTGAATTTGTGCAGCCTTCAGTATGGACTGAGGCTCAATGTCAAGAAGACAAAGATTCTCACCACTGGACCAATTGGCAGCATCAGGATGGATGGTGAAGAGAATGAGATTGTTCACAGCTTTAGTTTGCTCGGCTCCATTGTCAACACTCTTGGCACCAGTATGCAGGAAATCAAAAAGCATATTGCAATGGGAAAGTCTGCTGTTAGGGACCTCTCTAAAGTACTCAAGAGCAACAGTGTCTCTCTGGAGATTAAGGTGCGCCTGATACAGGCCATGGTTTTTGCAATCACTTGTTATGCATCAGAGAGTTGGAAAATGACTAGGAAGGATGGAAGAGAATTGATGCCTTTGAGCTGTGGTGCTGGAGAAGAGTATTGAATGTACCATGGACTGCCAAGAAAACAAACAGATTCATCGTAGAGAGGATTAAACCAGGCTGCTCCTTGGAGGCAAGGATTCTGGGGCTTCGTCTGACATACTTTGGACATGTTGTAAGGAGAGACAGGTCCTTAGAGAAGGACATCATGCTGGGTAGAGTAGAGGGACACCGCAGGAGGGGAAGACCCTCTATGAGGTGGATTGATTCAGTGACTGGGGTAATTGGGATGGGTGTGTCAGAGGCAATGAGATTAGCACAGGACAGAGCACGGTTTAGGGCTGTTGTACATAAGGTTGCTATGAGTCGCAAACGACTTGATGGCACATAACAACAACAACAACAACAACAACAACAGGTGTTCTCTACAAAGGAGAAAACACCATGCAGTTAAAATTGTTTGTGGAACTCCCGGATTTTGCATAGTCTTACTTTCTCACTGAGATGCAGGCAAACATTGGTGACATGATCTGTGACTTGGCCCAGTCATCAGCTGTGTGAGAATCAAGTTTCTCCTTTCTTGTTGAAGATGCACTGACCCATTACCTTCAAGGTGAATCTGACCCATAGTGATACTGTAGGATAGAGTAGAACTGACCTATGGGTTTTCCACATAGGTACAAATAACCACGTCTTCCAAGAGCCTGTGGGTCAAGCCCACCTTCAAGTCTCGGGGCCTGAGGGTCAAAGGACCTTGGGCCAAAAAGACAATATTATATACCAAATCTATAGGATTTATCAACCTTCCCTGGAAACTCATGTAGCTTAAACAGAGAAGATGCCCTAAGGCACAAGAAGCAGAAGTTCAAAACTCCTGAAGTCAAGAGATACTGCCCGCAGAGAAAGAAACTGACAGCAGCTTGAGGCACTAAGAATCACAGAAGCCAGAAAGATTGACATATAGGCCATCACATCAAGGGCTGGAGAGGGGAGATTGATGTTGAATGGAGTAAGTGGAAATAGATGGAAATGCTGGTGGAGCGGGGAAAGGGGTGGCTCAAAACAAATGGAGCCTATTGTTTTTTTTCTACTACTGGGAAATATCTTTCGTCTACTCTTCTCTGTAAAATACTTGTGTTAGATAAAGTTGTAAATCTGAGCAATCAAATTAAGACAGTCTAGGAAGAAGGATTGGCCATCCACTTCTGGAATAGCAGGCCTTTGAAAACCCTATGTACAACAGAGCACACTTAGACTAGCATATATGGCAACTGAGGCTGAGCCCTCATTTATGGAAACACATAGGAAGAGGAACAGCTGTAAGCAGACACTAGTGATTGGAACATGCAATGTAAGAACATGAATGTAGGAAAATTGCACATCGTTTAGAAGGAAATAAAATGCAAAAACATTGACATACTAGGTATTGGTGAAAGAGATGGACTGGAATGGGGCATTTTGAGTCAGAGGGTCTTATGATCTACTATGCTGGAGATGAAAAGGTAAGGAAAATTGAGGTTGCTTTCACAGTTAAAAAAAGTCATTTCTAGGGAGCTCTGGTGGCTTAGTGGCAAGACACTGCACTGCAATTCCAGAGGTACGCGGTTCAAATCCACCAGATGCTCTGCTGGAGAAGGAGGGGGCAATCTCCTCCTGTACCAGTCAGATCTGATTTGACGGTACATGTAAAATAATACAATTTTTTTTAAAAGTCATTTCTGGATCCGTCTTGAAATACAATGTTGTGATTGACAGGATAATATCCATATGCATACAAGGAAGTCCAAGGAATACCACTATCATTCAAATATATGCACCAATGACCAGAGCCAAAGAGTAGGAAAGAGAGATTTCTACCAACTTTTGCAGTCAGAGATTGATTGAACATGCAATCAAGATGCATTAAAAATAATGGGTGACTAGAATGGAAAAAGTTGGGAATAGAGAAGAAGGATCCGCAGTTGGAAAACACGAACTTGGGGAAAGAAATGAAGCCAGAGATAGAATGATAGAATTTTGCACAATCAACGACTTATTCATTGCAAATACATTTTATAAGAAACGTAAATGTAGGCTACCCACATGGATTTTACCTGATGGTATGCATACAAATCGACAATATTTGGTGGAACTCCCCAATTAAAACAAGCTTAGAAGCAGGAATGGCATCCACTTCTGAAATGGCTTGCCTCTGGAAACCTTATGAACATGGAAAGAGGATGAAAACTATACAAGTGTCCAGGTCTTTCGTTCATAAGGTCGCTATGAATCGCCAATGACTCGACAGCACTTAACAACAACAACACAACAAACATAGGAATCAGGTCAATTAAATCTGTGGAAAGAATCTCTGGAGAAGGTCAATATCAGTTGTGAAAACTAGGCCAAGTGCTGATTGTGGAACAAACGACCAAATATTCATATGCAAGTTTAAGCTGAAGCTGAGGAAAATTAGTCCACAGGAACCAAAATTTGACTTTGAGTCTATCCTGCCTGAATTTCAAAACCATTTCAAGAACAGGTTTGAGGCCTTGGACATTAATGAGCGAAGACCTGATGAGCTGTGGGAGGATATAAAGAATTTCATCTAGGAAGAATGCAAAAGACAGCGGAGGAAAAAAAGGTCAAGATGGATGTCAAAAGAAACTTTGAATATTGCACTGAAGCACAGAGAAGCCAAAGCAAAGGGAAGAAATCAAGCTATCAAGGATTGAACAGAAAATTCCAGAGGACAGTGCAGGAAGACAAAGTATTAAAATGAAATGTGCAAGGAGTTGGAGTCAGAAAATCAAAAGGGCCAAACTTGCTCAACATTTCTTAAGCTGAAAGAACTGAAGAACAAATTCAAACCTCGAGTCACAATGCTTTTGACAGAATATTAAATGATCCAGGAAGCATTAAAAGAAGATGGAAAGAGTATACAGTTATTTTACCAAAAGGAATTGGTGGACACAGAAGAATTTCATGAAACAACATATGGGCAAGAGTCTATGGTGATAAAGGAAGAAATTCAGTAGCTCTGAAAGAATTGGCAAAAAACAAGGCCTCAGGAATTGATGGCATAACTGATTGATATATTTCAACAAACAGATGCTGCCCTGGATGTGCTCACCAAGCTGTGCCAAGAAATCTAGCGAACAACCACCTGGTCAATTGGCTAAAAATATCTCTATTTGTTCCAATTACAAAGATAGGTGATCCGACAGTGTGAAAATTATCAAACAGTATCATTGATATCACATGCAAGCAAGATTCTGCTGAAGATTTTTTAAAATGTGACTGGAACAGCATATCAACAGAGAACTGCCTGAAGTGCAGACTGGGTTTAGAAGAGGCTGTGGCACTAGGGATATTATAGCTAATGTCAGATGGATCTTGGCTGAAAGGAGAGAGTACCAGAGGAATGCTTATCTGTGTTTCATTAATTATGCAAAGACATTTGACTGTGTGGATCACAAACAAGAAGTCATCAGAACAGAGCAAGGAGACACTGCATGGTTCAAATTTGGGAAAGGTGTTCATCAAGGATGTGTCATATCTCCATATTTTTCAATTTATATGTGAGACAGATTATCTGGGCTCTATGATGAGAAGTGTGGCATCAGATTGGAGATAGATGCATCAATAATCTGTGTTATGCAGATGACACAACCCTGCTTTCTGAAACTGAGGAGGACCTAAAGTGCTTAGTGCAGAAAGTCAAGGACTGCAGATTTCAATATGAATTGAAGCTCAACATCAAGAAAACTAAAATTTTCACAACTGGGTTGATTGGCAGCATGATAGATGGTGAAAAGATTGAGATTGTTGACAGTTTCAGTTTGCTTAGCTCTACAATCAACACTCTTTGTACCAGCAGCCAGGAAATGAAAAGATGAATTGCATTGGGAAAGTCTGCTGTCAGAGACCTCTCCAAAGTACTGAAGAGCAACAGTGTCAGTATGGAGACTAAGTTGTGCCTGATATAGGCCATGGTCTTTGCAATTACTTGCTATGCATCAGGGAGCTGGAAAATTACTAGGGCTGATAGAAGGACTAGGGCTGATAGAAAGAGACTTGATTTATGCCTTTGAGCTGTGGTGCTGGAGAAAAGTACTGAATATAACATGAACTGCTAAGAGAACAAACAAGTTCGTCCTGGAGATGGTGAAGCCAGGCTGCTCCTTGGAGGCAAAGATTCTGAAGCTTCATCTGACGTAATTTGAATATGTTCTAAGGTGGAATCAGTCCTTGGAGTGGGACATCATGCTTGGGAGGGTGGAAGGACAGTGCAGGAGAGGAAGACCCTCGATGAGGTTGAGTGATTCAGTCATAGGGGTAATGGAGATAGATGTGTGGGAGACAGTAAGATTGGCAAGGAATAAAGTTGTATTTAGAGCAGTTGTACATAGGGTCGCTATGAGTCACAAGCGACTTAACGGCACATAACAACAACAACATGATCTTTATAAAAGCAGACTGCCATGCCTTTCTCCCATGGACTGGTGGGTTCAAATCATCAATTTTTCAGAGCCTCCTGATGATGTGCTAGTAATAGATAAATGGCATCTCCCTACAGATTGCACACTCCACGGTTTCATTTCATTAATGGTCATTCAATATTATTATGTGACAGACAATTACCACCATGCTGAGCCAGGTTCTATGCTAGAACAGGCTTACAATTTGTGGAGTTCTCCTTCTGCCCGAGTGGAAGGTCACTCTTTTTGCTTTTTCTCCACTAACAGGACAAAAAATTTACTAGCATCCTCTTAATGAAAACAGTTCAGACGAAGGCAAAATTGTTACTGCTTAGTCTTTTTTTTCACTGAATTTGCAAAATAACTTTTAAGACTATCAAACAAATGAAAACAAAGCCCCAAGTGTAAGCAATCCATAATCTCACGTACCCTATGCTTACTTTTCTGTCTACAGAAGGGAAGGAAAACTCATGTACATATGTTTTTCCTCATGTAGAAAACCTAACACACTACTGCCAAGTGTATTCTGACTCACAGAGGTTCTAAAGGACTGAGGGAACAGCACAGAGCGACAACAATCGCTGAGTTAGATCAGATCCATAGGTGACCCTCTAGTGGGTCTTCATAGGCAGCAAATCACGTGGGAAGAGACTGCCCATCTTCTTCTTGTGGAGCAGCTGGTGGATTTGAACCATATGCCTTCAGCTTAGCAGCCCAGTTCCTTACCATAAGACCACCAGACTCCTTTCTCAAATACATACTGTTGTTATGTGCTGTTGAATAGACTCTAACTCATAGCAACCCTTTGTACAACAGCCCTGAAACCTGCTCTACCCTGTGTCAACCTTATTGTCTTTGACAAACCTACCTGCATTACTCCTGTCAATCGGTCTCATCCAGGGTCTTCCTCTCCTGCACTGTTGCTCTACACTTCCAAGCATGACATCCTTCTCCAAGAACTGGTCCCTCCTTGCAACATGCCCAAAGTATGTCAGATGAAGCTTCAAAATCCTAGTCTCCAAGGAGCAGCCTGGTTTCACCCTCTCTAGGACAAACCTGTTTATTCTTTTAGCATGGTATGTTCAATACTTCCAGCACCACAACTCAAAGGCATCAATTCTTCTTCTGTAATCCATAGTCATTGTCCAGCTCTCTTATGCATAGCAAGTAAGACTGAGGTACACATGATTAAAACCACTGTCTGGATCAGGTGCACCTTAGTCTCTAGACTAACATAATTTTTCTTCAGTACTCTGGAACAGTAATCTGACAGCAGATGTTTCCAATGCAACTTATCTTTTAATTTCCTGGCTGCTCATACCAAGAGTGTTGATTGTGGAACTAAGCAAACTGAAGCTATTAACAATCTCTATCATCTTCATCATCTATCAAGATGCTGCCTATTGTCTCAGTGTTGAGAATCTTTGTTTTCTTGATGTTGAACTTCAATTCATATTGAAGGCTGCAGTCCTTGACCTTCTGAAGCAAATGCCTGAGGTATTCCTCAGTTTCTGCAAACCAACTCGTGTCAAGTGCATAATGCAGGTTGTTGAGGAGTTTTCCTCCAATCCTGATGCCACATTCCTCCTCAAAAATCCCAGCCTCTCACATACAGATTGAAGAGGTATGGAGATAGGATGCATCCCTGGCATATACCTACCTTGATTTTGACCATGCGATGTTGCCTTGCTCTGTTCTGACAGAGTATCAGAGGAATGTCTATCTGTTTCATTTGTCTGTGCAAACATGTTTGACTGCATGGATCATAACAAACTGTGGCTAACTCTGAGAATAGGAACCCCAGAACACTTGATTGTGCTTATGCAAAACCTGTACTTGGACCAGGAGGCAGTTGTCAGATGCATAGCAGGTAGTTTAAAAGACTGTGGTTTTAATCAGGTGTACCTTAGTCTTTAAACTGACATCATTGTTCTTCAACATCCGTGAAAACAGACTTTTCTAAAACTTTATGTCTGTAGATCTCCTGACTGCTGGTACCAAGGGTGTTGATGATATGTCCAAGCAAGATGAAATTATTGACAATTTCAGTCCTTTCTCCATCTATTGGCCCAGAGGTGAGGTTTTGTTTTCCTAATGTTGAGATGTAATCCATATTAAAGCCTACAATCTTTGATTCTTCCGCAAGCAAGGTTGTGTCATGGTATAACACAAGTTGTTGATGAGTCTTCCTCCAATCCTGATGTCTCACTGCCCTTCATCAAGTCCGGGTTCTCTAATGATTTGCTCAGCATACAGACTGAATAGGTATAGAGAAAGAAGAGAGCCCTGACACACACCTTTCCTTATATTCAACCACGCAGGGGTCCCTTGCTCTGAGACAACAGCTTCTTGGTCTAGAAGGTGTCAAGTTACTGACTCAAACAATATTTGAGTTTCTGCTATATGAGTTGTAATTGGTATACAACACTTAACACACAACAACTATGTGCCTGACGGTAATGATTTGTTGTTTTTGTTAGGTGCCATTGAGTTGACAATGCATAGTGACCTTATGAACAGCACATCAGAGCCTTGACCTATCGTGCATGGTCTCTTTATTGCTGCCTTGCTCAAGGCACATGCCTAAACTAGCTGTAATAACCTAACTTTAGTTACAGTCATTGTGTGAATCCATCTCCTTGAAGGTCTTTCTTTCTCTAACCCTCTACCTAGCACGATGTCTTTTTCCAAAGACTGTCCTCTACAGACCATATGCCTAAAATACTTGAGTTCAAGTCCCACCATCCTTGCCTTGTATAGCTTGTTGTTGGGGTTGCTATGCGCTCTCAGGTTGACTCTGACGCATAGCACCCCTGTAAACAACAGATCGAAACCCTGCCCTATCCTGTGTCGTCCTCACCGTCTCTGATATACTTGTTACACTGTGTCAATCCATCTTGTTGATGATTTTCCTCTCTTTTGCTGACTCTCTACCTTTCAAAATATGATGTCCTTTTCCAAGGACTGGCCTCTTCTAACGTATGCTTAAAGTATGAGGCAAAGCTTCACTATCTTTGCCCCCAAGTTTCACCCTGATTGCACTTTCTCCACAATGTATTTGTTTGCTCTTTTGGCCATCAGTGGGTAAATACTTGTCTCCAATGCTACGACTCAAATGCATTGATTCTTCTTCTATCATCCTTGGTCATTGCCCAACTTTTAGATGCACATCAAGTAATTGAAAGGACCATGACTCGGACCAGGCATACCTTAAGTCTTTAAACTGACATCATTTAGCACTTCAGTACGTTGGAGGTGCCTTGACAGCACATTATCCCAATATGCACATTTTTTTTTTTATTTTACTGCTTGTACCAAGGTTGTTGATTGTGGATTCAATTAAGATATAATAGCAACAATGGATAGCAGTGGTTGAAAAGAGACCTCCTGAAGTTCAAACTGAGCTAAGCAAGAGATAATAGACATAAGCAAGATAAGAGATTTCACACTGGATGGAAATAGAGAGGAACTGGGAGAGGCCATGTTAAATTAATTAGTCAGAAAGACTTCTGGAGAGAAATAGCTTTTAGTATAGCATGTAACTCATACTGCAGAGATTTTTTTGAACTCTTTAGATTGTCATGCAATGAATACATTCCTCTATTGGTTGCTGAATTTTATTTCCTTGCTGTTTTATAGATTTCTGTCCTTACACTAATAGAATAACTATAAACAAACAAGAAAAATAAAAAAACTTGACTTCAATATATTGCTATGATAAAGAAATCCTGCAAAGTACAAGAAAGTTCTTATAAATATTGGAAATATACTTTAATATTTGGCTAATTCCTTTTAGAAGAATATTGAATTCTATTATATTGTTTTTGCTTTCCTTAAAAAATCAAAACAAACTCATTGCTGTCAAGTTGAAATAGACTCATAGTGGACCATCCAGCAGGTTTTTGATACTTGATATTAGTTTGGATGATGCATCTTCTTGAGAATCTAATTAAAATTATGACTCTGCTCCTCAGGAAAATGCATATATGTTTGGAAGACTGAGTGCACTTTCAAAGAGCTTCACATATTCCTTCTATCTTAAAATCAGAATCCTCAAATTGACTGCTAACATGAAGCTTGACCACCAGATGTCAAAATGTATGATAAGGCTAAAATAATTTAGTGAAAGCAAGTCTGGCTTGAGAATTCAACAAATGAAATGAGAGTGGAGGAAAAAAATATCTCCAGTTATTTAGTACATGATAAAGTATCTCAAGTCAGCAGGAAAAAGCGGGTTTTAAAAAGAGTATTGTGATAGGGAGCTAATAACTTCCAAAGAAATATTACATTTTTACTTTAAATAACTGACCAAAAGAAATTCTTGATGTTAAAAATGAAAACTATTAAAGAATTAGAATTTTTTATCTGTCAGTAAATACTTTTCATCAGTGGATAGGAAAAATTAATTTCAAGCAGAAACATCTGTTTCTAAATTATCCAAAAATGACTAGAACAGCACATCAACAGAGACCTGCCTAAAGCGCAGGCTGAATTTAGAAGAGGCCATGATACTAAGGATATAACTAATGTCAGTGGATCTTGGCTGAAAGCGGAGAGTACCAAAGGAATGTCTGTGTTTCACTTACTATGCAAAGGCATTTGACTGTGTGGATCATAATGCACTGTGGCTAACTCTGAGAAGAGAGAATCCTAGAACACGTGACCATGCTTGTGTGAAACCTATACTTGGACCAGCAGGAAGTCATCAGAACAGAGAAAAAAACACCACATGCACTGCATGGTTCAAAATTGGGAGGAGGGTAAGCCAGGGATGTGTCCTATCTTCATGCCTTTTCAACCTGTATGTAGAATAGATTATCTGGGAGGCTGAACTCTATAAGGAAAAATGTGGCATCAGGATTCAGGAAGACTCATCAACAGTCTGCGTTATGCAGATGACACGATCCTGCTTGCTGAAACTGAGGATCCAAAGTGCTTGCTACAGAAGGTCAAGAACAGCAGCCTTCAATATGGTTTGAAGTTCAACATCAAGAAAACAAAGATCCTCAGCACTGGGACAATTGGCATATAGATGGCAAAGAGATTGTGATTGTTAACAGCTTTAGTTTGCTTGGATCCACAATCACTACTCTTGGTAACAAGAGCCAGGAAATTAAAAGACAAATTGCATTGGGAAAGTCTGCTCTCAGAGACCTCTCAGAGGACTGAGGAGCAACAACATCAGTCTACAGACTAAGGTGCATCTGGTCTTTGCAATTACTTGCTACACGTCATAAAGGTGGACAATGCCTAGAAATGACATGACAGAGAATTGATGTCTTTGTGCTGTGGTGCTGGAGAAGGGTATTGAATGGACTGCCAGGAGAACAGTTAGGTTCATCCTGGAGAGGGTGAAACCAAGCTGCTCCTTGGAGGCAAGGATTTTGAAGCTTCATCTGACATAATTTGGACATGTTGAAAGAAGGGACCATTCCTTGGAGAGGAGCATTATGCTTAGAAGGGTGGAGGGACAGCACTAGAAAGGAAGATCCTCGATGACATGAACTGATTCAGTGACTGGGGTAATGGGGATGGGTGTGTTGGAGACAGTAAGATTGGCACAGGATAGAGCAAGGTTTCGGGCTGTTTTACATCGGGTCACTGTGAGTCGCAAGCAACTCTACAACACATAACAACAACAGCAACAACAGCAAAATAGGCTAGGACAGGGTTCAGACCTGTAGTTCACAGGGTTGCTATGAGTTGTACTTAACTCAATGGCACTTAACAGCAATAGCAAAACTGTACCAAAAAGTGCAATCCAGTCCTCCACAAAGGTGAAACTTAAAAACAAAATAGAATCATTGTGTATACTGCACTGAAACAGATGAGGGAGTGAATAATTTAAAAGTGGTATATGATAGGGTATTAAGGTTATCACAAGAGTCCACAATTAAGATTGCATAGTGGAATGTACTTGGGGCAGTGGGAGGGGTGCGGGGGGATTGTGTACCAGGGAGGGAGTGTTTCTTTTACTTTTGAAAGAGAGGAGCGAACTGGGACAGCGGTGGGGAGGGCTGGGCTGGGAGAGAAGTGCAGCAATGAATGAATGGAAATCCAAAATCTCTGGAAATGTTCATCAAAATTATTTTTAAAAAAACCAAAATAGAATCAACAATCATCTTAATAACAAGCATGTTATGTTCAATTATGAATAAACCTTTCTTAATCTTGTGGAGTCCCAGAGTGGTGCAGAAGGTTAATACACTTGACTACCAGCTAACAGGTTGGAGGTCTGAGTTTACCAAAAGGTTTCTCAGAAGAAAGGGCTGGCAATATACTTCTGAATACCAGCCACTGAAAACTCTACGGAGAATAGTTCTACTCTGACAAGTACTGGGGATAATCTTTATGTAAAAGATCAAAGTGTGAGACAAAAAATAAGCAAGGGGCATCAACTATATATCTATTCTCAAAGCAGCAAATGAGTTGATGTGATAAGTAAATTAATAAGTAATTCATGAAATACAAATGGCTAATACAAACATGAACATGTATGTAACCATATGAATAATTTAAACAATAAAAAATCCAAACAGGAGTGCATTGTTTGACCATCAAATTGACCAGGTGTGGGAACACCAAAACAATGGTCAGTGCTGGTCCTAGTTGAGGATCCAGGGAAAGAAGAACCCCTACATGCTTCCATTCCCAGTAGGAATGTCAACCAACACTTTTCCCGAGTTGTGATTTAGGTAGATAGATTTAGGTAGGCTAAGTAGATCAAGCGTTTTAATACACGAGGCAGGACTTGCAAATTGAAAATCCATTTAATAAGTTTCTCCAAACTTTTGTGACTTCCTTGAGAGTATTTCAGGAAAATTCCTTTCTGAAGACAAATATGAAAAATTCACAGAGCAAACACACTCTTTTTCTCTTGGATGAATCCAAATGAACACCTTACATGAAGTCAATTCAGGATCTCTAAACTGGAAGGTGTTTAAGTAGTTTATTTTTTCTGTGTTCTAAATGTTTCCTTCTTTCTACCTTCTTTCACTTCTCTCAAAATACATTGTTGATGGTACATTACTGTTGATAGCTAATCACTTCCCACTCTTCTTACCATCACTATTAATCTCTGGAGGGGCTAGATAACTTGTAAAGTGGTATGTATTGTGATCTCAACAGAATTTTTAAAAGTAGCTGGAAGTTTCACACCTGTTTCCCCCTCTGCTAGAAGACCAGCTGTGTTCCAGATAGACTGCTCCATAGCCCGGGGCCTCGGTGTGAACATAATGTGAGCAGTCAGAACCAGTCTATGGAGTTTATGTAGTGTGAATAAGAAAGCCGTCTGTATATGAGATTGTGTTATCATAGCATATTATAAACAAGAATAGGATTGCTAAGGAGCCTTATGTGGAATATAAATTCTTCCACTTATATACTGAGATCAAAGCCACATTGCTATATTACTATTCCTGTAAAATGGGATATTTTGCTAAATCATGGTATCTAGCTCTCAGAATTTTCTTGAAGATTGTTGTGTTCTGTGCCATAGAATTTGAACTGACTCATAGCTAGCCCTCTGAGGTGTTTCAGTCAGTAAATTTCAGGAGGGGAAATTGTTTACCCTTCTCCTGCAAAGCAGATGGTGGATTTAAACTATGTTTTCATTGACTATGCAAAGGCGTTTGACTGTGTGGATCACAACAAATTGTGGCTAAC
>NW_006399762.1:30061767-30062335 GCF_000299155.1 Elephantulus edwardii
TGTGCATGTTGATAGAAGTTATTCCTTTGAGAGGGACATCATGCTTGGAAGGGTGGAGGGATGGCAAAGGAGAGGAAGACCTTCAACCATGTCGACTGACACAGTGACTGCTGCAATGGGCTTGAGTATGTAAGAGATTATGAGGGTGGCACAGGACAGGACAGGATTCAGATCTGTTGTTCTTGGGTCGCTTCAAGTGGCACTTGATAATACCTAACTACAACAACTGTGACATATAAATATAGATATTGTGGTCCTTAGACTGACAAAAAGGACAAATACATCCTGCACAGGTGAGTCAAGGTGCCCCTGGGAGGCAAGGAGGGTGAAACCTCATCTGACATACTCTGGGCATGTTGTTAGGACGGGTCACACCTTGGAAAATGACATCATGCTTGGAAAAGTGGTGGGTCAGAGAAGGAAAGGAAGACCCTCAATGAGATGGATTGACATAGTGACTGTACCAGCGAGCTCAAATGTGTCAGAGATGATGAGGACAGCACAGGATAGGGCAGGGTTACTACACTCAATGGCACTTAACAACAACAACAATATGTAAACAGTGGTT
>NW_006399762.1:30062435-30067581 GCF_000299155.1 Elephantulus edwardii
TCCTGTCTCCATACCTTTTCAATCTATATGCAGAACAGATCATTCAGGAAGCAGGGCTTTATGAGGAGGAATGTGGCATCAGGATTGGAGGAAGACTCATCAACAACCTACATTATGCATATGATATAACCTTGCTTCCTGAAACTGAAGAGGACCTGAAGTGTTTGCTGCAGAAGGTCAAGGACTGTTAGTCTTCAATATAGATTGAAGCTCAACATCAAGAAGACAAAGATTCTCACCACTGACCCAAGTGGCTCATCATGATAGATGGAGAAGATATTGAGGTTGTTTACAATTACAGCTTGCTTGGCTTCACAATCAACACTCTTAGCACCAGCAGTCAGGGTATCAAAAGACAAATTGCATTGGGAAAATCTGCTGTCAGGGGCCTATCCAGAGTACTGAAAAGAAACTGTCAGTCTAGAGACTAAGGTTTACCTAATCCAGGCCATGGTCTTTACAATTACTTGCAATGCATCAGAGAGCTGGACAATGACTAAGGTTTGCAGAAGAAGAATCGAAGCCTTCAAAGAGTGGTGCTGGAGAAGAGTCTTCTTGAACATACCATGGACTGCCAAGAAAACAAACAGGTCTGTCTTGGAGAGGGTGAAACCAATTTTCTCCTTGGAGGTTAGGATTTTGAAGCTCCTTCTTACATACTTTCAGCATGTGGTCAGGAGACAGGGCCTTGGAGAAGGACGTCATGCTAGGAAGGATGGAGAACAGCATAGGAGAGAAAGACCTTGGATGAGATGGAATGATAATGTGACTGAAGAAATGAGGTAGGTGTGTTGGAATAAGTGAGACTGGCTCATGCCAGGGAAGGCTTCAGAGCTACTGTGCATAGGGTCGATATGGGTCACAGCCAATTCAACAGCACATAACAACAACAATCTCTGAAATTTGGCACAACTTATTACCATTAGACCACCACAGCTCCCAGGATTAATGTTTTAATCCTGAAGATTAAATGGCCCGAAATGAAATTATTTTTTGTAAAGGAACCATAATCATGCCCAGAACAATCATGTAAATACAGTAAAACCTATGAAAGTTGGAACTTGTTTTATATGGGAACCACTCAAGTCTAGTACTTGGGTAATAGAAAAGTAGTAAGAAGTGGTGAGAAAATGAACTCAGGTGAGTAATAGGAAAGTAATAAAAGTATAATATAAAAAATAGAGAACTTTAAAATCAAGTTCCAGCGGTCACAAGTCTCACTGTAATACCTTAGTGTTGAGTATTACTAAGTGCTATATGAAAATCAATGGAAAAACAAATTCCACGAGACCAAAGTTTTATTAACGGCAGTATTGTTTTGTTTTTCAACCAGTCTCAATAACATTGGTAACCAAAATCTTTGAGATGAACTAATATTATTGAAATTTGTCTCTCTAATTAAGGTAATTTACCCATTAAAATTCATATCTGTGCTTTCCTGAGCTGGGCCTCAAAAGTCAGTGGAAATTGAGCTCTGATTTCAAGTATGTTAAAACCCTGGGGAGAGAGTAAATAACAATCTTGCTTTTGTTGGAAAAGGGTCGGGTGAGGCCAAGTCATGTGCTGGGATTGTCATTGCCACATGTTTCTGTTGCCCGTTTTTGACCCCTTTCATTTTACCCAGACTGGGAAAGAGTCTTGGCAGAACACAGGAAAATCTTGTTCCAAGAGAAATCACTAACACATATATGCATGACTGGCCACAGCCATCCACAGCTGGAGAAGACTGTGTGCAACAGCAGGGTGGGAGAACAGCAGATCCGTTCTCATTTTAGTGACCATACTTATCGTAGACGTTTGGGGGCATGTGTTTTTGTGCCATGAGTCCTCTGGATGATGGATATTCTGTAAAAGGTACTTAAACTCAGGGAGATTGGGAAAGGTTGCCCTCAAGAAGGCAAGTCTAAGCCATAAGCAGAAGGATGAATGAAATTAAACTAGTAGAAAGTGCAAAATGAGGTAATTCTAGATCGTGGGAACAGCATGTGAAGAATGGCAGGTAATGGCCTATGTGCTATAATGGGTTATTCAAAGTGGCTTCTGACCACTGGTTTTGTTATTCCCCACATGGCTGCTAAAACTATACAGATGGGAGACTTTTGCGGTCCACCAAAGAGATTGACTGGATTGTTAATAAGGTAAATAAGAAGTTTTGGGTGGGAAAATATGCAAATAAGGTGTGTACACTACTAATGAGGGAACTGGTTAGTCTTGCCATCCAGTCAGGTATAAATTAGACTGAGAAGTAGAAAGGGAGAATTTTCTACCATTAATAAGTACAATGTAGGATGTTCTTTGAGTCAGAGATTCCTGTGCCAGATAGAGCAAGATCCAAGTCCAAGAAACATTGGCAGCAGCAGAAGTGGTGGTGAACCAGAAATTATTGTGAGGCAGCTGAGCTAGACCTGCTGTCCCTGTTGCCAGCACTGAGCACCTTGGCCTAGAGTTATTGGTAGAATGGGAATGAGAAGAGCTTTTTAAAGCCCAGTCCCAAGGCGGTTCCCAGCACTAAAAGGTGTTGAGGGTCTGAAAGAATGGTCTGAAAATGTGCATAAGAAACTATCCTGATTGAAGACTTGTCCCCTGAATGTTTCTACCTGAATTTTAACCTATTCTTCCTGAATAAATCCTATAATGGTAATAAGCACTGTCTGTGAGTTCTGTGTGGTCATTGCAATGAATTACCAAATCCAAAAGTAGAGTAGTGAGATCCAGAAGAGGGATTAGAGTTGATAGAAACATAGACCATAGTGGAAGAGAATTGAGAACTCAGAAATGGACCCAGCTATCTATGGCCAACTGATATTTGACAAGGAAATAGAACCTATTAAATTGGGGAAATGACAACCTCTTCAACAAATGGTGCTGGTAAAACTGGACTACCACCTGCAGAAAGCTGAAACAAGATTCACATCTCACACCATAGAAAAAACTCAAGGTGGATCAGAGACCTGGGAGCAAAGCCCAAAACCATAAAGTTCATAAGAGACAAGCTGGGATCAAGCTTAGAAGACCTAGTCTATGGTACAAAGAGACTACCAAATACAGCCAGAAATGCACAATCTGAGGAGGATAAAACTGATGAATGGGACCTTCTAAAGATTAAATAAAAGATGAAATTTGTGTGTGTATGCATCAAAAACATTTTCCAGGAGAGTGAAAAGAAAATCTACTGACTATGAAATAACATTTGCAATACCATTTTAGACAAGGGTCTCATAACAAAAGTTTACAGTATCCTACAGGGCCTCCACAAGAAAAAAGACTGATAACACAATTACAAAATGGGCAAAAAACATGGAAATAATTTTCGTAGAGGAAGATATTCGGATGCCTAACAGATAACATGAAGAAATGCTCAGAATCACTGACAATAAGAGAGATACAAATCAAAACTACAATGAGATACTATCTCACTCAAATAGCAGTGGCACAACAGCAAATAATAAATGTTGAAGAGGATGTGGAAAGATAGGAACTCTTATACACTGTTGGTGGGATTGTAAAATGGTACAGCCACTCTGGAAGGAAGTTGGTGTTTCATCAAAAAGTTGACCACAGACATTCTGTATGACCCAGCTATTCCACTGCTTGGAATATACTCCAAAAAAATGAAAACTGGGGCTCAAATGGAGACTTCTACACCAATGTTCACAGCAGCATTATTCACCATCACAAGGCATGAAAACAGTTCAAATGTCCAATTATAATTGAATGAATGAGAAATTATGGTACATTCACAGGATGGAATACTACACAACACACAGTGACTTTGTAAGTCACTACCTAACTTGGGAGGGACTAGAAAGCATTATACTAAGTAAACGAACTCAGTCTTGTAGGACAAATACTGTATAAGACAATTATTGTCAAATAGATAACTAGTAAAATGTGTATGAGGGTCTAAGGTAGGGAGGGTGGGGCAGAGGGGTTAAGATGGGTGGTAGGGACAGAGAATCAGAGGGTAACACAATTTGATGGGTGGTGGGAGGGGTGGGTTAATGAAATGGGAAAGATTCAGTGTGAAAAACAATATATACAAACTTTGTAAGTAAACCAGTATAAAATAAAAATTTTATACATAAAAAAGAATTTCTAGAAAAAGGTGCAAAAGCAAAAAGTTGCCATGTCTGAACTCATAAGAATTAGATTTATGTTGCTGATTTGTTGATAGGGATTCTTCTTCTGTCTCCTGGTAAGTTAGGGGAAGTCAGATGCTGCTGTTGCTGCCATGCTGCAGTCCTTCCAGCATTACACACACAAAAAAGATAATTCCTATACTCAAAATTATGAAAAATACCCTCGCTGAGGACTTATAGACCTGTAGGACACAGATATACATATACAGGACATCAGGATATATATTGCACTGAAGAACTCTGTAGTCAGAGACCTCTTCAAATTCCTGAGGCACAATGATGCCAGTTTTAGGATTAAGGTGTGCCTGATTCACGTCATGGTCTTTTCAATCACTTGCTATGCATCTGAGAGCACGAATAAGGATGAAAGAAGAACTGATGCCTCTGAACTGTGGTGCTGGAATGGAGTACCGAATATACCATGGACTACAATGAGGACAAAAAGATGTGTCTTGGAGAAAGTGCAGCTGGAGTGCTCCTTGGAGGCAAAGATGATAAAGTTTCATCTCACATACTTTGGGCATGGTGTGAGCAGAGGCTTTACCTTAGACAGAGATATCATACTTAGAATGAGGTTGGTGAAAGAGGGAAAGACTTTCAACCAGATGGATTGACAAAGTAACTGTAATAAGTTATGTCAGAGTTACTGTAGTAAAGTATGTCAGAGATGGTGAGGTTGGGATAGGATAGGCCAGGGCTCCGATTTGTTGTTCACAGGGTCTCTATGGGTTGTATTTGACTTGATGGCACCTAACAACAATAGCACACAGGAAGTATTTTAAAAATAAATGTAAGGAATAGAGTCACTCTACCAAAAATGGCATCATATGTTTAAGAACTAATGGTATTGAAGGAGGAGTTTCATCTTTCACTGAAAATCAATGCCCCATAAATTAACAACCCCCCCCCCGCCCCCGCAAATTGAGATGCTTAAGAAAAAAATCCAATACTCAAAGTGCTCACTCATCTGAACCAAGAAATTTGGAGGAAAGCTACCTGGCTGGCCA
>NW_006399762.1:30068295-30069306 GCF_000299155.1 Elephantulus edwardii
GTTTGATCAGTAAAGAGTGAGTGAAAAAAGAAAAACACTCAGTGAGATGGACTACAACAACGGGCTCAGTCACTGCATTAGTTGTGAGGAAGGGAAATGTCTCTGCTTACTGTACAGAAGATTCCTATGATTTGGAACTGAATTGATGACATCTAACAAAAATGTCTGAAAAATAAAATGGTCAATGTCAGAGAGGAAGATCCTCAATGATATTGATTGGCACAGCGGTTTTAACAATGGGCTTGGGCATGGCAGAGATTGTGAGGATTGGTGCAGGACAGGACAAGGTTTTGATCAGTTCATAGAGCAAGAATTAGAGTAAACAAAACAGTATGTAACAAAAATAGTGGTAGAATTCCTGCCAGGACAATACACTTCATGTAGCTACCATTCACGTGTCAGTGAAAACGTATGTATTACTATGATGCTAAGCAGATTTCAGTAGAGCATCCAACATTTGGGAGAGAAAATAGGTAGAAGGTTATCTACTGCTGAAAACCAACTAGAAAACTCTATGGATTACAACATTCCTGTATACAGACACTCATAGGAAAAGTACAGAAAGCTGAGCAGTGTTTAGTTCTATAGAGTTTGGGGCACCATCAGCTGGGGGTAGACACAACAGCAGCAGATATGAATAAAATACATCCAAAGTTGTTAATGGATTTTAAGGCTCAGTATTGTTAAGATTCTCATTCCTACCCAGTTGACCTACCTTTTCCCTCTCCCCCCTTCTTCTTTTGAAGGAATCTGAAAGCTGATTCTGATTCAGGTATCTTAACCACTTGCACTACTAAACTATTCTGAAAATTGGTGCTGACAAGGCAATTCTAAAATTAACATAGAAAAAAGGTTTTAGAAAAGGCAAAACAATCTTGTTGCTGCTGTTTTTGTTATGTGCCGTCGAGTCCCCTGCGACTCATAGCGACCCTATGTACAACAGCCCTAAACTCCGCTCTGTCCTGTGCCAATCGCACTGTCTCTGACACTCCCATCCCAATTATCCCAGTC
>NW_006399762.1:30072358-30100851 GCF_000299155.1 Elephantulus edwardii
TTTTTGTCAAAATTCAAATATTTATTTTAAAAATGAGTTATCATTTCACATCCACGAGAATGGCTAAAATAATAAGAACAATAAAAAAAGATTCACAATATCAAACATTGGTAAGGGTATAGAGAACTGCAATTTTTATCTTTGCTGGTGGGAATATGAAATGGTACAACTTTGGAAAACTCTTTGGCAATTGACATTTACCTTAAAACCCAGTAATTCTATACCTAGGCCTTTATCCAAGAGAAATAAAGGCTTATAAGTATAAATTATCTTGTATTTTCATAGACTTTATAACCCCAAAGTGGAACTTCTCCAAATAAGCATCAAGAGGAGAATATTATCTCCTGATACATTTATGAAATAGAATAATACTTAGGAACAAGAAACGACTAACACACATAACATGGTGGATGTATCTTAACAGAAATTGACACAAAATTCTACATACTAAATCACTCCATTCATATGAAGGACAACAAGAGGCAAAACCAATGTGTCTTTCTCAAACTGCTATCAAGTTTGATCGTACTCATAGTTCATCCTCCAGTGAGTTTTCAGAGGCAGTAAATCACCTGGCAGGAGACTGTTCATCTTCCTCCTACAGAAAAGCTGGTGGGTTTGATCTGCCTGCCGTAATCACTAGGCCACTGGAACTCCCTGAAGGAGGGAGACAGAAATAAGAGTGTCTGGCTGTGGGATGGAAGGACTTTGACTGGAAAGGGGTAATAAGGGAACGTTCTAGGCTGATGCAAATGTTCTAGAACTCTCTCAGTTGGGGATTTCATGACATCTAAGACTGAACACTTACAATTTATTACTTTATTGCATGTAAATTATAACCCAATTTACAAAAGAAATCCCAGGATAAAAGAACATGTTTATGGACTCATATGTTGAAAATACTAAGGCCTGATGTTCATTTTTCTCTTGAATTTTACCCCAGAAAACAAGGCTTCAATTATCCCCATATTTTAACCCACAATGATGAAAGAGTTATTTATTCCCCATAAATTATTCCCACATTTTAGCTCACGATGATGAAAGAGTAATCCATGACCAAGTGAAGTTCTTTCTCTTAATGGTATGTGTTATAATGGGATTCCAAAGACCAAAATGAATGAAATAAATTTTATCTTAAATGCAACAACATAGGATATGCAAAAATAATTAGCAGCATCAGGCAGAGGGAATGCCATCTGTCTTTTAAAACTTTGGCTGGTAGAAAAAAAGAAGAAAAATTTGGGTATGGATAACTAAACAAATTAGTTTCCACCACTGTCCTCTGTTTATCTGAAAAACTAAATCCTGTGACCACTCATTTTGCCATAAAGCATGCACTCACTGTCTAGTCTTTCCTCTTAGACGATCTACTTCTATAGGCAAGGAGCAGTGTCTCTTGAAACTGATCTTTGTATTTCTAGAAGAATCCTGGCCAAGGCCATGAAAAGAATGGGTCCCCATTTATTACTGCTGCTGTTGTTAAGCTGATTCTGACTCCTAGTGGCCCCATGAGATGAGGCTGACCGGCCCTAGGTCTAGGACTGTACTCATTTTTTCTCTTATAGAGAAACTGGTGGGTTCAAATAACCAACTTTTGATTAGCCACTTTGCACTTAACCATTGTACCATCAGTGTTTTATCATGAATTGTTTGAAAAGTTGAATTAATTAATCTTCGTGTTTACCGATTAGTTGGTATTTATGTCCAAATTACATGTTCTCACAATAATAAATACATTAACACCTCTTCATATAAAATGATTAGAGCAGTGATGAAATAATTTAGTCATTTGTGGGGAAAGAATTTTAAAAACATATTCGATGATATACAAATCCAACTCTTCACAGCATAGAAATAACCACAAATGAATTGCCTGACTAGGTTATTTTAAAAAGATAGAAAAAGTACAATTATTAAAAGTATAGAAAACAGAAAACCCTCACTTAAGGCTAGTTTCAGGCTCTGTGTGAGTATATAAAATAACTATAAAATCAAGCCATCAGGTACAACATGATCATTGTTTGGAGTTGAACATCACATTAATAAGATCAGAAGAGCCTGTAAGCTGAGAAGGAAATTGTTATTCCAGGGACAGAACCTCCGCTAGTGAAAGTCACTCTGCTGGCAGCTGAGAACGCAGAGGATTCTCACTATGAAAATCAGGGTTCGTTAAATCACACATTGTAAGAGCATGTGCAATGCGTTGCAGGCAGCCTTTTCTTCCAAGATTTTCCTGCTGCTTCCTTTCTTAAGTACCAGAGGTTCATGACAGCTAATATAGTTTCCTCGATGTACTAGGAACCTCTTGAATAACACGGGGCTTTCATCAAGAAATCATGTGGCGAGGCATCAAATATGAAAAACTCATTTTAAGCGGGGATACCCACAATCATATTATTTTTTGGAGAGCAGTTCTCTGGCTCCATGGATATCACTTGGACAGAGTAACCATGTTCTTCTGCAGCTCGAGCTCGATCCAGATCCACTAGGCACATGCACTGTTTTCCTGCAACACAGCAAAATGGCACCATAAAACAAAAAACCCCAAAAAGCAAAACCCCCAAACAACCCAAAACTTCAACAAAAAAACAAGCATAACAAAATACTAATAGTTCTTAAAGAGTTTAAGAGAAATTGCACACAAAATACCCCAAACCCTGTGCTGTTAAGTAGATTCCAGCAAAACCTTCCATTAGACTTCCCAGTTAGACGTATCTTAACAAGACCAGACGGCCTCCTCTTTCTCCCATGGAGTGGCTGAGTGGACTCGAACCACTGACCTTTCCATTAGCAGCCAAACTGTGACAAAATGGACACGTATTATGACAATGCTTTCTCCTGTTTGTCTCTTTCAATTTAGTTCTTGATCAATATGGAGATAAGGGAAAGGCAAACATCTGGCATGTTAGATATCTGTTGCTGCTGATAATGGAAAGATTGTTAACCATTTAAAATTTACTTAAAAATCTTAATGAAATAAAATCTACAAATTTTATTTCTCATTTTGGTTAAAAATCCATTTATAGTGTTTTTCTCCGTATTACCCATGTAAAGATAGAATCTGTACTATTACTAGAAAATACTGTTTTTTAAGACTGTTTAAAGTAACATGCTGATAAAGGAGGGATCAGATAGTCTTGCTACACTTTCTACCTGGAGTTTTTTAGGGGAATGAGGAAATAAGAAATGGAAAATATTTGAGAGAAGTTGTTTGTGTGCTGCTCATGTTCAATGTGCTCTTAATTTCCAGGGCTCCTGCATTCCTATAAAATAGTAGTATTCAATTTTCTTCATCATCTCTGGAAAACAAAAGAGGAAACCTGACTGGCAAGCAAAGTGGTTAATTTGCTTTCCTTTGGCAACACCACCTCCTATTTCAAAGGTAACGGAGGAGGAAAATGATTCAGTCCTGATTATATTCAAAGCCATGGTTTGCCTTTACACTCTCAACTGCTTTAAGTTCAACACAAAAACTTCTTCAATCTCTTGGAAAAAATGGTTACTAACTATGCAGAACTCTATTCTATATTTTCCTTATTAATCATAGTAATACCTTATTATTTTTAAACAACTTATGTGAATGAAAGTAGAGTAGCAAACTGATGTTAAATTGGAATGTGAAGACAGCACCGAAGTAGAAAAGTTTGTCTGTGGAAGGCAGTATTCCCAATGGAAAAACAGTGAAGATGAAATCAGTAGGCAAGAGCTGTCAACAACTTCAGATGTAAAGTGCGTATTTTGTATATTTTCCTCAAAAGTATGCCAAAAAGATGAACTGTGTTAGAAAGGATATAAAAAGAGATGTCTAAAATTCAATTTAGGCCAAATTATCTTCTCTTCACCAACAGCTGTATAACTGACATTCTTCTTCCCCTTAACATGCTGTCCTTTGTTTAAGACATCTGTAAAATGTTCCTCGCATCTACTTTTCAATTTTAAAGGAAGCAGTCTCTGTCAGAATGAGATGCTCTACATTCCTCCAGTACCCACCCTAGGTTTACATTACAGCTCATTTGCCCTTGGCTTTGATCCCAGTAAATTTTTCTTTTTCCATGGCGTAGTAGAATCTCATGTTTTTATATGCTGACGAAGTGTCTTTAGAGCTGAAATGCAGTTGTTGGTAGTCTACCTTTGAGAGGCTGGCAAGCTTTCTAAAGACAGTCACAGAATATAGAAATGACCTGTGCAAAATATAGGTAGATGCAGGTATATGATAGACTTTGCTTTAGTCTCATTCCTTGCCCCCCTCCATCTCTGTCAGTGATCATGTCAGATGCTTCTCCTCCTGAATGCCAATACCATTTGTTCCCCCAGCCACTCTCTTCTGGTTTGATGTGGCAAAAAGCTGTACTGCAATCTGAAGGCACATGGTTCAAGGCTACCAGGTTCGAAGGATGGGCAATCTCCTCCCATGTGATTAAGTACCACTGAAAATCTGCCAGAGGGTCTGCTTGTGGGTTGATTCTTACTCTATGGTACACAACAACAACAACAACAACAACAATACGCCCATTCATTACACTTATTATGTCCTCAGTAAGCCCAGTGGAGCTGTATCAAACATACCGTGGTGGTGGCCAAAAGACAGCTTTTTTTCTTTTCTTTCTTTTTTTTTTAAAAGCTATTATAATTAGCTGTCTCTGGTATCCAGCTACCTTAACTGCAGATAAAAGTCTTGCAAATCAGTCTGATCTTGCAAATCAGCAACAGCTGTGGGACTAGGGAAAGAGAAAGCATGCTTCCCACACTGGCCCCTGAGGTGAGCAAAGCAAAATCCTGGTGGTGGACAGACTGTGGTAGTGCTGTGGAGAAACAGTGGCAAAGTGTGACCTGAGGCTTCATGCATTGTGCTGGCCACACTTAAAGGTTTGGTTGTTCTTGCCGGGTGTTTTAAGGAGAAACTAACTTATAATTTCTCTGAGGCAAACCTTACGTGACGATTTGGATTTGACTGCTGAACTGAAACTGGAGCCGAGACTAATTGTGGAATTGTGCTTCGGACTGTTGAGCTAATCTGAATTTGCATTGGTATTCTTTGCGCCACCCATTCTCCAACTTCCTTCCCTAATGAACTCCATTTCTGGCACCATAATTGTGAGTCTGTGAATCAGCAATGGATAAATGAATCTTTGCTGCTGCTGCTGTTGTTCTTGAGGCACCATAGCCTGGGCTATGGGCTCTTTATCTGTTTTCTACTCTGGGAAAGTGAGGGGCTGTGCTTTTCTGACTCCCTCTGGCCTTTTCAAAGAGATGTCATGACCCTGTGCCCTCCTGCCCCATTTTCTCTTCTTTAGACACATAAATTCGATTAAATCAAATAATAAGGATGGCCAAGGGAAAAGAAAAGGTGAAAAAGTCAAAACAAAAAAGCACATTCTCTAAAAACAAACAGGTTCTTTAAGATTATATCCCAGAATGTGAGAAAGGCAATCATGTGTTCCCTTAACCAGGCTGATTGCTCTTGTCTCTTCATGTTGACTGATTTTAAAGTTCAAACACTGTATTTTCATACAGTGTAGTCCCTGAAAATGAGCTAACTACTTCATCTGGTCCTCAGCCAAAGAAACAGCAATCTCTTTTACAGAGAAAATATGCTGTATTGAAAGAAGAAACCGTATGATGTATACCATTGTGGAATTTGTCTTTATTTTTTAAAAAGTAGACAGATATTTATTTTTTGAGAGATTAAGGGATAGAATTTATTTATTAATTTTTTATTGTGATTTGAATGAAATGCTCACAAAGCATACCCATAATGTTTGATTATCTGATTGTATATTGCATGTCCTTTCACTAACTTAGTTTTGACTTAATGATCTTAAATCCTGACTTTAGAACTACACCTGGAGCTGAAGATGTGACTCTGGAGTGCTAGGGGGCAGTCTTGCAAAAGTGGAGAAGAGCTTCTTATCTGTAATGACATAACTAGGGTTCATATTGTACATTGACCATCTACCACTAAAAGAGCTTGAGAAATCTCTTTTGTCTCGGTTCTCTCATCAGGAAAATGTAAAAAACACTATCTCCTATGCTAGTAGTTTTGATAAGAAGTTACTTAAGACAGTTATTGATGATCATGCTTATGTATTACTGTGGTTAGGTGCTGTGGAGCTGTTTATGATTCACAGCGACCCCAAAGGTAAAGTAGACTGGAAACTTGCCGTATTGTATACTGGTCTTAAGCCCACTGTTAGTTACTGGGTCAGTTCATTTTGTTGAAGGTCATCCTTTCTTTCACTGATTCTCTACTTTTCCAAGCATGATGTCTTTTTCCAAGGACTAGACCATTCTAACAATATGCTCAAAGTATGAGAAACGAAATTTTACCATACTTGTCTCTAAAGAGCATCCTGGATATTGTACTTCCTTCAAAATAGATTTGTTTGTTCTTTTGCCAGTCCATGGGTTATTTACTCTTTGCCAACAATATAATTCAAAGGTGTCAATTCTTCAGTCTTATTTATTTTTCAACACTCAGATTAGTACAAAGCAAATGAAAGACATGTGTCAGATGCAACTCAGTCTTTCATTGACAATTTCAATCTTTTCTGTTTAATGTTGCCTATTGGTCCAGTGGTGAGGATTTCTGTTTTCTGATATAGAGATGTAATCCATATTGAAGTTCTTTGAACTTCTGCAGTAAGGGCTTCACGTCTTCTTCACTTAACAGCAAGGAAAGTTGTGTCATCTGCATAATACAAGTTGTTGATGGGTCATCCCCAATCCTCTTCATAAAGTCCAGATTCTCGAATGATTTGCTTAGCATAGAGACTGAATAGGTGTGGGGAAAAGATAAAACCTTGACATGTACCTATACTGATTTTAAACCAGAAGTGTTCCCTAGATGGTATTATTCCTTGAAATGAGATTTTTAAAAAATTAATTCATTAATAAGCTTGCAATGTTTTTATATCTTCCAATTTAGGTAATGTTTAATATTCTAAATGTTAAATAAATTGGTCTGTGATTAATAACATATATTTGTTTCTGAGAAAGAAAATACTCTCCTGCTAATACATATTTCTTTTTAAGTGCATTAATTTTGGCAAGCATCACTGACTTTTCCGTTTTTTATTATTTCTTCTGTGACTCTGGAGAGATTCACCACTTTTCCATAACAGTAAGAAAGATTTAATATCATCACATTATCCAGTGTATAAACAGAAATGTATTGAAAATATTAATAGTAACCACAATGGGTAAAGTGTTGTCACAATTTCAAAGCTCTTTTCAATAAGAACTACACTTTCTGCGAAAAGCAAACTTTAGTTTCTTGCTGATAAATAACCAGTGACTCCCACATAGTCATTCCTAGCTTCATGCCTTGGCATAGTGTGTTTAAGCTTTTCAACAAGTACTCAGGAAAACACATACATACCTATGAGCCTGCGCTGGGGTGGGAGCTGGACAGCTGTCTGATCTGCAAATCGGCACAAAATCATGTGTTCCTGGGTGAAAAAGGACAGAATATGGGCTTATTTCCATCTTCTGCAACAAAGGTACAAACCAAAGATATCCTACCTGTATGTTTCTAGAATACTCTGTTGTTTCATTAAATAAGGTGCTACATAAACATCCATTTCCCTCCAGCTGCTTCTGACTCATGATGTTGTTATGTGCTGTCGAGTTGCCTGTGACTCACAGTGACCCTAAGTACAATAGCCCTAAACCCTGCTCTATCCTGTGACAACCTTATTGTCTCTGACACACCTACCCCCTTTACTCCAGTCACTGAATCAATCCATCTCATCCAGGGTCTTCCTCTCCTGCCCTGTCTCTCCACTCTTCTAAGCATGATCCTCTCCAAGGACCGATCCTCCTTGAAACATGTCCAAAGTATGTCAGACAAAGCTTCAGAATCCTTGACTACAAGGAGCAGCCTGGTCTGACGCTGTAAGACAGAAGAAATCTGCCTCATCAGCGTTTCCAATGCTGTTATGAGACAGGTCCTCCTTTGTACTACATATACCACCAGAGTCCCTTGGTACACAAATAGTACTTTCAAAAGAAACAAACTTTCAGGAAATGGTCCTCGGTATCTTTTCCCCCTCAAGGACACTAGTCTTCAGGTGTAGTTGTTCAGAACTGAAGTATAAAAATCAGAAATGTCATTTGACCAGTTGTTTTTGTTTAAAATATGACATTTTGTATCATATTGTTATATTTTGTGATTATATAAGTTACATGAAATACTTAAAAACCATTTATATCTTTCCTTTAATAGCACTGCTTTCATCTGAGGAATGGGGTTCTAAGAAAACATTCTTTTATACCAGAGGAAAGAGAAAGTTTTATAGATGGTCACTGCTGGTGGCTTCTGTAGCTCTTGGGGACACCCAGCAGTAAGCCAGCCACTCCTTGTTTTTTCTGACTCTTCCTTTCATTGGTTCATTGGCTTTTTTTTTTGGTGGTTGTTGTTATTGTTGTTTTAGGGGATACCGTGAATGTAGTCCTCTGCTACCACAAATTATGCAGTTACCACACCTTTGGGGAAATTGCAGGGGTCAGCACATCTAGAGTGCAATGGATAAGCCTTGCCTGGGAAAACCACCTTTGTGAGCATGGTATCTCCCCTGCCAGGTTGGCTCTTTAGAAGAGGGGACCTTAAACTCTGCATCATTCGCCTCTTATCTTGAAGGGCTACAGGTAGTCTGTTTCTACTTAAGCAGGACATAAGGATTACTTTTTTGCTTAGCAACTTTAGGAAATATTCCATTAATGGAAAAGAAAATGAAAGAGGCCTTTGAGGATGAAGGAACTAATGAATCTGTACAGCACCTTTAAATTTCCAAGTAGCCAACAGTGAGTGTTTAGGCAGAGAACTGAAATGAAAATGGTGCTCCCATAACAACTATTCATTCAGAGCAGCTACTATTTTCAAGTGTGTAAAAATGCTTTCTCCTGCCAGCTCATCACCAAATCTTGAGATTTAGTACACAAATCGCAAACACTCACTGCCATTGAGTCACAACCAACGTGAGTCTCCAAGTAGGTTTCTGGAGGCTGTACATAGCCAACAGGGAAGAATGCTTATCTTTCTCATGTGGAGCTCTAGACAGATTTGAAGTAGGCTGACCTCAGATTAACTGTTTCACCCTGTAGCTGTTTGTACATTAAATTTGAAGTATTCATTTGTTAATAATGTAACCAAAGTGATGTGGCAACAGTTGGGCCTTTTTGAAGGCCTATCTCTCTTAACTTTGCTTATTTTCAAATATACATCATGAAGGCTCACCTTAAAATTTAGGGACAAAGCATAAGAAATGAATAAAAATGGTTTACATGAAGTTACTAAGGTAGTTATTGAGCCCCGCCCAAAATAACTCACATAAACCAGTCAGAAAGCAGTAGAGGAAAAACAGAGAATTCTAAGATTTGAAATATATAATTGCCTTTTGTTTTGGTGGTGCTTGTAGATTAAAATTCACTTAATGTAAAGTTAATAGCAAGGCAATCTAACATAAGGTTTATTTCTCTTGAAATGATAAGACATTGCTGTTGAAGAACCAACTTTATAGAGGTGACTTTCCACTAGATCTCTGAGGCTGTACATTACATGAAAGGAAGGTGGAGACTGCCCATCTTTCTTCTGTGGAGCAGCTGATGGATTTGAACTGCCAGAGAAGCCTGGTCTTTTTATTAGCAAAGCAACTCCCTAAAGACTACTCTACCAGAGCTCCCTCTTATACTGTTAAGTCTTACCACATATTACTGGTATTATTTACATGAGTCTTCTTTGATAGAACTTAAGTTTTAAAAACAGTAGGTACTTAGGAAAAGATTGCTGGCTAAACTGAATTAGGGATAAAAGCATTTCCAATGTGACTGTCAAAGTATGTTAGTATTAAATCTACTTAGTTCAGAAGATTGCTATGCATTTGAGATCGGGACAATGAATGAGGATGACAGAAGAAGAATCGATGCCTCGACTCAACTGCACTCTGTTGTTAACAATAACAATAACCACAAGATAGGCAATCTGCTCCCATGTGTCTTACTGCCTCTGAAAAATGTGCTAGAAGGTCGGCTATAAGATGGAGTTATGGTGCTGGGGAAAAGAACTGAATGTCCCATGGACTGCAAAAAATAATGAACAGACATGTCTTGGAGAAATTACATCCAGAGTCCTCCTCTGAGGCAAAGATGATGAACATCTGTATCACATCCTTTGGACATGTTGCTAGGAAAGGCTATTCCTTGGAAAGGGACATCATGCTTGGAAAGATGGAAGGTCAGTAAAAGAGAGGAAGCCCTTCATGCAGAGAGATTGACATGGTGACTAATGAAAATGGGCTCAAGTACTGAGAGCTGATGAGGATGGCGCATGAGAGGACAGGGTTTAGATCTGTTGTTCATAAAGTTATTATGAGTCATACTCAACTCAACTGCACTCTATTGTTAACAATAACAACAATAACCACAAGATAGGTAATCTGCTCCTATGTGTCTCACTGCCTCTGAAAATCTGCTAGAAAGTTGGCTATAAGTTGGCTATGACTTGATGATGCACAGTAAGAACAGAAACAACTAACACATCTCTTTTGGTTGAGTTCAGAAATAATGCGGTATCACTGCACCACAGTATCGCAGAAACTAGGACTTCTCTATAAAGCATAGATACGTGAGCGCCCCCAGAAGGCTGGTGGAAAAAGCAACTTTGGGGCTTGTAGCAGAAAGAGCAGGTAAAGATGATGGACTGGAGAGACAGAATTTGTGCTATTTGGAATTGGGTGCTGTGGCTCTGTTTGCTTTACAGGAATTTCACATGATTTTCAGGACAGCAGCAAGACTACATCTCCTGTAGCGCTACGCCATCTCCTCTCACCACGCTACATTTATCCCATGTGTCTTCTTAGGGTTTGATTTATTTAACATCTCTCTAGGTTTTTTAATTTTTTCCCCCTCTCCTTTCTCAGAGTTCATCTTCCCTTTTATTGATAAGGTCTTGTGATAGTTATTTAATTCTATGAAAATACTCTCATTGTTTCTTACAAAACTTAGTTGTTGTTTTTGTTGTTATATGCCATCCAGTCACCTGAGACTTATAGCGACCTTTGCACAATAGCTCTGAACTCTGTCCTATCCTGAGCCGATCTCACTGTCTCTGACACACCAGCCCCTATAACTTTGGTCACTGTGTTAATCCACCTCATTGAGGGTCTTCTTCTCTGGAAAAGGCAAGAAATTCTCGAGCTCTGGATGAAAGCAGATACCCTGAAGTTTCTCTCCTCTTTAAAGATGTCACATATTGTACAGGTAAAGGGGTAAATGGAGAGTGAGATGGGAGACAGAGTTGGTAGTAGGAGTTTAAAAGCAATGAAGCCGAGATGGTAGACATGAACATTTTTAGGTCCCTGTGCCTAAAAATTGGATCCTGAAGGAGGTAGAAACTCTAGAAGGGAGGGAATAGTATGTAAAATGAGACTATATGGTTTTAGAGATTTTCTACAATGAGTATAATTAGCTGAATTAAGAATCCAAACTGTTTCAACTATGAATGGAATGATTTTATCTTTCTCTCAAATATTTCTAAAACTGCATTATGCCATGTTATTGATCAATTAATTAGTCAGTGGTGGTGCTGAGAAAGCTGGAAATTGTTTTACTTAGATCAGTGACTCAGAATTGTCCACTGTAACGCTCTGACTACTTTCTCTCTTCCAGGACATCTTGTGTTTCTTTGCTTTGTGACCAGGGGCACTAATTCCCCTTGTTCAGAACAGGTATCAACAAACTATCACCCATAGATTTTAACTGAGTTATGACCTGTTTTGTATGACTCGTGAATTAAGAATGCGTTTTACATTTTTAAAGGGCTGTAAAATACCACAAAAAACAACGGTGGCAACAGACAATGAAAATAATATGTAAAAGGAAAAGCTAAAACATTTACTCTCTGGCCTTTTATAGACATGTCTGGGCTTGTTCCACATGATCTTTTAACAGGATGTTTTATAGAAGAAAAAAAAAAATAAACGTTACAACTTTTCCTGAGAGTAAAGGGCAGCATGGTCACGGCCCATTAGAATAGATTCTCGTTTCCTCACTGCCTTCTTCATGAAATGAAACTCTCTGTGTGTATAGGTGTCACCTTGTTATTTTTTTGTGTTGCCCTGTGGGAACTGGGCCTCAAGGAGCCAGTACAAAAACGAGGATGCTCTTACTACTGCTACTGCCACAAGCAATAAACTGTGACTTATCTCTGATTCAAGAGTTTCGTTATCTTCTGCCAGCATATCTGTGACAAGCTGGCAGGCTGACAGTTACCTTGCAAGTGGGGCTAAACCTCAGATCTTTGATAATTCTATTTTAAGAATTAGCATGCTTTTTTGAAAAATGCCATACTAGAAGCTAATGAGAGGGCTCTGGTGGTCTAGTGGGTAAGAAGCTATGTTTCCAACTGAGAGGCACATGGTTTGAATCCACCAGCCTGCTCCATGGAAGAGGGCAAACTCCTTCCTTGTCATTTACAGCCTCTGAAACCCACTGGAGGGTCAGCTATGAGTCAATTCTGAATTAACAGCACACAATAACCACAACAACAGTTGCTAAGAAGAAATGAAAATAGAATTACTGCTTAATTTGACATTTAAAAGGGGGATTAAAAAATGATAAAAATAAAAAAATGATAAAAAAATATTTGTATATAAGAAAGACATTTAGATCTTTATGATACCTTGTAAGATAGAGTTTCTTTGAACTGCTCACTGAAATAAACAACAAACAGAATTAGTTATAATTTAAAAAACCAAATATTGAATAGAAAAATATAATTATAAACAAAAGCCTGTATTTTACCTGAAGAATCAAAAATTCTACTCCAAAGTAAAAATTATATCAGTTAGGAATGTCTTTTTAAAAAGACAAAGGCATACTAATCTCAAGTTATTAATTTTAAAGAATTTCTTTCTCACATTGCATATACAGTTACAGAACCACAAATGCAACCTTCTTCTTCTCTTTATCTTTTTTCCAAGGGTGCACCATCAAACTAAACCAAGGCATTTGACTAATAACAACCTAGGGCTAACATTGAGAAGAATAAGAATACCAGAACATCTTCGTTTGTTTCTGTGAAACCTATGCATAGACCAAGAAGCTGTTACCCAAACTAAATAATGGTATCTCTCTTATTCTGGGCTGTTGTCATATGTAATGAATGATATTTTTTTTTTTAAAGTGAACTGGGGAAGGGGGGAAAAGGTGAGGGGGCACAACGTGCAACAATGAATGAATGAAAATCTAACTTCCCTGTAAATGTTCATTAAAAAAAAAAAAAAAAAAAAGCAAAAAATTCCAAACCAAACCAAACCCTTGCCAGGACAGATTACGGTTAATGGCAACGCTCTGTCATGTTTCTGAGGTAGTAATCTTAATGGGGGCAAATTGCCATTTTTTTTTCTCCTGTGGAACAGTTGGTAGAATTGAACCACTAACCCTTTCAATTAACAGTGCAACACATTACATAATTAAGGTTCCTTCATGATGACAAAGATATGTCTATTTTTTTTAATGTTCACTCTAGGCTTTTAGTTCATGAAACACATGTACCAAAACATGAGATGCTACTTAGATTGCTATCAGCACCAATTAGTGTGAAATTAATACTTAATTATCACTATTCTAGAAACAGCATAGTATTTGAAATTTCTCTGTTTCTTTAGTGCTTGGACAACTAAAGAGAAAAAAAAACATATAAACATAATTTCTAAGATTCAGAGTAAACCAGCAAATCTACAAAGATGCGAAAAAAAAAAGCTGGCACTAAAAACTGAGAATGTTCTATCATTTTGAGGTTTCAGATTGAAGATGTCGATTTAACAGTCTTATGATTCTTTATGTTGCAAGGGCATAATTATCCTGATGGGTTAGGGAAATATACATTTTATTAGTTTAGATATAAAAAACTAAAACTGGGGGGGAGGGCTGGGCAGGGAGAGAATTGTGGCAATGAATGAATGGAAATCCAAAATCTCTGTAAATGTTCATTAAAATTATTAAAATAAAAAAAGACAAAAGATTCTATAAAACTAATGGTTGAAGAAGCTTCAAATTGTATTTCATTCTTTGCTTTTCAAGAACACTTTTGGTTTTCATTCAAGTAGTTGCAAGTGGTGGGAAAGAACAAAACAAAAAGCGGAAGTAACCATCATTGTACTTTCTGACTTTGAACCATTTATAGAAGTGGAAATACGCTTAAAAGTAATGATGCAATGGACCAACACATTTCTTTTTACACACTTTAGATTTTAGGAAAATCATATTTCAATCTACAATTAAAATGATTATCATGATTCTCAGTAAATATTAAAGAGAAAAATCATCAACAGCAGCTAGGTTAGGGGTGAGAAGTTAAATATCTCCCCTTTCTACATGATCTATGAAGAGATATAAACATGACCCACTGGCAGTATTCAAAATACTACTGTATGCCTGTGACTAGCAGAGCTCACAATTACAAAATGGTACTTCTACATGACTTCTAAGTCCTTTGTCCTATCATGAAATTCTCTAAGAATCTCAAGGTAGTTGCTATTATAATCTTCATTTCTGTAGAAGAGAAAATGTAGGTCAAAAGAGTTTAAGTCATTTGCCTGAGGTAAAACAGCTTTGGAGACAACAGCTGGATTTAGGAGAAAAGTTAAGGATGAACATAGAAGAGACCCTCTTTTCTGCTCACAAATAGTACTTGCCACTTACAAACAATATAAACTTACAAACAGTACTTGCCACTGTGGAAAGATAAAACAAGTAAAAAACAATAGACATGAGTTTAAGTAGTGTCATAGGTAGGACACTCAATTTCCATTTCACCTTTTTGGAAAATTAAACTTTGATGTATTCTGAATGAAACCATAACAGCAAGGGCATGTGACAAAGGAAGCTCGCATTTTGATGCAGTGTTCAATCACCATGTCTGTTGCCACTCCACAAGCATGCAACGCCACCTGGAAAACAAAACCAGATCTTAGAGATAGTTCTTAACAGTTCTATCAATCCCTCTTTTAAAAAGCATTTTGTGAAAACCGATCAAGTTATCAGAGTAAAGAGTAATAGTCTAGAATACTTGGATGTACAAAGAACAACATAGCTATTCCTATTTAGAAATTAATTAGGGTTGAGAGATTATAAATGAAAAAATGAAAGTATAACAATCATTCAACAGGTAATCTGAGCTCTTAAAGGCTCAGTATCTCCCTACTATTACTGTTGACCTTATAGATCTCTCTATTGTTTGGTTTTATTGTATGGATTGAGGCTCAATGTCAAGAAGACAAAGATTCTCACCACTGGACCAATTGGCAACATCAGGATAGATGGTGAAGAGATTGAGATTGAACACAACTTTAGTTTGCTTGGCTCCACAGTCAACACTCTTGGCACCAGTAGCCAGGAAATGAAAAGGCGCATTGCCATGGGACAGTCTACTGTTAGGGACCTCTCCAAAGTACTGAAGAGCAATGGTGTCTCTCTGGAGACTAAGGTGCGTTTGATACAGGCCATGGTCTTCGCAATCACTTGTTATGCATCAGAGAGTTGGACAATGACCAAAGAGGATAGAAGGAGAATTGATGCCTTTGAGTTGTGGTGCTGGAGAAGAGTATTGAGAATACCATGGACTGCTAGGAAAACAAACAGATTCGTCCTGGAAAGGGTTAAACCGGGTGGCTCCTTGGGGGTAAGGATTCTGAGGCTCCACCTGACATACTTTGGTCATGTTGTGAGGAGAGACCGGTCCTTGGAGAAGGACATCATGCTTGGGGGGGTGGAGGGACAGCACAGGAGGGGAAGGCCCTCTATGAGGTGGATTGATTCAGTGACTGGGATAATCGGGACGGGAGTGTCGGAGACAGTGCGATTGGCACAGGACAGAGCAGAGTTTAGGGCTGTTGTACATAGGGTCGCTATGAGTCGCAAGGGACTCGACGGCACATAACAACATAACAACAAATTGGTTAAAAGTTGTGCCACAGGGGTTGCAAGAAGTTGTGGTGTCTTGACTGCTGTTTCCATGGGTGGGTGCTGACTTAGAATCCAGGTAGAAAGAAATCCTTGAGTAGCACCATTCTAATGATCCTTGCAAAAGTCAAGGGCATAAATGAAATATAATTGCTGTTCAGATTATATAATTATTAGAGACTTTTGATGTTTTCAGTATGCTTTTAGGCATTTTCTTTCTAATTAAGTGTATTTCTCAAATAGACAACATGTAGATCAGAAACTGCAAAATGACTTTGGAAACACATCCAGTACACTGATCTCAGTTACACAGAGGAAATACAACAGGAGAGGGTATTGGGAGATCTTGGAGAAAAGTCTGAAAAATAGCAAGATTTGCTTCCTCTAGTATGATTTCAAATTAACTAGGTTAAAAATATTAATAAATCTATTCACTTTTGCCTGATACAGGTTTTATGTTAAAACATTAAAACCATTCGTATTTCAGCTCAAATATATTATTTATTTTAAGTTTCTAAAGATGGCTACAAGAGTTTAAAATTCTCTCCTTAAAATGAAATCCAAAGTCTCTGTAAATTTTCGTTAAAATTAATAATAATAAAATGTTATTCCAATCATTAGTTTTTATAGCTAAGGAAAACAGTAAAAGCAAAAAGCAATAGTAAGTAAAGATAAATGCCAACCAAGCTCTTATTTGAAATATAACAAAATCACTGATTGATTCTGTTTTAATGCATTTCCAATATTTAGTTACTCTGGTTTCCTCTCGAGTTCTGTATTTTCATGGGAATCTATTTAATAAAAGAGTTACCGACACTAATTTATTTAGTGTGATTTATGTAGTGATAATACCTCAATTACCCTTCTAGGCAAATTGTTTGTTTGCTTGAGAATAAATCTAATTTTGGCTTAACCCTGTATGTAAGTTTATTTCTTTTTCTATATACCTTGACAAATTAAAAGAAAACATAGTAAAAATTATAGATGTATTAACATGGAAGTACAGAAATATATGACTTCCTAAAAGACAATTAATGCTTAGTTGGTGTTAGTGAATTAAGATCCAGAAGTTACAAAAATACTACAAAGTGATTCAACACTGAGAAACCCTGGAAAAGCAGAGGTATGGCTATGTTGTTAGGCACGACCAAAATGAGTACAACTCATAGGAACCCTATGAACACCAGGTCTGAACCATGTCCTGTCCTGTGCCAACTTTACAATCTCTGACACATCTGAGCCCATTATTGCAGTCACTATGTTAATCCATCTGGTCGAGGATCTTCCTCTCCTTTGTCATCATTCCACACAGCCAAGCATGATGTCCTTCTCCCAGGAGTAGCCTCTCCTAGGTAAAAAAGACCACTCTTATTTAGTCTATGGCATATACTTTTTCAAGTGAATTTAAAATTGAGTACTTACCCCAATATTAAACATCCCTGTGAAATACTCCATATTTGCTTGAATGAACCAAATGTTGCTCAAACCTAATTCATCACTTCTCTTCTTAGCACGAACTAAAGATAATTCCTTGTTTTCTATAAGTGTAACCTAGATACCATGCAGGAAAGAACAGCATATTAAGCAACATGATTCAGAAATTAGGGCCACATATTATCACTGTATTTCATACCTTAAATAGTATAGAAAATATTATATTGATTCTCTATCCTGTGCAAAGAATATGCCACATTATGGGTCCAAAAGTAAACAAGGTTCCTGAACTATTGAGGTTTATATTACAGTCAGGCAGAAGTGAAACAGGCAATTATAATCCAGTGTGACAAAAGCTACAATAATAGACAAATTATGGACAATGGGAGTACTCAGACCTGAGGAGTAATGAAGCTTTTCTTGGGAATATAGCATATTAATTGATGCCTGAAAAGGAATAGAAATTAGCTGGATGGATGGAGTAGTATTTCAGGCAAAGAAAGAAATACATTTGTAGGACCCAAGTGAGAAAAAGTGTGTTTCATGAACTGAGAAATTGGTACAGCTGGGACACAGCAGGTGTAAAGTGAATGAGGGGATAAAGTGTGAAGAGTAAAAATGAGCTTCGAGACATGAAATGGAAGTCAGATCATTTGTGCTGAAGTAAAGACTGCAATGTCAAGATTGGTGGGGCAAGGCAGAAGGGAGGGTGATCAGGGAGGCTCACAGCACAGCAGAGACGGGATGGCGCAGGCTCGGTAGGATTTCATGCCATCATACAAAGGGCCACTCTAAATTGGAGCGGACTAGACAGCACCTAACAACAATCCCACCAACTGTAATCCTGAGAACTCTGACAAAATCTGAGAGAAAGGACACAAGTGGGAAGATTTAGTAACTTCTGTCACTATCATTCCTAGCTCTACATTTATTTAATGGTCCTTATATTTGAGAACAATTATTATATTCCTTTGTATAAAATCCGTCAGAGTGATTACTGGTGTTATCACTTTGCAGCCTTTCTGCTAGTCTAACTTGACGGCACCCAGTGCCATAGGATCAGTTCTAACGCTTGGTGGCTCACTGTCAGTCAGGCTTCCAAGGCTGCAAATCTTTATGAGAAGAGAGTGCATATTTTTCTCCTGTGCAGTGGTTGGTGGATTATAGCCACTGAACCTTAGTAGACAACATGTAATGTACTACACAGCCTCTCTGAAGTTCCAGAGAACTGTTAGAAAGAGTGCTGTATCTCCTCCTCTTTCTTTTTGTCCACAGTGCCCTTCTGGTCTGGCCAATTTGTGAATTACATGTTTTCTTTCAGCTGTTAAATAAAGAATTATTTCTTCCATTCCATAAAGTTCCCAGACAAAGAATATGTCTGAGTGGAATTTATATTAAAACAAAAAAGAAAGGAGAAGATATTTCTTTTTATCTAAAAAATAGTTGCAGATTTTATGTTAAAAACACACTGTGAAGAACTGATTTAGTAAAGCAGAGGGCTAAAAATAGCATCAAAGACAATGATTGAATCATACAGTGAAAAATACTATGACATTGTGTCACCATTAAGCTGGAAACGACCCATAGCTGACCTCCTGCTGGGTTTTCAGAGGCAGTAAATCACATGGGAGGAGACTGCCCATCCTTCTCCCATGGAGCAGCTGGTGGATTCGAACTGTGTGCCTTTGGGATTGCAGCACAGCTTCTTATCACTAGGCCACCAGAGCTTTCTAGTTATTAAAAATTATATGAAAATGTATTAGCAATAGGCAAAACATTTATAAGATTGAATGGAAACATGCAGCTAAGATTTTATTTGTATTTTTAGCATCTGCAACAATATGCATCCACAGGGAAAATGACATGGGAGAGCATGCAGAGAAAAGCACTTGATAGATCAGAGTGGTAGAATGTGGGTTTTCATTTTATTCTTAAAAATTTTTATATTGTCATAATTTTTTATGCAATGAGCAGAAAATACATACTAAAAAAGTTGCTCAGAGAAGCTATTATGACTTGTATAAAAACTGTGCTGAAAAGGAGTTTAATTAAGATTTTTAAAATCCTAATTATATTATTTAACAATAGAATAGTAATTTCTTTTGTATTCATTTTAAAATACAATCTTTTTAAAAAATAAATTAAAAATGCATTTTGGTCCTATTTTACTTTTTCTTCTTAAGATTCTAAATCTTAGAAGTAGACTTCAAAGAAAAATGAAAGTGCCTGACCCACATACTTAACCTGGGTGGGTGATTATAAACTCAAAGAGCAAGGTCTGAGCCAGCCTTGGCAAGCTGAATTGTGTAGTTTTCCAACGTTTCCCTTTATCTATTATTCCAACTCTACCTGGCATGATGGCAACACGTGGGCAAGCACAATTCCAACATGGCCCTGAAAAAAAAAAAAACGGAAAAGGGAACAAGTTAATGGTATGCCCTACAGGCTTTGCTTATTCTGAGACAACAATCTTGCCAAATAAACACACAACCTTGAATATAATAAAGGATGCAGTGTTTAAAAGGTATAATGAAATGATTGATGTAGTACCCCGCCACTGCAGAAATCCACAATTCTGTCACCAGGTCTTGCTTGATTTGTCACCATGTAAACAAGGTTATTTAACTGCTGTTGCTTCCTCAGTGCTCGATCGCTGGACATTTTCCCTGGAGGTAACAAAAGTGGAAGAAAATGAAACATCTTACGAGGTTCATAGAAGACACATTTAGAATTGACAACCAGCATAAAAGAGAAGGGGTAAATAAATATGCATGTGAAAACATAAATTACAAAGCCCAGATAATAGAGCATGAGAGCACTGGAGGATGGGAACACTGTGATGAACTCTGTTTCTACTCATTTTACTCCGATTCCTACCTAACATTTTCTTTTAATGGTCACTTCTTTATACTTTCAATGGCTATTGAAAGAAGAAATATGCCTTTTAAAGAAGCGAAACAATAGGCAAAACATTAAATTCAGAGTTGTAAACAAAGTATATGTCCAATAAATATTTGTTGGATAAATGAATAAAATGAAAGATAATATGCATAGTTCATCCCTACAGGCCACTCAGAGATACACTGTAAAAATGATCTAACTTTAGCACAACGCTTAAATCTTCTTAGGGAAAAGAGATCTCGGATAAATAAAAACACTTATTACTTAAGTGACATATCCTTGAAATCATAAATTCTTCCAGTTAGGACACACAGAAGCCTTAGAACATAAGTGTCACCCTGTTAGAAATACATCAATGGTTATTGTCTCTAGGGAGAAATTGGATTTTCCTTTTTCTGCTTTGAAGCTTCCTTTCCTCATGAGTCACACATAGAAATTTAAAGCAATTAGAGATTAAAGATAGGGCATTTCCAAGTATGAAATGCCTTGGGCCCACAGCATGAAAACATCTTAACTTTCCTTTCAATAGCCACTAGACAAATCCACAAAAATATCTTCAGAAGAAGGAAGTTGCTTGTTTTTGCATATTTCACATGTGCTTTTAACAAGAGTCACATGAAGAAAATTTAGCTGATTTCAGTGATATAGATAAAAGGGAAAACCTAGATAATCTTTTTTACTCATTAAAAATTATTTAAAGACAATAAGATTTCTTAGGTCCATTTGCTTAGGTAAAATAGTGGATGTTTCCCCTTCTACTTTCTGCTTTTCTATCTTTCTTCTTTTATTAAATTGAAATAAAACAACTTAAGAAAAATTTACATTGGAGGAAAAATTGAAAATGTGCATGAAAAGATTCATGTGAGGGGAAAACGTATAATCTCTCATAATTCAGAGCTATACTTTAAAATACACATAGTACCCACAGGCAACAGTAATATTTATACTTGGTATTTTTCTATCCAGAATATAAAAAATGATAGTGGCCTAGATCAGGTACACCTTAGTCTCTAGATGACACTGTTCTTTAGCACTCTTGAGAGGTTCCTGATAGCAGATTTTCCTAATGTAACTTGTTTTTTGATTTTTTGACTGCTGGGTGCCAAGGGTGATGATTATGGAACCAAGTAAGCTGAAATTGTTAACAATCTCAATCTATTCTCCATCTATCGTGGTGCTGTCAATTGGCCAGTGAAGAGAGTCTTTTTTTTTTGATGTTGAGCTTCAGTCTGTTTTGAAGACCACAGTCTTGACCTTCTGCAACAAGTGCTTTAGGTCCTCCTCAGTTTTGTCAAGTAAGGTTGTGTTATCGGCATAACACAGGTTGTTGATGAATTTTCCTCATCCTGATGTCACACTCCAGGATGAGATGAACTGACAGAATAACTGAGATAATGAGGGTAGGTATGTTGGAAGACATTGAGACTCCTTAAGATAGGGGAGGGTTCAAAGCTATTGTGCATATAGTCACTATGAATCTCATGTAAACTCGAGGACATATATCAACAACAACATGCAAAGAATACATAGCACATCAGTTCATTTAACTCAATGTTTAAGGTGTAATGCTACAGAGTACTCTACTCACTGATTATATATAGCCTCAATTATTTAACTAATTCCTTATTGTTAGCCATATGAGATGGAATGCATAAAATTAATATCCTAGGCATTAAGGAGATAAAGTGGATTGTTATAGGTAATTTCAAGTTAGACAAACAGTAGACTATAAGAATTTAAGAGAAATAGCATTGTATTAATCATCAAAAGGAACATTTAAAATCCATCCTGAAGTACAACACTAACATTATTAGGATAATATCTACACATCTACAAGGTTGTTATTGTTGTTGTTATGTGCCGTCGAGTCATTTGCAACTCATAGCGACCCTATGCACAACAGCCCGAAACCCTGCTCTGTCCTGTGCCAATCGCACTGCCTCTGACACACCCATCCCGATTACCCTAGTCACTGAATCAATCCACCTCCCAGAGGGTCTTCCCCTCCTGCGCCGTCCCTCCACCCTCCCAAGCATGATGTCCCTCTCCAAGGACCTCCTGGCAACATGCCCAAAGTATGTCAGACGAAGCCCCAGAATCCTTGCCTCCAAGGAGTTGCTTGGTTTAATCCTCTCCAGGATGAATCTGTTTGTTTTCTTGGCAGTCCATGGTACATTCAATACTCTTCTCCAGCACCACAGCTCAAAGGCATCAATTCTCCTTCTGTCCTCCCTAGTCATTGTCCAACCCTCTGATGCATAACAAGTGATTGCGAAGACCATGGCCTATATCAGGCGCACCTTAGTCTCCAGAGAGACACCATTGCTCTTGAGTACTTTAGAGAGGTCCCTAACAGCAGACTTTCCCATCGTGATACACTTTTTTATTTCCTGACTGCTGGTGCCGAGAGTGTTGACCATGGAGCAGAGCAAACTGAAGCTGTGAACAATCTCAATCTCTTCGCCATCCATCCTGACACTGCCAGTTGGTCCAGTGGTGAGAATCTTTGTCTTCTTGACATTGAGCCTCAGTCCATACTGAAGGCTGCAGTCCTTGACTGCATGAGGTCCTCCTCAGTTTCAGCAAGCAGGGTTGTGTCATCGGCATGACGCAGATTGCTAATAGATGTTCCACCAATTCTGATGCCACAATTCTCCTCATAGAGCCCAGCCTCCTGGATAATCTCCTCTGCATACATTATTCTACAAGGTAGAATAATAAAATACGATTTCAAGTTTATGCATGAACCACTGAAGCCAAATATGAGAAAACTTAAGATTTTTACCAACTTCTGTAGTCAGAAGTTGTTCAAACATGCAGTTGAGATGCACTGATAACAAACAATGCAGGAGTTCCGTTGGTAGACTTTTGCAAGACCAATGATTTATTCATCGCAAACACAAGAAGTGGCTAGACTACAGTTTCTGAGTGCGTTTAAGAATTTATAGGTAAGACAGAACAAGTGCATAAAGTCCTTCTTTTGCCTTACTTGAGCGGAAAAAAATCTTAAAAAGTTATCAATTATTTAAAAGCTTCATGTACAGCAGAGGGTAACAGAGATGAAGAACTTGCAAGCAGCAGTTGGTTCTGTCATTTCAATGTGAAGGAAACTTTATATAACATTAAAGGGTAAATACAAAGTCCACAAGACTGAAGTTAATAACCCAAGACTACTCACACCTTTCTCCTCCAAGAAGATAAATGACAATAGACTTAAACTTCACCAGATAGAATACAAAGGAATAAAAGCAACTATATCTGTAAAAGAATTGATGAAGAATCATAATCAAATATCAGTCAGAACAAGGTCAGGGGCTGACTTAATTGCTCACATGCAAATTCAAGTTGAAGATGGAGAAAATTAAACCAAGCTCACAAAAGCCAAAGTATGACCTTCAGTATATCCCAGTTGAAGTTAGAAATCATCTCATGAATAGATTGGATGCACTGAGCACCAGATGAGTTGTGGGATGGTATCATGGACATCATACCAGATCATCTCATTAATAGACCTGATGCACTGAACACCAGATGAGTTGTGGGATGATATCACAGACCTCAAACCGAAACAGAGTAAAAGGTCATTAAGAGGGTAGGAAGGAAAGAAAAGACCAACACAGATACTGGAAATTCTGAAGCTTGTTCTTAAACATAGAAGTTAAAGTGAGTGAAAGAAATGATGAATATGTTACCTTTGAACCTGTGTTCTCAGAATTCCGCCCTCAGAAGGCCATTATATTTAGTAAAATGTTAGCAAAAATGTGGAGATTCTTAATAAGATGAATTGACAAAGCAATTACTTTGAGCTCAAAGACAAAAGCAACAATGTATTCAATGATAGAATAATTATGAGAAAAATGCAGTGTTTGTTCTCTTATACCTAGGGTAGCAATGAGTGAGAGTGACTTTACAGAACCTGATCACAGCAACAACAACACACACACGTTATAATCAGCCTTTTCCCCTTAAAATACCTCATGGCTACATATATAGATTTACCACTTCTAATAACAGCATTTGATTGTTTAACTATGTAACTGTATTGACAAATAGTTTAAAAAGATCTTGAGGTTGTTTCTAGTTTTTCCCTTAGAAATGATGCAAAATATGCATCTTTGTATCTATGTCTGAACACGTGTCTGTTTTGTTTTTTTAAAAGAATGAATTACTGGAAGGATTTATTAAGAGTATGCTTAGGTAAAATGTTGATACATATTAATTATTAACAATTTTTTGTTTAAATTGTTGTTGTTATGTTGCCTGAGAACCATAGCAACCTTCTGTACAACAGCTCTGAAGCCTGCCCTGTCCTGAGCCAGCCTCACTTACTCCAACACATCTACCCCTATTGCCCTAGTTATATCAATCTATCTCATCTGAGGTCTTCTTCTCCTTTGCTGTCCTGTCTCTTCACCGTCCTAGCATGATGTCCTTGTGTAAATTAGTATCATTTACATAATACCAGTTTGTATACTCACTAAAAAAAGATTGGTCACTTTCTAGCTTCTATAGCAATAACACCAGTCCACCACCCCCAACATCTTATAACAGCACTGCTCCAACACACAGAAAGTGGAAACAATCTTCACATGGATAACTTTATACTCTTCACTTAATCAGCTATCCAGATGGCCTCGAGTTGATTTTGATTCCTGATATTCTCATATGTGTCAGAACAGAACTGTGTTCTACAGTTTCCAGTGTTTGCTTTTACAGAGGTAAGTCAGCCTTCTAAGAGATGAGTCTGGATGGGTGAATTGAAACTCCAACCTTTCAATTCACAACACTCACTGAATCCTCAGGACTCTAAACATCTCCCTGGATTCTACCATTAGCAATTTACTAAACATCTACCCATCCCTTTATCTATCTCATATTTCTAATATTATTGCAGATTTGATTTGGAGGAAGAAGAGTAAGAACAAGGAAGAAGAGGTAGTGGAGAAAATCAGAGGGTGAAAAAAAAATCTCACCGCTGTCGAGTCAGAACCAATGCACAGCTAGCCCTTCAGTGGATTTTCAGAGGCTATAAATTGCACAGAAGAAGATCACCCATGTTTCTCCCACAAAATAACTCATGGATTCAAACCAGCTGTTTTAGGATTGGCAGTGTAACTCCATACTCACTAGGTCACCAAAGCATCAAAGACTCTGCACTAAAATTTAGGACATTCAGCTGGCACCATGAAGAGAAAAGCAATGAACATAGATGTTTCTGTTCCTGCTCTGTAGATTTCTTACAGCTGTTAACCAAAGTAGCATTATGCTCTTCTTGTTGTTATGTGCCATCGAGTCACCTGCGACTAATAGAGACCCTATCTATGTACAACAGCCCTAAACCCTGCCCTATCCTGTGCCAATCTCACTGTCTCTGACACACCTATCCCCATTACCCCAGTCACTGAATCAATCCATCTCCTCGAGGGTCTTCCTCTCCTGTGTTGTCCCTCCACCCTCCTAAGAATGACGTCCCTCTCCCAGGACTGGTTTCTCCTTGCAACATGTCCAAAGTATGTCAGACGATGCTTCAGAATCCTTGCCTCCAAGGAACAGCCTGGTTTCACCCTCTCAAGTAAGAACCTGTTCGTTTTCTTAGCAGTCCATGGTATATTCAACTGTTCTCCAACAACACAGCTCAAAGGCATCAATTCTCCTTCTATCATTCCTAGTCACTGTCAAGCTCTCTGACACATACCAAGTGAATGCAAAGACCATGGCATGCATCAGGAGCACCTTAGTCTCCAGACTGACACCATTGCTCTTCAGCACTTTAGAGAGGTCTCTAACTGCAGACTTTCCCATCCTAATACATCTTTTAATTTCCTGGCTGCTGGTGCCAAGACTGTTGATTGTGGAGCCAAGCAAACTAAAACTGTGAACAATCTCAATATCTTCATCATCAAAGCATTATTATAGGGTAAAAAAAAATAATCTTTTATAAGAAAATTCTAGAAAAAGAAAATTTATTAAATGGAGTATCTTACGGCAAATTCTGTCCTATATTTCTATTAGAAATGTAATTACCCAGCTTTATAATATCTAGTGCAAAAGAAACGCTGAAGCTCCATTTTTCATTCCATGACTGCATCTCTGCATACCAAGAACCTGTGCTGAAATGAAGGCTGAAAGCAAAAAGGTATTTTTTAAGGGTTGTGTTTAAGTAGTGAGGCTATGAAACTGCACATAATATTCACAGAGGCTGAGCTAAAAATACGGCAGCAAGGTGCCCAAATGCTTTCTGGAAAAGCAGCCTGTACTAAAACACTCCCTTTCCCATTTAAGTTTTATAAATATTATGAAACTCCTGGAAATACGAACCAAATCTCAAATACATTCAATAAGGTAAGAAATGGTATTTGGGGATATGGTACTAATTTAAAAATTAAATCTTACTTTCTATTTTTACCTAGTATCCTTGTGCCTGAGATACATTGTATAAGCATGAAAATACAACCCATTTTTGGTTTGACTAAAAATGATGATTCTCTAGCTGCCATCATGGAAAAAAGAAATTCAAGGTTTAATGTTTTTAAAACAAATGATCTCATTTGTCCTGTGATGTAAATCTCCCATAATGGAGGGTTTTTTTTCTTTGTCTAATTATAGTTAGAGGGAATCTCATTATTTAGACAATTTTAATGTTGTTTATATTACTCTCCCCTGCCCCTCAAAAAAAAAAAAAAAAAAGGAGAGGAAAAGTACAAGTAACAGATACTCAGATCTGCACTGAAATACTAGCCTTTTTTGGTAGGTCCAAATCATCAAAAAACAAAACAAAATCCCCAAAAAACACCACACACACTAAAACCCTTAAAACTATGGAAAACGTGCACACATGCCACTAGGACAAGTGCCCCACCTAGTAATTTATGCCTTAGATCGGATTGCTCTTAATTTTTTGTTTTGTTTTGTTTTGCTTTGCTTTAGCCTGAAGCAATAAATTTCCTTGCGTGTTAAAACTTACTTGTAAACTTGCTTGAACACACATGCTTGATTTTTATTTTTTTCACTAAAGATCTTTTTGTTGTTTTGTGTTTCAAGCATTACTTTGTGATGTATCATGCCAATAAAAGTCTGTGAATGTCTGAAAAATATAATTTGATATTATCTGTTGTTTTGTTAGGTGCCATTGAGGCAGCCCTGACTGACAGCAATGCTTTGTATAGGCTAATGAATCCCACACCATCTTCACATCTCTGTTGTGCTTAAGTCCACAATAGGAGATACACTGTGAGTCCACTTTGTTGTACTTCCTATTTTTTGCTGATCCTCTACTTTCTTAAGAATGATATCTTTCTCCAGGGACTGGCCCCGCCTGAGAACATGCCCAACATAAATAAATGAAACACCACCCTTGCTTTTAAGGAGTATGCTGGCTGTACTTCTTTTAAGGCAGATGTATTTGGTCTTTAGGTAGTCCATGGTACGTTCAATATTCTTTGCCAACACAATTCAAGGCATGCATTCTTCAATTAGATATGCAGACAAAACAAAAAGGCTAAAACTAATGGTTTGGAGATTTTTCAATATTTTTGTGTGATAAGCTAGAAAATCAAGAGAACCACATATTTCTTCACAGAGAGAAAGTCAAGACTATTGAATAGTCAAGGTGGAACTTAGAGGACTTCTGAAAAGTGAAAGAAAACATGACAACTACAAATCTTAATGCATTCGGTGGCCTAATCAACTACAATTGGAACAAACAAACTGATGAAGGGTCACTTATGTTTGCAGGCAAATGGAGATGGAAGCCCAGGTTCCACTCTCAGGACAGTGGTAGTTTCCATGCTTAGAACAGTCATTACAGTGCTGCAAAAAGCTCAAACATCCTAATGATTAAAAGAGACACAGGATGGAACAACATTTCATTACACTACACACAAGGTCCCCATGAGTCGGAGCTGACGTGACATCTAGGAATAATTAGCAACATATCCAGACCATATATAAAGATGACAGCCTTTCTGTCATTAAGAATTGATGTCCTTAAGGGCCTATAACAATATGTAAAACTTTGTGTATGTATATGCATACTCAAAAATAATGATAATTGTGTTAAAAATATGCCAAGCAAAAAAAAAAAAATACGCCAAGCATTACATTATGTGGAAAGTAATGTTCATGTTAAAGGCCTAACAGAGACATCAGAGAGGGCTTCAACAAAACTGGGGCATTTCATGTGAGTCTTTACTGAGAAA
>NW_006399762.1:30101315-30102378 GCF_000299155.1 Elephantulus edwardii
ACTGAGATACCTCACTCAGCATAATGTCCTCCAGGGTCACCCATTTTGAATAATACTGCATGAGTTCCTTGTTCTTCAATGCAGCATAGTATTCCATTGTGCGAATATACCACAGCTTCTCTACCCATTCGTTTGTTGATGGGCGAATCAATGGGTTTTTAAGAAAAAAACCTTTAAGTAGTTCATGTGGACTTGAAAATGAGAAGTGGCAGAACACAGAGGAACACATAGGCAAAACGGAAATGAGCATTGCTTGTTACTCTACCTGCTCCTGTCCTAGAGAATGCATGGCCTTGCCGTAATATTTAAAACACTTAGAGTTCCTTAGAGACCACTGTAATTTTGAATAGACATGAGTGTCACATTATTATAAACCAAGGACATCTTTTTATAATGCTAGTAAGCATAATTTTCTTTTCTCCAGTGGAGCCACTAGTGGATCTGAACTGCTTAGAGAGCTTGGAGTTAGCAGCAAAATTCCTTACAGACTAGGCCACCACATCAATGAAGTTGAGTTATAGAGTCTTTCTTCAAATTATATAGGACTGAAGCTGCTGTTAAGTGCCAGTAAGTCCACTCTGGCTCTTAGTGACCCTATGAACAATGGATCTGAACCTTGCCCTATGCTAATTGCTGTTGTTGTTGTTGTTATGTGTCGTCGAGTCGCTTGCGACTCATGGCGACCCTATATACAACAGCCCTAAACTCTGCTCTGTCTTGTGCCAATCGCACTGTCTCTGACACTCCCATCCCAATTACCCCAGTCACTGAATCAATCCACTCATAGAGGGCCTTCCCCTCTTGCGCTGTCCCTCCACCCTCGCAAGCATGAAGTCCCTCTCCAACGACCAGTCCCTCCTTACAACATATCCAAAGTATGTTAGACGGAGCCTCAGAATCCTTGCCTCCAAGGAGCCGCTCCAAGATTCCAGGATGAATCTGTTTTCCTCGCAGTCCATGGTACCCTCAATACTTTTCTCCAGCACCACAGCTCAAAGGCATCAATTCTCCTTCTATCCTCCTTAGTCATTGTCCAACTCTCTGATGCATAACAAGTGATTGC
>NW_006399762.1:30102478-30123239 GCF_000299155.1 Elephantulus edwardii
CCACAGCTCAAAGGCATCAATTCTCCTTCTATCCTCCTTAGTCATTGTCCAACTCTCTGATGCATAACAAGTGATTGCAAAGACCATGGCCTATGCTAATTACACATTAAAAAAAATTCAGAGACATTCAATCACAACTGATGTTGTGTCATGTGATTTAAGAAACCAAAATGAATTCAACAAAACTAATGGAATCATTCTGAACATTGATGTTCTATCCATATCAAGAAATCCTTTTGACTTATTTATTTCTACGTAGTGATTTGAGTGAAAGATTACAAAGCAATTTGGTTTTCCATTCAACCATTCACACAATGTTTTATAATAGAAGTGCAATGTCCATATTATTGCATTTCCCCCCTGTAATTATTTCCATGAATTCTTCTATTCTGTCCCTTTCTGTCTTTCAGTCTTTACCTTTGAGCATATGTGGTTCTTTTGACCTCACACAGTTCTTTATCTAAAGTGTGAATGCTGCTGGTCATCTTATTGGCCTTGTCTAGTTTGACTAAGTTGAATCATGGGGTGAGTTTTGTTTCTGGTTTATAATGTGACAAAAGGCCACATTTTTGGATGTTTTGGATGTTCTACTAGCCTCTGTTGGATCTAAGTCTGGTCTTTTCATGTTTTTGAGTTTTATTCCTATTTCCTCTCTATTCTATCCAGGATCTCCTACTGTGAACCTTTTAGAGTGGTCAGTGGTGGCGGCCGGGGAACATTTAATTCTTCCTTTCTCAGGGTCACGGAAGCTGGAGTATGTAGACTAGGAAGGCTTCCTAATAGAAGGCTCTTGTTCTCCTTTGCAGGGTCTTCTTCCTCTGGTATACATCTGAAATGTTAGGTCTACCAGGTTCTGTCTCGGAGCCATAGATCATTACAGCATGCCTTACTTGAGTTTATTACCAAAATAATTTCTAAATCTATCTATCATCTATCTATCTATCTATCTATCTATCTATCTATCTATCTATCTATCCATCTATCTTCTCTCTGCTTCAGAATAAAAGCATGACTTCTTGCCAAGGAAACCTTAATGATCTGGACCTTGACGACTTTTCCAGTCCCACCTTATGCTCCTTTCTTTACTACACCCTTTGCTCCAGCCTCTCTAAACAACTGACAGTTATTTGAACTTAACATACTTTATGAGTTTATGTGTTTATATGACCTGCTCTCTTTGCCTAAAAACTATTTCCTTACTACAGAACTTCAAAACCACACTATCTTTCTTCACTTCAGTTTGAATTTAGCACACATATTACTTTTGTGATTTTAAAAAAAAACAACCTTACTCTTTCAAGCCTTTTGTCACAACCTAAAAAAACTAATCTTTCATATTATAAAGCCCATTATTGTTAACTAGTGAAAAATATTCTTATTATAAAATGATACTTAAACAGAATTCATTATAATAAATTCCAAAATAGAACTATTAGCTGAAATTGCTTCTGTCTCTTTCAAACTACATAAACATGAGTGCAATTAAAGAGAAAGCATATTAGAACATAGGTACATTATAAATTGAAAATATAAACGTTAATGGATGCATTTTCTTTGTAATTTAACTGAAACTGAATTTCAAGGCAACATGCCAATTTTACCTCATGTGCATTATTATGAAAACAAGTATGATATCAACAAAATACTTTAAAATGTTGAAATACTAGAATGAAGTTAACTATGAAACAGTGTTTAAATATGGATGAAAATGTTCATAGGGAACTTTGTGAAAGAAAGATGAAGTTGTCATTTAACAGTGTAGGGATCAACTTGAAATATTAGACATGGGAATAAAAGTCCTAAAGGAATTCCTGAGAAGATGCATGGAACTAAGAAGCAATATAAAGTTTACATTTTAGGCTAGTACAAATTATTTTTTAATTATGAGTATAACTTATTGGAAATACTAACTTTTAGAGCATTTCTCTCAATTTTACATTAGTTAAAGCCAGATCCAGGCCAGTATCACTAATCCTCCTAGCCATGTGGACCTCAGATGGACAACGTTCTTGCAACATCTGCTATTAATCATCTGATAACCTCCTGGTTGCCTACTTACCCACTCACTCACCCACAGACTCACTCACTGTCTTCAAGTTGGTTCCTACTCATAGTGATGCACTATTGGGTTTAGAGCTCATAAATCTTTATGAAAGAAGACGGCTTATCTATTTTTCCCATTGAGCTGCTGGTGGATTTGAACTGCTAGACAGATCGTGTCCAAACCTCTAGGTACATGTAGCAGTGCAGACTATGCCATCAGGGCTCTTCTACCTTCCTACCATGTTGTTGTTGTTAGGTGCCACTGTCCACAACTCCTAGTGCCTCTATGTACAACAGCTCTGAAATCTGCCCTGTCCTGACCCAGTCTCACTGACTTCGATGCATGTACCCTTATTACCCCAGTTATCATGTCAATCCATTTTATCTGGTGTCTTTCTCTTCTGCACTGTCCCTCCACCCTTCCAAGCATAAGGTCCTTCTTCAAGGACTGATCCCTCCTAGCCACGTGCCCCCTCTTCCTACCTATTCTCCCTTAATTCACACAATTACTAGTACAGTCTATAAAATTAACAACTGTGTGAGGCCATTTAACCATGATAGATTTGTTATTTAATTTTAAAACATGTTAAGAACACAAAGATGCATAACCCTTGATTTCTGCCTTTAGTAAATTTGTTGTTATGTGCCACTGAATTGGACCAATTCATAACTGTCCCTCCAGCGGGTTTTCAGAGGCTGTAAATTTCATGGGAAGATACTTCCCATCATTCTCCCATGGAGCAGGTGGTGGATTTGAACTGTGTGCCTTTAGGTTGGGAGATCAACTCCTTACCACTAGGCCACCAGGGGTTTTTGTGAATTTATACATATCAATAAACCTAGTCTTTCACTATGAGATATCCTTTGCTTAGCCACTCTTCAACCTAGTTCCCTAATAAACCTACAACTGCAAGTAAAGTGTTGTTGTTGTTGTTAAGTGCCATCGAGTCACAGGAGATTCATAGGGACCCTATGAAGGAGGGTCCTCAATGCTTGGGTGCCTTTCATCCTCTCTCCAGGTTCATAGGGTTTCCGGAGGCAAGCTATTATGGAAGTGGATGCCACTCCTCCTTCCAAGCTTGTTTTAATCAGGGAGCTCCGCCCCACTCTCTGTCCACATTGGGTAGCCAACCATTAACGCATTTGACACATCAGTGTCACGGTGTTCAGCCTCACAACAACCAAAAGTGATCACGGTATGGCAACTTGTACACCAGGGCTATACGACTTAGAGGAATGTCTGAACAAAAACAATGAAAGACAGGCCCGAGGGCCGCGGATTAAAAGTCACCCACTTTTGGCTTGGTAGCATCGCTTTCTGTCCACTGGGCCAGTTGATCTCTCTCTCTAGCAAATAAAGTATGTGAGTTAATTTTCAATGAATATTATCAGACCGAGCATTAGGAGAAGTAGGTTCAGGAGCATGTGAGGCCAGATCTGACATAACAGCTATTTGTTTGGTACCGTGGATGTTACTGATGGGGACAGTTCCCCTTTGTAGAGTTAACTGTGGTTGAACTCAGTTTTCCCTATGCTTTACTCCTTTTGCAGAGACTTCATGGAAACAAGGTACTTTTCTAACAAAGAAATGTATGGTTTTCCTAGTAATTATAACTGAGAGGGGGAAATGTAATTCTAAAGAATCATTCATTAAATGTTTTATTTTATTCTATAAATTAAATTTCTAAGAACATGCTTACCAGTGAAAAAGATCAATTTAAGATTTAAACCTGGGAATCTTGGAATACATCACTAAGTTATTATCTAGAGGTCTCACAAGTCACACTGTTTAATGAATTGACCTTTGAGTGTCACCATTTCCAGAAAGAGGCTATTTCCCCTCCTTGGAATCACAGCAACCTTTTTTGATTTCACAGGAAAGTGACATGGAGAGGGCTGAGCAATCAATTTGTTACAAAATCGGATTATCCAGGGGGAAAGAAATAAAAATAGATTGGAAAGATCTTTCATGTTACAGTACTGCAGGTGTTGACGGAAAATATCATGCACCTTCACCTTTCATATCTAATGCTACAACATCTTTTTAAAAAAATGGTAACTAAAAAAAATGTTTTAGGAAAGAAGCTAGATTGAGAGACTAGGTAGAAGAAGATATCATCATCTAATTTACCAAATCAAAACTTCTGTTTTGTTTATAGAATGTTTTCGATATAGCATAGAATGGAAAATGTAAGCTTTTCTTATTCTTGTTATTTTTTCCCCCTTTAAGATGAACAAAACATTCTGACATCAGAATACCAGAATCCAGAGCTTATTAAATAAGAATATTTTCATTTTGTTTAAAAACTGTTTATACTACACAAAATAAATATTATTTTGCTCTGGTATTTTGGTATATTAAAAAGTCCACAGTATCTTCCTAGTTGCCCATAAGACCAGACTGAAAGTTTTAGAACAAAACAGTTAACTTCAGAAAATATTAGGTATTTATTTCTTCTCTTGCTTAAGTTAACATCAATAAGTTTAGTAAGGTTTAAAAAAAATTATTATTAGTTTGCATCCAAAATTAACATACATTGTGTTTCACTTATTCCTTTATTCACATTGTGTTTCATAAAATTACTCCCATACACTGTGTTTAATAAAATTAATCACACTGATTTATGTCCACTATCACTCCTTTATTTTTTTTTTTAGGTCTCCACTAGATTCATTCTAATTCTTTCACCCCCTCCTTCCACTTATCAAACTGTGCAAACCCATGATTTCCCCCATCCTCACATTCCACCTCCAGCCCCTTTTCCTTCCCCCCTCTGGACTTTTACTCACATTCTACTAGTTATCCTTTGTTTTACAATAATGATCTTATGCAGTATTTGTCCTTATGAGACAGAGTTAGTTCACTCAGCATAATGCTTTCTAGTCTCTCAAATGTTATATAGTATTTTATGAAATCATTGCTCCTGAGTACTGCAGAGTATTACATTGTGTGAATGTACCACAATTTCTCAATCCATTTGTTGATGGACATTTGGGCTGTCTCCATATTCTTGTTATTATGTATAATGCTATTATGAACATCAGTGCACAAATCTTCATCTGTATCTCAGTTCCATTTTTCTTAAGATATGCTCTTAGCAGTACAATAGCTAACTCATAAGGAATTTTTACGTTCAGCTTCTTCAGGAAACATCAAACTGCTTTCCAGAGTGGTTGTAACATTTTACAATCCCACCAATGGTGTATACGAGTTACTATCTCTCCACTCTCTCTCCAACATTTATTGCTTGCTGTCTTGTTAAACTTTGTCACTGCTACTGGGATGAGATGGTATCTCACTGTAGTTTTGATTTCCATATCAATTATTGCTAGTGATTTTGCACATTTCTTCATATGTCTGTTGGTCATCTGAGTTTCTTCCTTTGTGAAAAGTCTACCTCTTCAAGAAATGGTGTTGGCAAAACTGGACATCTACTGTAGAAAGCTGAAGCAGGATCTACATATCACATCACACATAAAAATCAACTCAAGGTGGATCACAGACCTAGAGATAAAGCTCAAAACCATAAAGAACTTACGGGACAAAATCGGAGGAAACTTAGAAGCCCTAGCCTATGGTATAAATAGACTGGCAAATACAGCCAGAAATGCACAACCAGGAGAGGATGACATCCACAAAAGGGATCTTCAAGTCCCTGTATGCATCAAAACCTTTTTCTAATAGGGTGAAAAGAAAAGCTACTGACTGGGGAAAAAACCCCACACATTTACCAGTGACATCTCAGACAAGGATCTTGTAAAAAAATTTTTTAGAATACTAAAGGGCTTCCACAAGGAAAAGAAAGATAAGCCAATCAAAAAACAGACAATAAGATGTTATAATAACTTCATTAATCTTTTTGTGCTCACTCACGAAGTCCTCAATTGAATTTCAGTTTTGTGTATAGAACAATTAAATAGTCTAAAAAGCAAGGATGTCAGTTTAAAGACTAAGCTGACAACTAAGAATAGCATGCCACGTAAAACATATGAATTGTTTATTTCTTGAATGTTCATTTAAAGTTGTTGGGTTTTGTTTTTTTTTTTAGCTGCAGTTAACTGTTAGTGACTGAAGTATGCGGCAGTGAAATCTCAGTTTCACTACTAAACGAAGTAAGAGCTCCTCTCATGTGATTTACACATTCTGAAAAGCTATGAGGAGATGCACTGCCAATACAAAGGCAAGCAGTTTGAATCCATCAGCTGTTCCACTGTAGAAAGAAGAACATTACTGACAAGTAATGATATCAACTTAAGGACTAAGGTGCATGGTTATTCAGGCCGTGGTCTTTCTGATCGCTTGTTATCCATCCATCCGAGAGCTGGACAATGAATAGGGCTAACACAAGAATTATTGATGCCTTTAAGTTGCAGTGTTGCAGAAGAGTGAGGAATACCCCATGGACTGCCAAAAGAACAAATAAATATGTCTCGGAGAGGGTACAACCAGAGTACTCTTTGGAGGCAAGGATGATGATGTTTTGCCTTACATACTTCAGGCATATTGCTTGAAGGGGCTATTCCTTGGAGAGGGACATGATGCTTAGAAGGGTGGAGGGTTGGCGGAAGGAAAGAAAGACCTTTGACCATGTGGACTGACAGATGATGGCCAAAATGTGCTTTAGTGTGTCAGGAAGTGTGAAGATGGCACAGGATAGGACAGGGTTCAGATCTGTTGTTCACAGAGTTGCTATGAGTCATATTCAATTCAATGGCACCTAACAACAGCAGCAACGTGTGCTAGGACTGGGGTTTAGGAGTTCTTGCTACCATAAAACATACAATATATGAGGGTAGAAAGACAATACACACAAACATGATAAATACTATTAAGAATCAACTGGTCGAGGGTCTTTCTCTACAAATGATTGAGTCTACCACCAGCTACTCAGAAGAAAGACGGGCAATCTCCTCCTGTGTTATGATTTACAGTCTCCATAACCCCTCTGTTGAGTCAGCTATGAGTCAGTTCTCACTTAACTGCAACACATTGAGTTTTGAATATATGTGCTAGTCCAAGCAGAATTTAGAAAGGCCTCACATTCTTCAGGCATATTGCTACGAGGGGCCCACAAATGACTGCCAATTCTGAAAGCTGGACAATTAAGAGAGATGACAGAAGGAGAATTGACACTCTTTGATATGTGCTGTTGGAAAAGAGCACTGAATATCCATGGACTGTCAAGAGAACAAATAGATATGTCCTGGAAAGGGTGCAGCCAGAGTGCTCTTTGGAGGCAAGGATGATGAGACTTTGCCTCATATACTTTGGGCATATTGCTAGAAGGGGCTAGTCCTTGGAGAGGGACAAGATGCTTGGAAGGGTGGAGGGCTGGTGAAGGAGAGGATGACCCCTGACCAGGTGGATTGACATGGTGACTTCTGCAATGGGTTCTAGTGTGTCAGGAAGTATGAAGATGGCACAGGATAGGATGGGGTTCAGATCCTCTCTTCATAGGGTTGCTATGAGTTGTACTGACTCGATCATACTTAACAATAACAACAAAAGCAACATGAGTAGAAATCAACTTGAAAGCAGTAGTTAGATGTGAAGATTAAGCCCTTGGGTTTTTTTTTCATTGTTTTTTTTGAAGCTAAAGAAGTACTTGACTGATTTGGAATTATTCAATTGGTTTCTGAGAGGTCAGGCAAAACATTCCAAGGAGAAGAGAATGATTACCCTTGTCAAATACAAATGATTCATCAAGTAAAATAAGGATTGAGACTTAGCATTAGATTTAGTAAATAGAAGTCATTGGTGAGTTTGCCAACACTGAAATGGGGACGCAGCATCCTTACCTAATACACATACTAGAAATAGAAGTCATCATTTTATAATGAGCAAAGTAATAACAGTAGTAGTAATGGGGTCATGGATCAGATAATGGCAAAGCATTGGTGAAATACTGGTGGAGAACAAATTAAGTCTCAAAGTAGTTCCCCCAGAGATTATTTAGAATTTCAAATGGAAAACAGTATCTTTACAGTAAGGAAACCTGAAATTTAAAAAATGGCTGAGTGTAACATTAATAATGTACCAAAATGTTACCATATTCCCTCTTGTGTGACACACCACCTTTGTACCAGTAGTGCAAAAAATGTTTAAGAGTCATCCTATTATAGATTTTCCAACAGCTTGCTTTTGTGATTAGCTGCCATCCAGTTGCTTCTAACTCATAGTGATTCCATGTGTTACAGGGTAGAGATGTTTCACAGGATTTTCTTGTGATAGTACTTTATGAAAACAGAAGAACAAACATGGAAACAGAATCACACACAGAGGGGAGGCAGATACCACATGATGTTGGAGAGAGGTACAAAGCTGCAAAGGACACCAAGGACGGACAATAGCTACCAGAAACAAAGAGAGAGGCATGGGATACTTCTTCTCGCAAAGATTTGAGAGCAAATGACCTGACTTGAACCCTGATTTAGACTTCCAGCCTCTAGAACTGTAAGAAAAGAAATTTCTGTTCTTAACAATACTCATATTTGTTATGAATACGTTAGGAGAGTAAGACAGAAACTAAAGAAATATGATAACCAATGTTGTTGTTGGAGTTCTCATGGCCTAGTGGTAAAAAAGCTGTGCTGCAATTCCAAAGGCATGATGTTAAAAATCCCCCAGCTGTCCTACAGAAGTGTGGACAATCTCAGTGCAATTAATTGCCTCTGAAAACCTTCAGGATTGCCAGTGATGGGTTGGTTCTGAATATCAAGTTAGAATCAATTCATAGCTAACTTTCTTGCAGAGGCTGTGACTTGCACAAAAATGGGAGGCGATTTCCAATCTTCCATGAAGAAACTGGTGGATTCAAACCATGTGATTTTGCGTTGAGAGCACAGTTTCTTATCACTAGGATACCAGAGCTTCCTATGAATACTGATGTATAATCAATCCTTGATTGTGTATATCAAATATCAAGATAAAGTGACATAGTTATTGGACACTTGGGGAAATTTTAATATTAGCAACATATCATATTTATTGTATTTATGTTAGACTTCCTGTGTAGTTACATAGGAAAAGGTTCTTATTCTTAAGAGATAGTGTGCATTTGGGAGCAATGAGTCACAGTGCCTGAAAGTGAGTCTCCTATGATTTAGGAAAAGGTATGTCTTTATTGGATGAAGAAAAAGGGCAAGACAGAAAGACTGCTTGCAAAGCTGGTTGCCTATGAGCAAGTATGACAGGGTTAAAACAGCTGTAATACTTGTCCAAGCAGAACAAGAGGCCCAAGTGTGCCCACTCTTCCCTTCTTGGGTAGCAAGAAGGGAACCACAAAGGCCCTTGGGCAGTGAAGATCTGGTAGCATGGCAGGCCTGAGTAGCATGGTCATACTCAGAGGAAGAAGTGATATAAAGACAGCATGGACTTGACTTACAGCTCACCTAAGCCATGGCACATTCAGGGTTTTCATGAATTGACATACAGCATTTACCATTACATGTGTTAATATATCTGTTATACAGTATTTGAGATACAGCTCAGATTGGAAGTCAATCAAAATTAGAAGAAAAAACTGTAAACATCCCTTAAGAGCTGGAACACGGAATGTATGAAAATTAGAGGTTGTGAAAAATGAAATGGAACACATGAATATCGACATGTAGGCATTAGTGAGATAAGATGGACTACCTGTAGCTACTTTGAATCAGACAATCAAATGGTATACTATGCAGAGAATGAAAAACAGAAGAATGGTATTTGCATTCATAGTTAAGAAGACAATTTTAAGTTCTACTCTTAACTACAATGGTTTTGAGTGATATTACTTACACACATACAAGAAAGACCTGTTATTCAAATATACGCACCAACAACTAAAGCCAAAAAGGAGAAAAGTGAAGACTTTTTCCAAGTTTTGCAGCCAGAAATTGATCAAATATGCAATCCAGTTGGTTTAATGATTAATAGTGACTGAATGCAGAAGTTGGAAACAATGAAGAAGGAATGGTAGTTGTAAAGTATCGACTTAGTGACAGAAATGAATCTAGAAAATGAATGACTGAGTTTTATAAGTTCAGTGGTTTATTCACTACAATTACCTTTAAAAAACCACAAACGCTGATTTTAAACATGGATCTTACCAGATGGACAGCAAAGGAGTCAGACTGATTACATCAGTGGAAGGAATTGTTGGAGCAGCTCAGTATTAAAATAAAAACACAGCCAGGTGCTGACTGTGAGACAGACCATCAATTACTCATGTGCAAGTTCAGACTGAGGCTGAAGAATACTAAAACAAGTTATTCTACTACTGGGAAACATACCCCAAAGAAACCAGTGCTGTGAATCAGACAGATGTATGCACACTCATGTTTATTGCTGTATTATTCATAATTGGGAAGAGATGGAACCAGCCCAAGTGCCCATCATGTCAACAAATGAATGAATAGAAAAACTGTTTCAAATCCACACGCTGGAATATTATGCAGCATAGAAAAAAACAATGAACTAAACAAACACTACACAATATGGATGAATCTGAAAGATAAATTGAGTGAAATATCTCAGTCACAAAAGGACAAATACTGCAGAGGACTACTCTTATAAAAAAATGGACATAGAGAAGGAGAGAGCAGGGAAAGAATGAATAGATAATGAAGACTACAATGGAATGCGAGAAAGGAGGGACTATGTGAAAGGAATGGATGATTGCATATAGTGTGTATGACAATTAACCACCTGGAACAAGACATGCATTGATGTCAATTGAGGGAGGGGGAGGAAGGAAAATGTGTATCAATGAATTAATGAAAACCTATCATTTGTGTAAATGTTCATTATAATTGCAATAATTGAAAAAAGAACAAAAATATGATCCCGAGTCTATCCCACTTGAATTTAAAAATCATCCTAAGAATAGGTTTGAAGCACTGAACACAAATAACAATCAAAGACTAGATGAGTTATGAGATAACATCAAAGATATCATCTTTGAAAAGGGCAAAAGGTCATTAAAAAGACAAAGAAGAAAAAAAAAACCAACAAAATGGAAGTCAGAAGAGACTGAAAATTACACTAGAGCATTGAGAAGCCAAAACAAAGAGAAAGGACACTTAAGTAAAAGAGCTGAATAGAGGATTTCAAAGGACAGCTTGAGAAGATAAAACAAAGTAGTATAACAGAGTGTGCAGCAAGCTGAGTCAGAGAAAACAATGGCAAGAACTCACTCAGCATTTCTCAGGCTGAAAGAACTGAAAAACAAACAAAAAAAAACACCAAAAACCAAACTCAAGCCTCAAATTGCAATACTAAGAGAAGCTATATGAGCAAAATCTTGAATGATCCAGTAAGCATTAAAAGAAGATAGAGGAAATAAACACTGTACCAAAAAAACACCGGTTGATAGTGATTTATTTAAGGAAGTTATCATACGCTTAAGAGCCAAGGATAATGAAAGAAGAAATTCAAGCTGCATTTAAGGAAGGCATTGGCAAAAAATAAGGCCCCAGGAAGCAGTAATATACCCACTGGGATGTTTCAACTAATAGATGCAGCCCAGATGTACTGATAAGTCTATGCCAGGAAATCTGCAAGAAAGCTGAGTGGCCAACTAATTAAAAGACATTCATATTTGTTCCCATTCCTAAGAAAGCTGGCCCACCAGTATGTGGAAATTATAGAACAGTATCATTACTCTCAGACGCAAGCAAAGTATTGCTGAAGATCATCCAAAACCAGCCCAAACAGCACAGAGAGAGAAAACTACCAGAAGTTCTAGCTGGGTTTACAAGAGGCCACAACACAGGAATATCATTGCTTAAGGATCTTAGCTGAAAGCAGAGAAGATCAGAAGAGTATCTATTTATGCTTTATGGACTATGCAAAGTTATTTGACTGTATGGATCCTAAAAAAATTATGGCTAACATTGAAAGAATAGAAATCCCCAAACAATTAATTGTACTTATGCAAAACCTATACCTAGACCAAGAGGCTGTTATGCAAATAAAGGGAAAACGACATAGCTTAAAATTAAGGAAGTTGTGCATGCAGATTGTATCTTTTCCCTCCATACCTATTCAATCTGTATGCTGAGCAAATAATTTGAGAAACTGGACTCTCTGAAGAAGAATATGGTGTCAGGATCAGAGGAAGATTCTAACCTACATTATGCAGATGATATAACCTTGCTGGCTGAAATTGAGGAGGACTGCAGAAGAGCAAAGAATACAGCTTTCAATTTATATTATATCTCAATGTCAAGAAAACAAAAATTTTCATCACTGGAACAACAGACAATGTTATGATAGATGGAGAAAGGATTAAAACTGTCAATGAGTGCGTCTTACTTAGATACACAATCAACACCCTCATAGCAACAGTCAGGAGATCTACTGCATTTGATGAGTCTGAAGTCATGACCCTCCCCAAATTTCTGAGAACCGTAATGTTAGTTTGAAGACTAAGTGTGCATGTTTCAGGCCATGGTCTTTTCAGTCACTTGTTATGTGTCTGAGAGTTGGACAATGAATATGAATGATAGAGGAGGAATTAACGTGTTTTAATTGTGATGTTCAATTGAATTTTGAACTGTGGAGAAGAGTACTGACTATCCAACGGACTGCCGACAAAACAAATAAATATGTCTTAAAGAAAATGCAGCAGGAGTGCTCCTTGGAGCCAAAGATGATAAAGCTTCATCTCACATACTCTCTGGAAAGGGATATCATTCTTGGAATGGCAGAGGGTTGGAGAAAGAAAGACCCTCAACCAGAAGAATTGGCATAGTGATTACAGTAGCAGGCATAAGTATGTCAGAAATGCTAAGACAAGGTTCAGACAAGTTCTTCATAGGGTTGATATACACTGTATTTAACTTGATGGCACCAACAACATATGTCAATTAATAGGAATCACAGTACCCTTGACTGTATTTATTCAAAACCTATACTTGGACCAGGAAGCAGTCATCAGAATAGAGCAAGGAAACACTGTACGGTTAAAAACTGAGAACGATGTACGCCAGAGATGCGTTCTACATCCATATCTTCTTAATAGATATGCATAACACATCATCTAGGAGGCTGGGCTCTATGAGGAGGAATGTGGCATGAGGATTGGAGGAAGACTCATCAACAGCCTACATTATGCAGATGATACAACTCTGCTTGCTGAAACTGAGGAGGACCTGAAGCGCTTACTGCAGAAGGTCAAGGACTGAAATATGGATTGAAGCTCAACATCAAGAAAATAAACATGCTCACCACTGGGCTGACTGGCAACATCATGATAGATGGTACAGAAATTGATATTGTTAACAGCTTTAGTTTGCTTGGCTCCACAATCAACACTCTTGGTACCAGCAGCCAGGAAATCAAAAGGCAAATTGCACTGGGAAAGTCTGCTGCCAGAGATTCTCCAGAGTACTGAAGAGCAATGATGTCAGTCTGGATACTAAGGTGTGCCTGATCCAGACCATGGTGTTCACAATTATGCACTATGTATTAGAAAGCTGGACAATGACTAGGGATGATAGAAGGAGAATTGATGCCTTTGAGCTGTGGTGCTGTAAAAGAGTATCCAATAGACCTTGGGCTGCTAGGAGAACAAATGGGTTTGTCCTAGAAAGCCTGCTCCATGGAGGCAAGAATTCTGAAGATCCATCTGACATACTTTGGACATGTTGCAAGGAGGGGTTGGTCTTTGGAAAGGGACATCATACTTGGGAGGGTAGAAGGACAGTGCAAGATCCTTGAGGAGATAGACTGATTCAGTGAAGGGGCTAATGGGGGTAAGGTTGACTCATGATAGAGCAGGGTTCAGAGCTGTTGTACACAAGGCTGTTATGAGTTGCAGGTGACTTGACGGCAAGTAACAACAACATGGTGTTCAGTGGCTGATATACACTATGTAATCACCTCCATTTTCTGTTGTGATGAGAGCAGTCCTTCAGTTGGATGAGAAACTTCTTGGGGTGTTGTCTGCATGTCGCACACAAATGGATGTTCTGACAAAGATGTTCTCTAGACCCTGATATCTACCGTTCGTATGATTTCAGTCTTTGGGATAAGACAGCAGATGCCTCTTAAGAATGAAGAGGAGAAAGTATTTAAAGTGTGAAGAGTTAAGATGATAGAAAATAGTTACCTATAATGAGTAGATCTGGAAAATCCTTCAACCTAGATTTGATAGCTTTGTTGTTGTTGTTGTTATGTGTCACTGAGTTGCTTGTGACTCATAGTGACCCTATGTACAAGAGCTCTATACACAATTCTATCCTGTGCCAACTTAGCCATCTCAAACGCACTCATTCCCACCACTCCAGTCACAGAATCGACCCATCGAATCGAAGGTCTTCCTCTCCTGCACCACCCCTCTACTCTGTCAAACATGTTGTCCCTCTCCAAGGACCAGTCCCTCCTTGCAACATGCCCAAAGTATGTCAGATGAAGGTTCAGAATCCTTGACTCCAAGGAGCATTCCGACTTCACCTTCTCCAGGTCAAACCTGTTTGTTCTCCTAGCAGTTCATGGTATATTCAACACTCTTCTCCAGCAAGACAGCTCAAAGGCATCAATTCTCTTTCTATCATCCCTATTCATTGTCCAACTCTCACTGATCTAGAGAATTCTAGATATTGAAAAAAATCCTACAATTCATTTACTTAATCTAGTAATTGTAAGGAGGGACTGGTTCTTGGAGAAGGACATCATGCTTGGGAGGGTGGAAGGACAGCGCAAGAGGGGAAGACCCTCTATGAGGAGGACTGATTCAGTGACTGGGGTAATCAGGATGGGTGTGTCAGGGGCAGTGCAATTGACACGGGATAGAGCTGGGTTTAGAGCTGTTGTGCATAGGGGTGCTATGAGTCGCAAGCGACTCGATGGCACATAACAACAACAACATTATTAATTTCAATGAAAATTTAAAGACTTTGGATTTCCATTCATTCATTGTTGCACTTTTCTCCCTCCCCCTGTCCCAGTACACTACCCTCTTGGAAAAGTAAAAGAAAAATTCTTTGATTGTTTTACAAACCCTCCCCCAGGTCCACTCCACTACGCAGCCTTTGCTCTGGACTCCTGTCATGACAAAATACCTAATCACATATCCCTTTTAAACAGTTTTCTCCCTCATCTGTTTCAATGTACTGTACATTATTGAACCCATCTTTTTCAGTCTCCCACCAACCCCGATGTCAGTCCTGTTTTACAACAGTGGCACCATGCAGTATTTGTCCTTTTGTGACTGAGATACTTCACTCAGCATAATGTCCTCCAGGGTCACACATTTTGAATAATATTGTATGAGTTCCTTGTTTTTCAATGCAGCATAGTATTCCATTGTGTGAATATACCACAGCTTTTCTATACATTCATTTGTTGATGGGCACTTAGGTTGTTTCCAACTCCTTGCTATTGTGAACAAAGTTGTGATGAATATATATGGGTGTGCGTATATCTGCTTGGATGTCAGTTATGGTCTCTTTGGGGTATATTCCCAATAGTGGAATTGCTAGGTCAAATGGTTTCTCTATTTGCAACTTTTTGAGAAAGTGCCATACCACCTTCCACAGTGGTTGCACCATTTTACACTCCCACCAACAGTGAATAAGGGTTCAAGTTTCTTTACAACCTCACCAGCATTTGTTGCTTGTTAATCTAGTAATTTTATAGGTAAAGAAAGCATCATGGATTTTCCTTTATAATTGCTATGCTGAAATTATTTACCCCCCCCAAGTAATTATGTAAATGGCAATGTTTAACTGGTTAAATCTACCAACAGTACTAAGGACATATACCACTGACGCAAAAGCTCCTACCCGGCAGCACTGTGCTAAGTACTGTGCATAAATTAATTCTTTTATTAAAGACTATGTAAGTGGATTTCATGTTGCTATGATGCTAGAAACTATGCCACGAGTATCTGAAATAACAGCAGGGTCATACATGGTAGCTAAATTTCATTGGAGTTTGCTAAGGAGACTGAAAAAAGAATCTGGTGATCTACCTTTGAAAATTTCTGTCTTTCTCATTTGCTGTCAAGTTGGAACTTATTCATAGAAGACCCTCCAATCAGTTGCCAGGAGGCTATAAATCACATGAGGGGAGATTGATTCCCTATCTTTCTTCTTCAGATCCAGTAGTGGAGTTGAACCCCAGAGACACAAGGCTTTTGAGTTAGCAGTGCAACTCCTTATGGTCTATGCCACCAGAGCTCAGTGAAAACTTTATGAATCACAGAATACTGTCTGATGTATCCTAGAAGAAGAACACCTAGGTTGGATGGCACTAACAAATTATACACAGCAGGCTTGAACATACCCACAATTATCATGGGATTGGGCAATGTGTTCTGTTCTACACAGAGATACCAGGAATTGCCAACTTGATGATCATCTAGCAATGTTGTTGTTGGGTACCATAGAGTCGGAACTTACCCATAGCTGACCCTCTGGTGGGTTTTCAGAGGCAAGGGAGATGACTGCCCATCCTTCTGTGGAGCAGCTGGTGGATTTTAACTACGTGCCTTTGGAATTACAGAGCAGCATCTTGCCACTAGGCCATCAGAGCTCCCTAATGTAGCAATAGCATAAAAATAGATTATAAAATATAAAAAGGATGCATTTTAAACTCCATTATCTAAATAAATAAGAGGCTCAAGAAGTTTAAGTATCTTGCCCTAAATTATGTTTGTACTGAAGTTTTCATAGCTTGCATTATTTTAGAAGATTGTCAGTGAGAAAATGAATGCTTCTACCTTATCCAAGTATAAAACAGTTATGATTTATAGTCCATACTGAATAAAAGGGGCCAAACATTTTACACACAAAGGGAAAAGGTGAGGTGAATGAAGAAGATACAGCTAGAGAGACTGAAGTAGAGACTAACTGAAAATTGGCATGTTTCTTCATTGATCAAGTATTTAAATGAAACAAACAGAACTCAATGCTAATCGATATTAAAAAATTCATAATAGATATAGTGTGAAAATTTCTAAGAAAACAATCTTTCATACATTTGTGAATAACAGGGCTTAGATACAGGGAGGCTAGGAAGAGCAGGAAGGGAAGTGGAATTAATTGGTAATTTATAAATTCTCACATAACAAGGGGCAGTTTAAATAAGTAAAACTTTCATTGCCTCACTTTAGTTTGGTGCCAGTCTTTTAATCCCTTCCTGACCCATTTTTATTCAGCACTGAAAAGGGTACATTGTTTGATTTGGGTATTAGCTTTTAAGGAGATTAGTTTCCAGGAAAAGTAAAGCATTTTGCATATAAAGAGGAACCCTCAAACAAGGCATCAGAGGGTGCTCTGTTCCCAAACCACCTGTTAAAAAGTAAAGAAAACCAAAACAAAATCTAATATTCTACCGACTTCTCCAAATTATAAAGTTAAAAATAATTTTGAAAGAAAAAATATTTCTATATTAAAATATTTCCAATTATTAAAAGTTTATGAGCCCTCTATAATTTTTTGAGAGAAGCGAAATCATTTTACTCATAAGCAAGAAATGAAAATTAATAGACTCTTTAATTATGGTTGTCAATCTGCATTAGATTATGAATTATGGATTATAATGCAGTTAAAATGCAAACACAATGGGAAATATATAAAGCTTTCTTATTCTTCCTACAATTTAATTTTTCATAGACATTTGTTTTGCTCTTAACCCCTCAGAGATATCTGTGGGTAAAGATTAGTTTTTCTCAGCCTTATCAGCTTCAACAAGAAATTAATAACATTATTTGAAGTAGCCCTCTTAAAAATAATTTTATTATTCTGAAATTTAGTCTAGAGATAATACAGTTTACCTAACTATGCAATCTAGACAAAAACAATCACTTGTCTAACATAGTACAATTTAAAAAAAAATGCAAGATAATATTTAAAACGTCTTAAAATAATATTCTTGTTATGTGTAGTTGAGTTGGAACCGACTAGATTTCATAGAAGGAGACTGTTCATCTTTCAGGAAGCATCTGGTCGATTCAAACCAAGGGGTCGGCAGCACAAGTTCTTACCACTGGGCCACCAGAGCTCCCTCGAATAATATTACCATATCTAACAGTTCATTCATGATACAGAAAGGCCTAGACAAATTTTGAAAATAAAATCACATTTTAATGTAGAACATGCAAATTCTTTCAACTGGATGAGGCTCCTTCTAGTAGTATTTAATATGTATTATTACTACGTAGTAGTTACTATGTATTATTACTAGAATTATTTTCTGGGTTAACCAAAATGCATCATCAACTTGAGAAGGCATGATTTTACAGAGCATACCATAATTTAGAGGATTTTACTTCTCTTTTCAACAATTTCCTCTTACAGAAATTAATGAATATCAGTATCTAAGACTAACAAAAATTTCTTTAGAGAAATAAATGGGAAGATATTGTTTTAAATGAATCATTTGGCCCATTGTTGTTGTTGTTGTTATGTGCCGTCGAGTCGCTTGCGACTCATAGCAGGGTCGCTATGATTTGGCCCATAGCCTCTAGTAATGTTTATGTTTCATTTTCAATAATAATTCAAAAAATAAATTATCTGAGGTCTTTGGGAAACTTGTCAAAACTAAAAACTTCTAAGTAACTGAAACATACTCCTTTCAAAAACTTAAAAACACACCAACTTTTTTTTAATTGTTAGTCATTCTTAACTGAAAAGTAACGATAATGGTAATAAAATTAACTCTGAAGTACTAAATACCTACTGGTAAAAGCCAAAATAATACTCTTGGAGTCTCATCTGCTGTCAGGGAACTCTCCAGAGTACTGAAAAGCAACGATGTCAGTCTAGAGACAAAGGTGTGCCTAATCCAGGCCATGGTCTTCTCAATACCTTGTATGCTTCAGAGAGCTGGACAAAGACTAAGGATGACAGAAGAAGAATCACTGCCTTTGAGTTGTGGTGCTGGAGAAAACTCTTGAACATACCATGGACTGCCAAAAAAAACAAATAGGTCTGTCCTGGAGAGGATGAAACTAAATGTCTCCTTGGAGACTAGGATTTTGAAGCTCTGTCTCAAATACTTTGGGCATGTGGTTACAAGCAACTGGTCCTTGGGGAAGGATATCATGCTCGAAAGGGTGGAGGAACAGCAGGAGAGGAAGACCCCAGATGTGATGGATTGATACAGTAACTGGGGCAATGGGAATTGGTGTGTTAGAATTATTGAGATTGGCTCAGGACAGAGCTGCTGTACATAGGGTATCTATGGGTCTCTATGGCACATAACAACAATAACATGCATATTTTCCCATTAACAGTTACCTCCTTCACCTCTACTGTCCTGTGATAATCATTGTACTGGATTTTGCATTGATCACTCTATTAACTTCTTCGTTTTACCACACAGATATGCACCCCCATCATATATGGTTTGTTATGTATCACCAAATCATTCTGCTTTCTAGTGACCCTTTTAAGGACAGTAGAGTGATATACTGCCCAGTCCTACACCATCCTCACAATTTGGGTAAGCTTGCGCATACTGTTACTGCCACTGCGTCAGTTCCTTTCCTTGAGGGCCTTCCTCTTTTCACTGACTTTCTATTTTCCCAAGTATGATGTCTTCCAGGGAAGACCAAACCAAGCTACCTGAGACAAAGTCTCCTATTATCACTTCTAAGGAGCATTCTGCATGTACTTCTTGGAAGGCAGATTTGTTTGTTCTTCTAACATTCATTGTTTTACAATCCCTTCACCCAGGTCCACTCCATTATACAGCCTTCATTCTGGACTCCTTTATGACAATAATACCTAATCACACATCCCTTTTAAACAGTTCTCTCCTTCATCTGTTTCAATGCAGTATACATTATTCATCCCATCTTTCTCAGTCTCCCCCTAACCCTGATGTCAGTCCCGTTTTACAACAGTGGCACTATGCAGTATTTGTCCCTGTATGACTGAGATATTTCACTCAGCACAATGTCCTCCAGGGTCACTAATTTTTAATAGTATTACATGAGTTCCTTGTTTATCAATGCAGCATAGTATTCCATTGTGTGAATGGTACAGGTACAATGACAGTCACACACAGATCAATGGAATAGAATTTAGAACCCAGGAATCAACCCATCTACCTAAGGGTCAACTGATTTTTGAAAAGGAGATGAAATCAGTTAAGTGGGGAAATGACAGCCTTTTTTTTAAAAAAAAATTATTTTATTAATTTTAATGAACATTTACAGAGATTTTGGATTTTCATTCATTCATTGTTGCACTTTTTTCTTTAGCCCGTCCCCCCAGTTCACTTCTCTCTTTGAAAAGCAAAAGATAAACTTCTTTATTGTTATACAATCTCCCCTGACCCTAACCTTCCTCCCTCCCCCACCCTGACCCAAATGCACTCAACTCTGCAACCTTAATTCTAGATTCCTGTGATAATCTTAATATTATATATATATATCTCACTTTTTTATTTTATTATTTTTGTGTGAGTGTACCATCAAATCAGATCTGACTGGTACAGGAGGACATTGTCCCTCCTTCCCTGGTAGAGCATCTGGTGGATTCAAACCGTGTGCCTCTGGGATTGTAGTTGCAGCTCCTTGCCATTAGGCCACCAGAGCTCCCCTTATATATATCACTTTTAAACTGTTCTCTCCCTCATCTGTTTCAATTCAGTATGTTGTTGTTATGTGCTGTCGAGTCGTTTGCGACTCATAGCGACCCTATGTACAACAGCCCTAACCCCTGCTCTATCCTGTGCCAATCGCATTGCCTCTGACACACCCATCCCGATTACCCCAGTCAC
>NW_006399762.1:30124683-30127561 GCF_000299155.1 Elephantulus edwardii
TTCACCAAAGAAGACATTCAGATGGCCAACAAGCACATAAAGAAATGTTCAAAATCCCTAGCTCTAAGAGAGATACAAATCGAAACAACTATGAGATATCATCTCACCCCAGTAAGAACAGAAAAATTTAACAGAACAGCAAGCAACAAATGCTGGCGAGGTTGTGTAGAGACTGGAACCCTATTCACTGTTGGTGGGAGTGTAAAATGGTGCAATCTCTGTAAAGGCGGTGTGGCGCTTTCTCAAAAATTTGGAAACAGTGATACTCTTTGACCCAGCAATTCCACTACTGGGAATATACCCCAAAGAGACTATAACTGCCACCCAAGCAGATATATACACATCCATGTTTACTGCGGCTTTGTTCACAATAGCAAGGAGTTGGAAACAACCCAGGAGGGGAAGCTCTGGTATATTCACTCAAATGAATCAATTCCTTTTTTTTTTTTTTTTTTTTAACGAAGGAATCAATTCTTATTCATTGTTTAGCTCTCAGCTACAGAACAAGCAATTGAAAAGATCATGGCCTGGATCAAGCTCACCTTACTTTCTAAACTAACATCATTATTCTTTATCACTCTGGAGAGATCCTTGACAGCAGATTTTCCCAGTGCAACTTGTCTTTTGATTTCCTGACTCTTGGTGCCATGAATGTTAATTGATAGATAAAATGAATAGTTGAATGATATGCTGATTGATAGACAAAGCATGATACATGGAGACAAGATTGAGGTTGTTAATAATTTCATCTTGCTTCAGTCCATAATCAACTCTCTTGGCACCAGCAGATCTGAACCCTGTCCTACGATGTGCCATCTTCATCATCTCTGACACACTCCAGCCCTTTGCTGCAGTCACTGCGTCAATCCAACCTTTTCTCCTGCACTGACCTTCCTTCCACCTTTCCAAACATGATGTCCTTTTCCAAGGAATAGCCTCTCCTAGCAATATCCAAAGTATGAGAGACATAGCTTCACTACCTTCCCCTCATTAGTCTTAATAACTGTAGGAGTCATTTCTTCAAAGTTTAATGAGCTGCATGAGAAATGTTTTTGAAGTACATCTAAATAGATATCATTTCAGCATCTCATTGTCGAGTTGGAGCGAACTCACAGCTGACCATGCAGTGTATTTTCAGAGGCTTTAAATAGCACAGTAGGAAACTGCGCACCTTTCTTCCATGAAACAGCTAGTGGGTACAACCTTTGGGTTGGCAGTGTAACTATCTATCTATTTATTAGGCTACCAGAGCTCAGCTGATCCTCCAACAGGTATCTGATGCTGTAAAGTGGAAGAGAGGAGACTTTTCATCTTCCTGCAAAGGATACGTTAGTAGATTTGAACCACCAGAGAAGCACAGCTTTTGGGCTAGAGGTTAACTCCTTATGGACTAAGCCACTCCTACCCTCTTTGTACTGATGATCTCATTTGGGAGGGAGTGTTTGTTTCAGCCTGCAGCCACTCTCCTCATTGTAAGTAAATATGAGGGGCACTAATTGTTGCTCATGAGATTTAGGCCTAATATTTCAAGTGCCTCAAAATAATTTAAAACATCTCACTAATGAACACACACACACACACACACACACCATGAGTCCAGGGCACGTGGAAACATAGATGGACATTTTTAAATGCCTGTGAACATTTACAAAATAGATCATGCATTATATCAGAGATTCTGACCACAAAGCAAAGTTATAAAAACTTAAAAACTGTCATAAATCCACAACAGTAAAATCAACATCCAATAAACAGCTGAAAAATGTAAAACACTCGCTAAATAAGTCTTGATGAAAGTATACACCCAAACTAAGATGGAATACTATTAAGAAACAAGTAACACTGAGATCACTATAAATCAACACTTAAAGGAGATAAAGCCTATTCAAGTCTCAGAAAATGTGTAGAATTTTTATTAAAAATGCACTTATGCTGTTGTGTGAATGCACCATAATTTCTCAATCCATTCATTTGTGGCTGGACTCTGGGCTGTTTCCATGTTCTTCCAATGGTGAATAATGCAGCTATGAACATTAGTGCACAAATCTCTGTTTGTGCCTCAGTTCTCATTTTCTCAGGCTATATTCCAAGTAGTGGAATAGCTGGTTTATATGGAATTTCTATGTTCAGCTTTTTGAGGAAGCGCCAAACTTCCTTCCAGAATGGTTGTACCATTTTACAATCCCATTAACAATGTTTAAGAGTTCCTTTCTTAGCACATCCTCTCCAACATTTATTACTTGCTGCCCTGTTAAACTTTGCCACTGTTACTGGAGTGAGATGGTACCTCACTGTAGTTTTGATTTGCATCTCTCTTATTGCCAGTGATTTGGAGCATTTCTTCATGTGTCTGTTTGCTATTTGAATATCTTCCTCTGTGAATATTCTTTCCATTTCTTCTGTACAGGACGCAGGAGCAATGATTTTCTAAATTATAACCTAACTTGGGAGGTACTGGAAAGCATTATGTTGAGTCAACTAACTCAGTCCCATGAGGATAAATATGGTATAAAACAATTACTGTAGAATGGGTGTAAGGATCCAAGAGGGGTAGAAGCTGAAGGATGAGGATGTGCAGGGGCACACGGTGATTCATCATGGAGTTGTACAGTTTGATGAATGAGGGGGAGGGAAAATGGAATGTTCTGTTCTCAAAAACAATGTATTCAAATGTTATAAATAGGTATACCAATTGAAGTATTTCAGATGAAAGATGCTGCCCTGGATGTGCTCACCAAGTTGTGCCAAGAAATCTGGAGAACAACCACTTGGCCAACTGACTGGAAGAGATCTATACTTGTTTCCATTCCAAAGAAAGGTGACCCAATTGACTGTGGAAACTAGAGAACAGTGTCATTGATTTCACATGCAAGCAAGA
>NW_006399762.1:30128802-30130767 GCF_000299155.1 Elephantulus edwardii
CAAACGACTTGACGGCACATAACAACAACAACAAAGTATAAAAAAGTCAAGTTGGGGAAGAAGAAGGGAGAGAGAAGGGGTAAAATGTGCAACAATGAATGAATGAAAATCTCTCTTTTCTGTAAAATTTTGGCAAAATCACAACTCAAACAAATGCACATATTGGAAAACAAGAAAGGTAAAAAAGAAGAAATGACTTAAAACATTTCATAAATAGTTATGCAACAACCACAATACACAAAGAAAAATATAATCTGACAAAAGGGAGAAAACCCAACCCACAAAAAACCCCTTGAAAATGATAAACATGTTAAAAAAGAGGAAAAAGAAAAAGAAAATCTTTACAAATACACATATTTAAATAAAAATATTTCTTAAATGAATATACTTTCATGAGAGAAGATGTTTAATATGAAAGATATTCCATAAACCACAAAGTTGTTAAACATTTAGGAAATTCAGGGGTTAAAAAAAACTCCAAACACTAAAGATATTAAGAGATGTTTTCAACATTTAAGTTTAAGAATATGAGTGACAAACATATAGGAATTAATAAACTATAGGAATTAATAAGGACTAAATAATACTTTGTTTAGCTATTTTCTATATTTTCCCCAAACTCCAAGAGTGTAAACAAACATAATTTATTCCTGGGCACAGATGGAAAATCAGCTAATCTCTTTCCTGACAGAATCTACAGTTTCAGAGGAACAGAACATATGTTCTTAAAATCTTTCATAGTAGGGCTAATCCTATAAAATGACAAAATATCAGCTCTATGTGTTTCCAGGATTCAAGTTTTACAACACTGTAATTTCATAGGCGCGCCCTGCCTAGAGAGTCCTTAATCCAACTTCAAAAAGAGCACAGCATAGTTCTGTCAGGGTGGGCGCCACGCCATGCTTACATAATTTACACAGATAAAAATATTCTCATACACATTAATCCCTTTTACTGGCTAGTGGGAAAAAATACTTTGTATTGCCTAGGGTGGGCTGGTGTAGGAGGAAGGAGAAAATTATGTAGAGATCTGAGATTTGCAGAAGTCACACACTATGAACTTATGCCCTCAAAATGCATTTAAAAGATGGATCTTGGCAGAAAGCAAAGAGTACCAGAGTGGTATCTGTTTGTGTTTCATTGACTTTGACTATGCAAAGACATTTGACTGTGTTGATCACAATAAATTGTGGTTAACCTTGAGGAGAATGGGACTCCAAGAACACTTTATTGTGCTTATGTGAAACCTATACCTGGACTAGGAAACAGCCCTCAGAACAGAGCAGCGAAACACTACAAGGTTCAAAATCAGGAAGGGAGTGTGTCAGGGATGTGACCTGTCACCATATCTTTTTAATATATATATAAATATATATATGCAGAACAGATCATTTGGGAGGCTGAGCTTTATGAGGAGGAATGTGGGACCAAGATTGGAGGAAGACTCATTAAAAACCTATGTTATGCAGATGATACAGCCTTCCTTGTTGAAAGAGAGGTGGACCTGAAGCACTTGCTGCGGAAGGTCAAGGACTGGAGTCTTCAATGTGGATTGAAGCTCAACATCAACAAGACAAAGATTCTCACCACTGGGCCAACTGGCAGAACAATGATGGATGGAGAAGAGATTGAGGTTTACTGTTACAGCTTGCTCAGCTTCACAATCCATACTTTTGGCACCAGCAGTCAGGAAATCAAAAGATGAACTGAATTAGATTAACCTGTTCAGCACCTTTCCAGAGTACAGAGAAGAAATGATGTCAGTCTGGAGACTAAGGTGCACCTGATCTAGTCCATGGTCTTCACAACTACTTCGTGTATGCACCAGAGAGCTGGATAATGACTAAAGCTGATAGAAGAATTGATGCCTTTGAGTTGTGGAGCTGGAGAACAATCTTGAACATACCATGTACCACCAAGAAAACAAATAGGTCTGTCTTAGAGGGAGTGAAGCCAAGTTTCTCC
>NW_006399762.1:30148242-30149079 GCF_000299155.1 Elephantulus edwardii
CGGAGTGGCATCCACTTCCTAAACAACATGCCTCTGGAAACCCTATGAACTTTGATTAAGTGCCGATGGTTATGGAGGGGCTTCAGGCTGTTTGCTTGTGGGGTCTCTATGAGTTGTGTTCGACTTGAAGGCAATCAACAATAACAGCAATAAGTAGTATTTTACCCATACATAAGCTAAAATACAAATTAACTTTTAAGTTGATATGTTGTTGTTGTTGTTATGTGCCGTCGAGTCGTTTGCGACTCATAGTGACCCTATGTACAACAGCCCTAAACCCTGCTCTTCCACCAAACCTGATGCTGCATTTCTCCTCATAGAGCTCAGCCTCCCGGATAATCTGTTCTGAATACAGATTGAAAACGTATGGAGACATCCCTGGTGTACGCCCTTCCATGCAGTGTTTCTTGCTCCATTCTGACGACTGCCTCTTAGTCCAAGTATAAGTTTTGCATTAGCATGATTTTTTTCTTTTTCTCGTTCAGGTCCATAAGTCATCTTTCAGAGGCTGCGTATCCCAAATTAGAGACCACCTTTTCTATCTCCTTCTCATATGTAACTGGGAAAATGGTTAAGCATTGTCTAGCTTGAGAGCATACTTAACTCACTCGGTTAAGTGCCGTCAAGTCGAGTACGGCATTTAGCAACCCTATGAACAAAAGATCTGAACCCTGTTCTATCCTATATCATTCTCACACTTTCCAATACATAAGAGCCCACTGTGGCAGTTACTGTGTTAATTCACCTGGTTAAAGGTTTCCCTATCCTTTATCAATCTTCTATTCTTCCCAGCATCATGTCCCTCTCCAAAGAACAGCCACTTCTAGCAATATGGCC
>NW_006399762.1:30150418-30157064 GCF_000299155.1 Elephantulus edwardii
ACAACTTGGTGAGCACATCCAGGGCAGCATCTGTTAGCTGAAATACGTCAATTGGTATACCATCTATTCCTGGGGCCTTATTTTTGCTATTTCCTTCAAAGCAGCTGTTAATACAGCTATGAAAACATTCTAATATAATTGTTAAAGAGACAGCAATTCAACTGTTGGAAGGAGAGAAATAGCACCATAAGTGGCTTAAAGTGCTGTAGAAGAAGAATGAATACTTAACATTTCATTAAAACCTGAAAATTCAAAAGGCAAAAGTATCCTGAAGTATAACTGGCATTTATGGAACGTTTAGAAATAATTTAAATGTATGCTTTATAAACAATTATACTCTGCATCTATCTTCATCCTCATTTCAAAGGATCATGTGTAGACACAGAGGGCTGTGTCAGCAGAGGTTGGGTGTCGGCAATGCCTAGCAGCTGCTGACTAAATAAGCAAAACCAAAACCCAGATAAACTCATAAATCTCTTTGTCATGCAAAGGTAAAATGGGTTTTCCTATTTAATTATAATATTTTGAATGATGTCTAGTATTTCCCTTACTGTTGGATCTGATCCTTGATGTTTCTGACTTGTTTAGCAGTTTGGCTCCAGGTAATCCAGCATGCCCCATGCTCATTTCCTGAGAATTTACCATGCATGCCTGCTTCCCTGAGGTCTGTTTCTGACCTTACACTGCTCCTTTACTTCATGACTTGTTCTGCTTCCTTATGGTTTGACAAGAGGAATCTTGAGTTCTCTGGACATCTAGACTTTCACTTTAGTGTATTTTAGAAAATGAGATAATCATTTATAACGTGGTCCCTTGGGGTACTGAAAGAACTAACCTCACACAGGTACTCTGGGATATTTGAATTTTCAAGAGAAACGCAGAAATTGAATGTATACTGGATACTACACAAACTATTAGGTGACAGTTTAGGGGTTATGCTAAATTTGTTTCATTAACATTGTGTCTTTGAAAGTTAGTCTTCAGCAATTACTGAAAGAAAAAGCTTGAACAGATCATTCAGGAAGCTAGACTTTATGAGGTGGAATGTGTCATTAGGATTGGAGAAAGACTCATTAACAATCTTTGCTATGCAGAGGACACAACCCTGAAGTATTTGCTGCAGAAGGTCAAGGACTTTAGTCATCAACATGGATTGAAGTTCAACATCGAGAAAACAAACATTCTCACCACTGGGCCAATTGGTAGCTTCATAACACACAGAGAAGAGACTGATATTGTTAACAGCTGCAGTTTGCTTGGCTCTACAATCAACATTTCTTGGTACCAGTAGCCAGGAAATCAAAAGACAAATTGCATTGTGAAAGTCTTCTGTCAGGAACCTCTCCAGAGTATTGAGGAGCAACAATATTAGTCTAGAGACTAAGGTGCATCTGATTCATGCCATGGTCTTCGCAATTACTTGCTATCAATCAGAGCGTTGGACAATGGATGCCTTTGAATTGTGGTGCTGAAGAAGAATATTGAACATACCATAGACTGCCACAAGATCATCTGTCCTAGAGAGTGTGAAATCAGGCTGCCCCTTGGAGGCAAAGATTTTGAAGCTCTGTCTCACATACTTTAAGCACGGGGCCAGGAGAGACAAGTCCTTGGAGAAGGACATCATGCTTGAAAAAGTGGAGGGACAGCGCAGGAGAGGAAGACCCCAGATGAAATGAATTGACACAGTAACTGGGGTAATGGGGGTAGGTATGTCAGATACAGTGAGATTGGCTCAGGATAGAGCAGAGTTCAGAGCTATTATACACAGGGTTGCTATGAGTTTTGAGTGACTACATAGCATACAAGAAGAAGGACGGAAATATTACTTGCATGTAGATTGTGATAAACATGCTAATTTATACTCTAAGGGGATACTAGTGGCAAGAAGCTGCACTGCAATCTTGAAGGCATGCAGTTCAAGACCACCAATGCTCCTCAGGAGAAAGATGGGCAATTTTCTCCCGTGCGACTAACTGCCTCTGAAAACCCACTAGAGGGTTAGCTATGGATCGATTCCAACTCTACAATACATAACAACAACAAGGGGATTAAAAAATATGACAAAAAGTAATAATGGAGATAAGAGGTAATCACACACACACACACACACACACACACACACTCAGATGTACACACACAAATATAAAAGAAAAATACAGAACAATAAAGTAGGGAGTAAAATGCATTATCTCTGCAAATAAAGATAATTTTATTTCCTTTTGAATTTTCCCAAGATTTCCTTTTCTTGTCTCACTCTATTAGCTAGGACTTCTATTATGATGTTGAATAGAAATAGTGAGAAGGAATATCCTGATTTTGTTCCCAGTGTCAGAGAAGCAACATTCAGTATGTGAAGGCATACTCTGTGGTGCATGCATACAATGGTGTGTTATTGTTGTAGTTGTTATTATGTGCCATTGAGTCGCTTGCGACTCATAGTGACCCTGGGTACAACAGCTCTGAACTAAGCTTTATCCTTTGCCAACCTTATTTTCTCTAACACAATTATCCCCATTACTCCAGTCACCAGATCAATCCATTTGATCAAGGGTCTTCCTCCCCTGTGCTGTCCCTTCACTTTCCTAAGTATGATGACCCTCTCCAAGGACTGGCCCCTTCTTGCAACATGCCCAAAGTAGTCAGACAGAGCTTCAGAATCCTTGTCTACAAGGAACAGCCTGGTTTCATTCTCTCTAGGAAAACCTGTTTGTTCTCCTAGCAGTCCATGGTATATTCAATACTTTTCTCTAACACCACAGCTCAAAGGCATCAATTCTCCTTCTATCATCCCTAGTCATCACCAAGATTTCTTACGTACAGCAAGCAATTATGAAGACTATGGCCTTGATCAGGTGCACCTTAGTCTGCAAACTGATACTGTTTCTCTTCAATACTCTGGAAATGTCCCTGGCAGCAAACTTTTCCAATGCAATTCATCTTTTGATTTCCTAGCTGCTGGTATCAATAAACTTGAATGTGGAGCCAAGCAAACTAAAGCTGTGAACGATCTGAATCTCTTCACCATTTATCATGATGCTGCCAGTTGGCCCAGTGGTGAGAATCTTTGTTTTCTTGATGTGAGCTTCAATCCATGCTTAAGGTTGCAGTCTTGACCTTCTGCAGCAAGTGCTTCAGGTCCTTCTCAGTTTCAGCAAGCAGGGTTGTGTCATCTGCTTAATGCAGATTGGTGTTAAACAGTGTATGAGCCATACTAAAAAGAAATGAGCTATCAGGCTACATAAAGATATGGAGGAATTGTAAATTCATGTTGCTGAGTAAAAAGAAGCCACCATGAAAGTCTACATATTTCATGATTCCAACTATATGAGAAAGACAAAACTATACAGAGAGTAAGGAAAGGGTTCGAAAATGTGGTTGCTAAGTAAAATACCAGGAACGTTAAAGAGTCCTTGTAGTACAGTGATTAAAGCATTTGGCTGCTATCCAAATGGTGGTCAATTTGACCATTCCATTGGAGAGAGATGTAGCAATTTGCTATAGTAATGATGGGTAACCTTGAAAAATACTTTGATGGGGTTCTACTCTCTCATGTCACTAAGTTCTGCGAAGTACAAACTAACTGATAGCTGATCCTCTTGTAGGTTTTCAAAAGCTGTAAATTTCACAGAAGGAGACTGCCCATTTTTCTCCCAAGGAGCAGCTGATGGATTAGAACCACATACCATTGGGTTGGCAGCACAATTTCTTACCTCTAAGCCACAGAGGCTCTCTATTTTCTGATAGGGTTACTATAAAATGGAATTAACTCCCTATTAGTATGAGTTGAGTTTGGCTTTTGGTAATATTAACATATCTATCCAGTCTATTCTCTGTCTTTTCACCCAGCAAAAATATCTAAGTACTAAGTAAGAAGAAAAACTGTTCAACATACTTTGCACAATGATTTACTTAATGGTGTATATTTATGATTCTACAACTGGAAGAATGTAAGGCTCAGAGGGGTTAGGTAATTTGCCAAGATTATATGGCTAGGGAATGGTTTTAAATTTAAGCCTGTTTGAAGAAATACAAGTTTGTATTTAAGTATCTGCTTAACGGCTTTCTTGGATTACACACACACACACACACACACACACACACACACACACACACACACTGCAGCATCATAAAATAAAAAGAATGAGGTTTTACAAAAATCATGTGCAAAAAAAAAAAATCCAGAGGATGGAAAAGCCCTCCAGTTTGTTTTGTAAGAATATAATGTGTACAGTAATATCAGATCCTTTGCTGAATTAATCTATAATTTGATTTAGCAGGATGATGTGGGCCTGGGCAGCATCATTCTGTTGTTTATAAGGTTGCTTGATGAGTTCACATGGACTTGATGGCACCTAACAGCAATAGTGATGAACCAATTTCACAAATAAAGTAAAAAAAAAAAAAGTTAATTGATCCTTACTGAAAAAAGAATGCTCATATTTGAAGTAGCTATGAAGTAAAGGATCTCTGGTGACGTAGTCTGTAAGGAGGTGCATTGCTAACCCAAAGAGAAGAGTCTCTAACAGTTTGAATCCACCAGCCATTCCATGGGAAAAAGATGGAGTATTTCTTCCATGTCATCACAGTCTCTTGAAAAGAGGAGAGTCAGTTAGAGTGTCAGCTATGAATTGGTTCTTGCTGTATGGTGATAAATTTGAGGCTATGGATAAGTGACAAACTAATACATAAAAGCAAAAAACAAAGGTGGGGAAGGTAAAAGTAATAGAGCACTTTTTGTTTTAATGCCTAGAATATCTTCCACGGAGAAAGAGAGCCAATTAGTTGCTGCAAAGTCCTTCAAAATGACATATTTTACTTCACCCAGTCAGTCTCTGTCCAGTCAGTTTTTCTGTGGCTCAGGCTTCTTGTTACAACTGGAACAGGACACAGTAAAATGTCTTAGAAGCTTTCTCTCAGCAAACTGGATGTTAGCCAGATACAGTAGCACATATGTTAACTTAGCCAGGAAAAATTTTCCAGAGTATCACGAAGACAAGGCCTAAGGGAAAGCAGTGAGCCAATGCACAATATCACAAGGCAACTCTTCCCTAGTCTGGAAACCTCAGATCAAATTCCCCAAAGGGTCCATCAATTTCACACTTCATCATTCAGAGCAGGCTGCTGATAATAAGCCATGGGCCACCGATGTGGCGAGGACACCAGCTCTGAAGCACCCCTGGGTCTATCCATCACAGGAAATGGCAGACACATTTTTTTTCCTCGCCTACTCTTGTTAAGCAAGGTTGATTATTCATTATTACTAACATGTATTTGTTGGCAAGGAACAATATGGAACAAGTAATTAGAGTCAACATCTGCACAGCAGGATTTTTAATCAAGCAGTACTTTTTCTCTCTAGAGAGGAAAATAAGCTGTAAAAAAAGAGATCAGGTTTAAAATCCGAGTGCCATGTATTTATCTGTATAAAGAGTACTGCTGATTTAAAGGTAATTCTGACCTACCAAAAAAATCCTTTGCACGTCTTTGAAAAGCGACCCTGTTTTAAGTAAACACTAATAGGAGATGTGCAAGTCTTCTCTCTCAGGCTTTAAGCAGCACCTCTCCAAACAATTACTCTTGGTTCCAGAGTTCATTTTAGGGAAATCTAAAATGGGTTGTTTTACATTGTTTTAAAATAGATCATACTTCTTACATATTCTAAGAAATACACTTTCTTTTAAAAATGCAGAATCCACAATACCAACAAATTTCTTTTGAGACCCTTAACAAATGATTATTAAATCAAGGATCATTGTCTCTTTTTCCTTAGATTCTCTCTTTACAATCATGAGCATCCATCACGTCTGGGGTGAATAAAAGAAGAAGGAAGACCTTCAATTTGTTTTTCAGATACTTTAGATTTCCTGAGTTTCAGGTTCTATATGTGCATAATTTATAAAGATATCGAAGCAGAATAGGCATGTTATCTCCCAATTTTTTACATGTTGTCATCAGGTGCCATCAGGTTCATGATGACTCTTGGCATCCCTATGAACAACGGATATGAACTTTGCCGTATACTGTACCATCCTCATCATCATTGCTCTACTTGAGCCCATTACAGTCACTGTGTCAACCCACTTCGTTGACGTTCTTCCCATCCTTTGCTGATCCTTCACCTTCTTAAGCAAGGTGTCCTGTTCCAGAGACTGGCCCCTCTTACCAATATGGGAGCACCTTGGTTGCACCTCCTCCAAGACCCACATTTTTGTTGTTGGTGGGTATGATGAGTAAGAACCAACCCACAGTTGACCCTCTATAATTTTCAGAGGCAGTAAGTAGCACAGGGGACTGCCATCTTACTTCTGCAGAGCACCTGGTGAATTCAAACCATGTGCCTTTGCATTGGGAGAGCAATTTCTTAGCACTAAGCAATCAGAGCTCCCTTTAAGACATATTGTTGTTGTTATGTGCCATCGAGTCGTTTGTGACTCATAGCGACCCTACTGCAAGAGCCCTAAATGCTGGTCTATCCTGTGCCAACCTCGCTGTCTCTGACACACTCATTCCCACCACCCCAACAACAGAATTAATCCATGTCATTGAGGGTCTTCCTCTCCTGTGCCATCCCTGCACTCTCCCAAACATGATGTCCCTCTCCAAGGACCAGTAGCTCCTTGCAACATGCCTAAAGTATGTCAGA
>NW_006399762.1:30157594-30164828 GCF_000299155.1 Elephantulus edwardii
CCTCCTCAGTTTCAGCAAGCAGGGTTGTGTCATCTGCATAACGCAGGTTGTTGATGACTCTTCCACCAATCCTGATGCCACATTCCTCCTCATAAGCCCAGTGTCTCGGATGATCTGTTCTGCATACAGATTGAAAAGGTATGGAGAATACATCCCTGACGGACCCCCTTCTGGATTTTGAACCATGGAGTGTCTCCTTGCTCTGTTCTGATGACTGCATCTTGGTCCAAGTATAGGTTTTGCATAAGCACAATCAAATGTTCTGGCATTGTCTTATTTTTAAAATTTAGTGTAAGTTGAGAATCAACAATTAAAATGTAACAATTCCAGTCTGATCTAATTAATTCTGATGGTGGCACATGTTCATATTTGTGGCTTAATTTGAAGAACAACTGGGAATGTCTGCAGCCTAAAAATATTTCCCAGGAAGACTCAAATACTAACATCCAACTTTAGGTTCCCTTGAAGTAATCTCCAGGCATTCATTTTAAAGGTACAACTGCTCCTAGAAGGATTGTGGTATACCTCAAAATGTGTTACAGAGAGCAGCAGAGCAGCAGGGAAAAAATTTTAAAAGTCCTTGCTAAATCAGATTGTGAAATGATGACATGGACAAGGACTTTTTTTTCCAGATTTTTTTTTGCCATAGCAGATCTCTCAAAGGCCATAAAACAATCATGCTTCATTTGAAAAGAACTCATTTAGTAAGGTAACTAAACCAGGCAATAAATTACTTGGAAGCTGGTGGATTAAAAGCATGAGCCTTTGGATTAGGGGTCTAATTGACTGGCAATAAGAGAGATGCAAATCAAAACCACAATGAGATACCATCTTACCCCAGTAGCAGTGGCAAAGTTTAGCAGGGCCTCAAGTCATAAATGTTAGAGAGGATGTGGTGAGATAGGAACCCTTAGACATTATTGGTGGGACTGTAAAATGATACAACCACTCTGGAAGGCAGTTTGGCGTTTCCTCAAAAAGCTGGACACAGAAATTCCAGATGACCCAGCTATTCCACTGCTTGGAATATACCCCAAGAAAATGAGAACTGAGGCACAGAGACTTGTACACCAATGTTCATAGCAGCGTTATTCACCACCATAGCAAGAGCATGGAAACAGCCCAGATGTCCAACCACAATGGAATGGACTGAGAAATTATGGTACCTTCACACACTGGAATACTGGGCAGCACTGCAGGAGCAATGATTTTGTAAATTACTATCTAACATGGGAGGGACTGGAGAGCATTATGCTGTGTGAACTAACAGTCCCACAAGGATAAATACTGTATAAAATCATTATTGTAGAAAGACTATGAGGATCCAAGGGGCAGGGGAGGGTGAAAGCAGATGGGTGAGGATGTGGGGGGATTAATAATGGGATTGTACAATTTGATAGGTGAGGGGGGGGTGAGGGAAAAGGAGAATGATGTGGAAAAAATATATTTTAATTTTCTAAAATAATTAGAATATATTATAAAAAGTTCCTTTTAATTTTAACCAAGAAAAAAGATATAAAAGGTAAAAGGGAGGAGAAAAATCTTATTAACTGCATACTCAAAGTGACTGATTTATAACAATGTTATAAATTCATTCATATCTCACTTCTTTTAATTGCTGATATGCTCATAATACTGTCTTAAAAAACTAAAAATTCAAACTCCTGGCCACTGAGTCAGAACTGACTCACAGCTGAGCCTCCGGCAGGTTTTCAGAGACTTGTGAGGAGAGAAAGTCGCATGAAAGCCTCTCTTTTGTCTTACATCTCTATGAAGCCATTACTACTCCACCTCATTTTGGACTAGAAGAGAATGTTATAATGTATGGTCATTATTAATATTTAAAAAGTATGTCCTCAGATAAAAATTAATGAAGCAATCATCTAAAAGTCTGTGACAGAGACAGAAGTCAACAATGCAGTCACTAGAGCAACACTTTTCTATTTCTGGCTTGAGGAAAAAAACAGAGGTACAAAAAGGTCTTTGCTGATATCTGTCAAAAACAAAAGCCATAATGCTTACCATAATGCTCTGTTTCATATCAAACACACATTATCATAGATATTACTTATTAAAGAGTCTCTACACTTCCCTTCATTTGAGAGTAGATATACTTGACAAACTGAAACGATGTGATGGAATACATGGTTGAGAAAATGTTATTTCATACTTACATTTTACTGAAAAACTAAAAAGTTAAAAATACAAAATAAAAATGACTAATAGAATTGAAAAATACATATTTATAAACATTTTAAGAATTTTAATACTGGTGTATGTTTATTTTAAAGCCAAATTTCTTGTTTTAAAAAATCTATGTTGTGCTACTGACATGATGTATGAGGAAGAAAAATACCCTGTATCTCTTTTCTGATATTCCTGTTCAAAATGCATGATCTGAATCTAAACATCAGACAAACTCAAACTGAATAACTGGTATGTGTTCTTGAAAAATGTCAAGGTCAGGAGAGGCAAAGCAAGACAGGGGAAGTGTCCAAGATTAAAGGAGAATAAGACATTCTAAAAACCGAGTGCAGTTCATAACCTGGGGGTTTTCTGTGGCTATACAGGGTGGTACTGGGACAATGGGAGAAATCGGAATAAAATTTGTAGATTAGGTACCAGTATTAAGTGTTAATTTCCTCATTTTGTTTATCATACTATGATTATATTTAAAAATTCTTTGATAATACTTGTTTTAGAAAATGCTCTTAAGGATTAGAGGTAATGATGAGCAGAATGTATGTAGTGTAGCAATATCAAACAGTTCAGGGAGAGAGAGACAAAGGGGAAAAGCAAGCAGGGTAAAATGTCAATGTGGAGCATGTGAGAGTTCCTTGTACTGTTCTTGTACCTTTTCTGTAAATCTGGTAACTATGTTAAAATAGTATATCATTTAAAAACCCCATTTATATTGTTATAGAAAATATAACTCAAGACATATTATTAACAGAAACAAAGTGACCTTGAATTTCCCATAAAATATATCCCTTGATTGTTTTCCATATCAAGTATTTGCAGCTGCTGTAGGCTGTCATTGAAATGGTTTTCTCTCCAATTCAGATACAGCAATGGGGAACAATGGCATGATAATCCCTAACAGTTGATAATTTGAAAACCATTTACAAAGCATTATCTCACTAATTCGAACAACAGAATGAATAATAAAGGGCTGAAACAAACGATATTTTCAAATGCTATTTTGCTACTTTATAATAACTAAAATCAAACCAACTGCTGTTCAACTAATTGCAACTTGGACAGCACAGAAGTGCCCAAAGGGTTTCAAAGCCCGTAAATCCTTGCAGAAGCACTCTGCCACATCTTTCTCCCATGGAGCTGCTGATGGGTTCCAAAAGCAACCTTCTGGTTAGACGTTGAGAGCTTTAAATACAGTACCCCCAAAGATCCTTTAAATACCTTATACGACTAAACCCACTGCTCTCCAGTGGATTCAGACCCACTGCTACCCTCCATCATATTTCTGTCTGCCATTGTTATGTCAACCACGACTCATAGCAACTGTATGAACAATGGCTCTGAATCTTGTCCTTTCTTCCACCATCCTCATCTCTGACACACTTGATTCTATTGCTGCAGTCACTCTCATGGAGGGTCTTCCTCTCTTGTACTGACACTTCACCTTCCCAAGCATGATGTCTTTCTCCAAGGACTGGCCACTTCTGACAACATGCCCAAAGTCCATGAGGCAGAGTTTAACCATCCTTGTCTCCAAGGAATGCCTTCGTTGAATTTCATCTAAGATAGATTTGTTTGTTTCTTTTGGCAATCCCTGGGATACTCCGTACTCTGCTCTGACACCACAACACAAAAGTATCCTCAATTCCTCTTCTGTCATCGTTATTTTGTTCATTGTCCAAATTCTAGATGAATAGGAAGTCACTGAAAGACCATAAGGCACACCTTAATCCTCTGAACAAATTTAGCACACAATCCTTGTTTCCAGCTTTTGTTGGATGTCTCCAACTCCAACATTCTAGTAACACTGCCTCCTTTTAGCAGCTGTCTGGCCTTGCTCTTCTCTAGAATGAGTCACCATTCCCCACAGGACTTCTAGTTCTTTTATCCCCTGTGTAATTCATAACATTTGAGTCAGTTCAACCCTAGTGTGGTGACCACATGAACTACATTCCACAGGGTTTTTAATGGCTGTGATCTTTTGGAAATAAAACTGGCAAGTCAAAGTTTTGATCTGCTGCTCATTAGGGTCACTACATGTCACAGTCAACTCTATTCCGCCTAGCAACAATAACAATGCCTGATATTTAAATTACAGTCTCACCAATTAATATAAAAAGGGCAAAGATGGCTGATGGCAAAATATATTGAATGCTTCTTAAATGGCTTGTAACACAATGCATTTGTACCAAGTCCTCAAAGAACTCTAGCTTTCAAGAAGTCAACTATTGTGTATTGGGTTTATTGTTCAAAATGAATTTCTGAGCCCATTGGCTGTGACTTTTGCCACATGGCAGGGTGGGGACATGCAAATAAGATGCACCCACTACAAAAGACAGACTGGTGGATGTTACCGCCTTGCTAGATTTAGACTGAGCAGATTCAGTGGCAGAAAAGGCAAATCTCACTACCAAAGAAAGAAGATTGAAGACTCCTGTGCACTCCTATCTGAGTCAGAGATTCCTGCAAAACTCTGACCAGAACATAGATGAACATAGCAGCAGCCATAAATCAGAGACTAACATGAGAGACTTCACTGGGGATTGCCACCCTGTGGAGATGGTGGCAGAGGGGACCTTTGACCAAGCTTGCTGGATGACAAGGGGAAGACAGCTTAATTGGCAGAACTGAGAGAAGCACTACTCAAAAGGAGCTCTGAGTTGAAGTGGTTGAAAAGGGATTGCCAAAAAACCAAACAAGTTTGTCTCGGAGAAAGGGCAAGCAGGAAATCTCATCCCATTTACTTTGGACGTGTTGCCAAGTGGGGCCAGAACGTGGAGGAAGACATCATGCTAGGAAAGGTGGAGCGTCAGAGAAAGAGAGGAAGATCTCAAAAAAGATGGACTGACAGAAAGGCTATAACAATGGGCTCGGGCACATCAGACATTGGGAGGCTAGAGCAGGACAGGGAAAGGTTGTCTGTAGAGCTGCTATGATACCTGCTTGACTTGACAGCACCTAACAACAAAGAGAGTTTTGTAACATTGGCCTAAATCTAGGAGGCTGAATGTCAAAGAGCCAGAGAGCACATCTGAGCAGGGGCCCTTCCGTGAAAATTGTATCCTGTTACTTACCTGAATTGTAACTTGTTAACTTCTCTAATAAACTCCATGATCATAATTTGTGCATCCTGGGTGGCCACTGCAATGGATAAAATGATCCAGGGGAACAATGATTGCCCTGGGAGGGATGGATGGTGAGCGCTGGAATGAAAAGAAGGAGGCTCAAGGAAGGGAGCTCTGGTAGCCTAGTGGCAAGAAGTTGCACTGCAATCCCAAAGGCACGCAAATCCACCAGATGCTCCTCTGGAGAAGGAGGGGCAATCTCCTCCTGTGCCAGCTGGATCCAATTTGACAGTACATAACAAGTTAAAATGAAATGAAAGAAGTATGGTCGGGAATGGTGGGCATGTCTGGCCTTATAAAGAATTAGCTTTGTGTTGTGCATCTTGTTGGTAGAGATAGTTTCTCCTTGTGGGGTTAGTGGCACTCAGTTGTGCTCTTTATACAGAAACCCAAACCATGTAGCTATCTTAGGGGAAAAGAATCTTGGACAACATCTAAACTAATTCTGGGGAATTTTCTTATAGTTACCAAGTCATTTAGAGCAACAAACGCTATAAAATAAAACTCCCTTGTAATTATAAAATACATCATTGCATTCTAGGAAAGTTAATTGGAATAGACTCAGAATAACACAGCCTGATAAATAATACCAGATAAACAAAAGTGTTTGTCTACTGGAGAGCATTATGTTGAATGAATTAATTCAGTCTCATAAGGACAAATACTGCATAAGACTATTATTGTAAAAATGGAAGGATAACTAGAGAAACGAGCATGGGGATTCGAGGGAGCAAGTGGTGGGAGCAAAGGCGTGAGAATGGACAATAAAGATATAGTAGGGTCACACAATTTGGTGGGTGGAGGGAGTGGCGGGTAAAGGAAACGAGAAAGATCTGGCAAGGACCTGAAAAGATGGGATAATGTAGGCATAATTCAATGGGGATTCAGTTTCTAAAACCCAATGTATTGGAATGATTGTATGGAACACAGTACGAATGAAGAAAAGTGTGAAATGCATTGTATACAAATTTCATATGCAAATCAATAGAAAACGAAAATTTAAAAAAAACTCAAACTGCCAAATTAAGAAAAAAGTTTTCCCTCTAATTAAATAATTTTTCAAATATAATAGGTCATGACAATTCTTTACAATTAAGGAAATCAAATGCCAAGAGTGGAAAGGAATAGAAAATATGAGGTTGCACTGCTCTTGTAAAATAGTTAAGACTTAGAACACAAAGTCTTCTTTTAGCTATATAGGACTGTTTTTGTATAACTGCTGGTGCATTTAAATGAACAGTTTGCTTACACTAATCAAGGTAAAAAGAAATGTTTTTTCCTTAAACATAAAAAGACAGGGAGCTCTGGTTGCCTTGTGGTAAGAAGCTGTGCTGCAATCCTTAAGGTACACAGTTCGAGGCTACCAGGTGCTCTGCGGGAGGCTGGTCAATCTCCTCTCATGTGATTAACTGCCTTTGAAAATCCACCAGAGAGTCAGCCATGGGTTGGTTCTGACTCTATGGTACACAACAACAATAACAACACACAGAAAAGATATGAAGTGATTACAAAACACCTAAAAGTTTGCTCTTAGCAGAGAAGTTTAAGAAAAGTCTTCCTTTGCTACATTTGTTGAGTATCAAAAACAACAATATATAAATAGAAGAACCTGACTGATCACCTATAATCACTCACATCTTTCTCTAAACCTATTTTATATCTACTCAGCAATGAACAAATCACTAGTTCAAATTAAGCCTTGGTATTATGTCCAACAGTATAAATTAGCAGTTGTATTAGGCTACATTAAGCATATCTATGATTATATATATATATGCAGGTTATATACCTGGATTTCACCTGATGGTATGCATAGGAATCAGATCGATTACATCTGTGGAAAGAACCACTGGAGAAGCTCAATATCCGCTGTGAAAACTAGGCCAGGAGCTGACTGTGGAACAGACCAC
>NW_006399762.1:30167072-30195513 GCF_000299155.1 Elephantulus edwardii
CGGAGGCAAGCCATTTCAGAAGTGGATGTCGCTCCTGCTTCCAGGCTTGTTTTAGTCGGGTAGCTCCAGCAAACTGTCCACCATGGGTAACCATTACCACGTCTGGCACATCAGTGTCCCATTGTTCACCATCACAGCAACCATGAGTTACCTCTGTACAGAAATGCACAGACCAGTGCTATACCACCTAGAGGAATGTTTTACAGGAAAACAATTTGAAGTGCAGTCAGAGTACTCCTTAGAGGTAAAGATGGTGATACTTTATCTTATACACTATAGGCATACTGTCAGGAGGGGCTAGTCTGGAAAAGGACATCATGCTTTGAAAGGTGGAGGTTGAGTGAAGAGAGGAGGATCCTCAATAAGATGAACTAACTCAATGACTATGATCAGGCAGGGTTTTAGTCTGCTGTGCAGAGGGTCACTATGAGTTGAAGCCAACAAATCAATATTATGTTATCTGGATGCACATAACACAGGACTACCAGGAGCATGAACAGGTCTGTCTTGGAAAGAGTGAAAACAAGTTGCTCCTTGGAGACAAGGATTTTGAATCCCAATCTCACACACTCTTTGGATGGGGCCAGGAGGGACCAGTCCCTTCCAAAGGACATCTCGCTTAGAAGGGTAGAGGGACAGCGCAGGAGAGGAAGACCCCAGATGAGCTGGACTGACACGGTACTGGGGCAATGGGATTAGGTGTGCTGGAGTCAGTGAGACTGGCTCAGGACAGGGCAGAGTTCAGAGCTATTGTACATAGAATGACTATGAGTTGTGGGTGACTTGACGGCCCATAACAACAACAAAGGTAAGGTTTTGATAAGGCTTCTGGTCTTAAATTTATTTTTATCATTGTCCCCTTCTTTAATTTTTGTCACTTCTAGACAAAACCATCTTTTGCGTGGGGGGGTATTAAAGACTATATATATATGATGTTGTTATTGTTCTTGTTGTAAGTGCCTTTGAGTAGCAGGTGACTCAGTGACACCACGAATGAAAGTCCTGGATACCTGTAAAACTTTTGTCCTTTCTCCAGGTTCATAGGGTTTCCAGAAGTGGATGCCACTCCTCCTTCAAAGCTTGTTTAACCAGGGAGCTTCACCAAACACTGTCCACCATGGGTAACCATTCTCACATTTGACTCATCAGTGTCACAGTGTTCGGCTTCACAGTAACTACGAGTTACATCTGTACAGCAAGTGGACATACCAGGCTCCACAGGCTCGACCCCACCCTTACTCACCCGTACTCTAAGGGTCAGGGCCGCCCATCCACCTTTGAAAGCCAAAAAGGACAGTAACACACAATGCGAAAGACTCCAGAAACTTCCCTTGCCTGACTGCCACCAAGAGGAGCCACAATGGAGACGCCAACTATCCCACCCCATTAAATATGGTATTATATAATATTATATGATATACATATAATACTACATATAATAGAGTATAAACAAATCCAAACAATGAATCTGAAATTAGAAATATATAATCAAATCTTTTGTATTATAAAAAAATAATTAAGATGATTTCATCAGAAGCCCCTTAAAGTGATGGGCCTACAACTAGCCACACAACAGAAAAAAAAATTAAGAATAGTACTAGACATTTTTGACTTAGTAAGAATTTAAGACAACATAGCACCATGGAATGATTTGAACCAGGGGGACAAATATGATCAGAAAACTCAAAAGAATGCAACTTCAATTCAATATTTAAGTAACTGGCAATGAATTAAGGGTCAGTCATTTGAGTTCACCAGCAATTCCACAGAAGAAAAGACATGGCATTTTGATTCCGAAAGCCTACAGCTTAGGAAACCATCTACTTTGGGGTAGTTATATCATTGGAGGTTGTTGCATCAAAATCATTTAATGGCACACATCCGTAACATAACCCTAAGACAGTGATTCTGATTTTAACTTTTAAAAAATAGCAAGATAACTGTTATCTTTAACAATCATTTTTATACTTAAAAAATGCACAACATAAAAGAACACTGGATATTGGTACGTAAACTCGTATCTGTAAACATAAAAGAGCAGCATAATATAACTAGCTATGGCAGTCTGGCTCAAGAGGCCACATTTTTAAACCATAGACTGGCTTAAATCTCAGCTCTACATTTTACTAAGTATGAGGTTTTGTATAAACTGCAAATTTCTATGTTGCTTCTTTTCTTCCTCTAGTGGCACAGGAAGTTGCACTGCTAGCCCAAAGGTGGCACTTCTCTGGTGGGACAAATGTCCCTGCAGCTCCAAGAGAGAAATACAATTTACAGCCTCCAAAAACCTGCTAGAGGGTCAGTTATGAGTTAGTTCTGACTCAACAGCAGTTAGAGACAACAAAAGCAAGCGGCTTCTTGTGCAAAATGAGGATAATCAGACACACATCATTGTATTGTTATGGAGATTGTTGTTAGTTTCTATGTAGTCAGTTTTGACTCATGAAAGAAGCAATGCGCAGGCCTGCCATATCCTCATGATTGGTACATATGATCCCAATGTTTCAAGTCTGGTATCAATCTATCTTTTAAGGTTTTCTCTCATTTTCAGTGACTATCCATCAGGAAAGCCCTTTGCCAGTAACTGATTTTACTTCATGTTCAAAGCTGAAGTCTCGCCATCTGTATTCTTAAAGAATACTTGAGTTTTATTTAGGAAGTCTTTCCAGCAATCACAGTATATTCAATATTCTTCTCCAACACTTCAATTTCAAAGTGTTAATTTTTTTTTTTTGTCTTCTTTTTTCAATGTCTAATTGAATTACTGCTGGCCCAGTGGTAAAGAGTTGCACCCAACCAATAGGTATGCAGTTCAAATCCAACAGCTGCTCACAGAAGAAAGATGGGCAATCTCCTATGCAATTTACTGCTTCTGAAAATCTACTGGAGAGTCAGTTATGAGTACATTCTGACTCAAATGTACATAACACTAACAATAAATAAGACAGGACCTTGTATACACTAAGCATTTTTAAATGTAAAAGAAAGAAAAAGGCATATACAAATGTTAAAAAGAAAAATGTTAAACTCTATAAAATGTTTAATTATTCCCTTTTCTTTTTCACTTATTTATTTGCTTAATCCTTAGAGTGATGTCTTTTATGGTGGATTAACAATGAAGGGCTTCATAAAAGGAGATTTTTAGCAGGAATCACATTATACTCTGCATCTTAAAATCCTGATCTGCTTATGTGAAATTTTCAAGCTGAGATTTTTATACAATAAAAGAAGAAATTGTGCCAGGTTTTGTATGATACCAAACTATTTATATTTTGGGTCATATACATGTTTTTTTTCTTTATATAAATGAGCATAGAATTGAGGATTTCAGCAGGCATGGCTACTCTCAAATTCATTTATCTTTATTATAGTTTTAATAAGATCGATTATGCCAATCTCAGATTAGTTAAGCCTTTTAAATAAACTGACTTTGCAAAATCTATTTTTTTTCAAGAAGCATATAGGAAATCATGAAATAAAAGGCAATAAACATTACATACAAGAATACAAACATCTAGGTAAATTCAAGTTACCAACTCTGAATTAAAGGCAATTTAAAACTTAGAATGAACTTTAAAAGCTTCTCTGGGTGTGTTGTTGTTGTTATGTGCCATCGAGTCCTTATGTGGGCGTAAGAGGCAAAAAAAAAAGCAGAGAAAGCAAAAAATCAGTTCATCAGTTGAAACGGGTCACTGTAAATGGCAGCTTGGAGCTCTGAAATGTCAATTTCACAGTGAACTAAGCATATTGTACCAAACATGCCCAAACTGTTGTTTCGAAAAATACCAACACCTGCTACTACAGGCTTTGAAATAACAGGTCAGACATATTAAGCCAGTCCAGATACCTAGGATCTACCCACTTAAGAGGCACCTTCCATCTGTTTCAGTGTTTATCATCCTAAATTCAGATGTTAATTGACCCAAAACAAACAGTTAACTCCAAGAGAAATGTAGCTTGACTTGGTATAAGTAAGTGCAAAAAGTATCCTAAAATGCTTTAAAAAAAAAAAGACTTCCAGGATGATGGCAAAAGTACATAAGCAATCTATTGTTACTACCTGCCACTCACAGGCCCCCTTCAGTCAGGTGCCCACCATACCGCTGACAGGCCCAATCTGAATCATTTATTAGGTGATAAAAATTATGCATGCTAGGGCTGAGTATTTTCCATCTGAGCAGTTCCTTTGGGAAAATAACTTCAATTCTGGCTTCAGGGACTGAAGGCACAGACACTTTCTTTCTGACAACAAAGCAAAAGAATGTGCTGCTGTCTTACTAGGAACCTCTGGGGAATTTCCTCCTTCAGGGATTCAATGGTAGGGGTAGGGGACTCGCCTCTTAGCCAATCCCTCCTTGAGTAAATGAGGGGTGTCAATTGTTTGAGTAAAAAGTAATGCTAGAAATAGAATTTTTATTTAAGAAAATTTAACAAAGGGTGACAGCACACACACATACACACATGCAATAGGACTTCAATTTAACAAGCACAGAATGAAGCTTAATACAAACAACTGGCATAAATTCCATGTGTTTTTATTCTACTTCTGCTTCATAATACATCTCTACATTATCCAAATCTAGAAGTAAATGGTACAATAAGCCAGTCAGTTAACTACACTGAAATGTCAGGTTTTTATGACGTCATCAATGAAATGGTGAAGAGAAGGCAGTAAAAACACGATGGAACTCTGAAGAAAACAGCCAAATAAATGTTTGAAGAATCAAGCAGAGTACTGCTTTAAATTTAATAGCATACATTTGGTAAATTGAGTCAAATCTTTCAAGGAAAGATGAACTATTTTGTTATTTTAATAGAAAAGCTGCTGGTCTCCGATATGTATATCCTTTGTTGTAGTTGATTGCCTTTGAGTCAAGTATGACTCAGCAACCCTGTGAACAAAAGGCCTGAAGCCTTTCTATAACTATTAACATTTATCCAAGTTCACAGAGTTTGCAGAGGAATGTTGTTTAGGAAGTGGAGGCCACTCCTGCTTCCAAACTTGTCCTAAACTGGGAGCTCCACCAAACACTGTCCACCATGGGTAACCATTATGGCATTTGACACCCAGTGGCATAAGGTTCAGTATCACAGCAACTCCAGCTTACCTCAGTACTGCACATTCATAGATACCCTTTAGAGATGGACTGAGAGCCACAAAACCAGAAGTTTTTAAAGATTTTTATCAGTACAATGATCTAAAAAGACAGCTCATTATTATGCATCCTTATGAAGTAATTTCAAAGCCATGGGAAATGCTCTTGAAATTAAAAGAAAACAACAACAAAAAAATCACAAATATGTAAAACACTGGTATTCATAAGGCAAAAAATAGGCATAAATGTTTATACTAAATACTCTCAATGAACTGATTCCATCTTTGTTATGTTGTTGTTGTTGTTATATGCCGTCGAGTGGCTTGCAGCTCATAGTGACCCTATCTATGTACAATAACCCTGAAACCTGCTCTATCCTGTGCTGACTTCACTTCACCCTCATTACCCCAGTCACTGAATCAATTCATCTCATCAATAGTCTCTCTCTCTTTCTAAGTCCCTCCACCCTTCCAAGCATGATATCCCTCTCCAAGGACCAGTCCTTCCTTGAAAAATGTCCAAAGAATGTCAGATGAAGTCTCAGAATCCTTGCCTCCAAGATTCTAGCTTAGGAAGCCATTTATAATTGCCACTGCTTTATAAAACAAATTTTCTGTTATCTGCTTTAAAAAAAATACTGTTTGTTGACACTTTTTCCACTCATAAAAACAGACTCTCTGTCAATCTTAATTTAGTACTTTCTTGAAATATCAAATTTATTAACGACTTTATTTGTGCCAAACCTTTCTCAACCAATGCGTCAGTCTTTCCAATTCACTTAAAGTAAACCTTCAAAAGTCATGGTAATTATGTTTAAAATGTAATGCAGTTAGCAAAACCTAGATGGTAAGATCAAAGTCTGACAGAAAATAGTTTTTGTTGTTGTTACGGGCTTTTGCGTCATCTACAACTCATAGCAACCCTATGTACAACACCCCTAAACCCTACTCTATCCTGTGCCAATCTTATTGTCTCCAATACACCTACCCCCATTACCCCAGTCACTGAATCAATCCACCTCACGGAGGGTTTTCCTTTCTTGCTCTGTCCCTCCATCCTCCCAAGCATGATGTCCCTCTCCAAGGATTGATCCCGCCTTGTAACATGTCCAAAGTATGTCAGACAAAGCTTCAGAATCCTTGCCTCCAAGGAGCAGCCTGGTTTAACCCTCTCCAGGATGAATATTTGTTCTCTTATCAGTCCATGATATATTCAACACTATTCTCCAGCACCAAAGATCAAAGGCATCAATTCTCTTTCTATCATCCCTAGTCACTGTCCAGCTCTATGATGCATAGCAATTTACTACAAAGACTATGGCCTAGTTCAGGCGCACCTTAGTCTCCAGACTGACATCATTGCTCCTACAGAGAATTAAAGAAAAAGGACTTCCTTTTACTTAGGTTTTTTAAAAAAGAAGAGTTCTAGAAGGCATCAATTTTGAAATAACATAGATGGAGTTAGTCTGCTCCAATGGCCTTCTCAGCAGGAATCCCTGCTGAAGAAGTGGAAGCTCCTACAAGTTTATTACAGATCTCTGTGAAGCAGTATTTACTAACCTAAAGCTTAATGGGGTTTCTACATGGTTTCTCCTTTAATTTTCTTCCGTTGTATGTCTTAGCAAAATATTTGTACCTCCAGCTCACCAAATTTCTGAGCTGCATAAGGACCAAGAGCTTCTCTATTCTGTACTATCAGCAGAGATAAAGTTTCCCTATCTCAACAATGCTTTGTAGATCCAAAGAGAGGCCTGCTGAGGAGCACATGGCAATAACTATTATGATTTGTCATGAGGTATCACAATTAGAAGACTAGGATATCGCAGGTCATTGGTTTGTGTATACTGCATTTAGCTATTCCATAAAAAAAAACCCCAAACAAACCAAAAACAAAAACAAAAAAACAATCGATCAAAACCATGCATCCAAAATACCATATTTAAAATTCTATTTTGTTCCTAGTCCATATTGCTCAAAACTCACCCCTGTCATGGTGGCACCAACTTCAGTGAGTTTTCAGAAGCCATAAATGGCACAGGAGCAGCCTGCCTATATTTCTTTCCCCTAAGAAGTGGCTGGTGATTTAAACCACGAGAGAAAGCATTACCCTGGGGTAGCAGTGAAACTCACATGGAGTATGCCACAGAGATGTGTGCAAATATTTGAGTCCTTATTGGCATTTGCAGATATTATGTTCTTTCAAATCCTACTTTCATTAAGACAAATTATCCAGTGAAATTCTTGGCAATACAATGTACTCAATGGCTTAAAAGGCAGTGAGAATTAATCAGTCAAGAATGATATTACTACTGAAGAAATATTTTACTGCCATGGCAACTATTTTTTTCTAAGTTCCAAAATGAATTTTTTTACACCATCAGAATATTTCAGTATTTCTGCCATTTTACTGAAAGCTGTTTATACACGTGTATATATATATATATATGCATGCACATAGGCATTCCCACACGTTCTACTAGTTACAGAACCATCCTACAGAAGGAGCTCCTTGGGCTAGTAAACCTATAAGAACTACATTTGTCTATGTTTCAAATCACCCATAACAAATTAAAAAACAAAACAAATAACTTATAATTACATTACCGTACAGATGGCATAATCAGTAGGGAGTTGTGCCAACTCTAAGGTCACACTTGTTCTGCAGTTTAAATCTACCAGTGGTTCCTTAGGAGAAAGATGTGGAATCGCCTCTCATGTAATTTACAGCTTTGGTAACAAGATGGAGGGTCAGTTATGAGCCAATTCCGACTTAATGAGGTTAAGAGTTCTTAAGCAAAGAAAGAATGTGCTCAACATTTGATAACAAAACCCCAAAAGTACACTTTCTAAGAAAAATGGCTCATCAAAGGTCTGAGTTTGAATCTCAACTTCTCCCTTTCTAGCTATATATCCTTATATAACCTTTTCAGACATATATACTACTGAATTTCTTTGTTCCCATTAGTAAAACTGAAATAACAGTTCTTCAATGCTGGTGGATTAAATTAGCCTATTTGTGAAGTCCTTCTAAGAATCCTTGCAAATAGCAAGCCCCATGGTAAATTTTTATTAAATGAATGAGAAATACTTACACTGTTTTGCCAATCACAGAGTTCTTGATTTAGAAATTAAACTTTAAAAAAAGAAGTGTTTCTGCCTTAGGATATTTTAAAAGAGGGAGGAAAAGCCAAGAAACACTACCAATAAAATCCATTAAAGCTCTTAAAAAAAAATTCAAGAGCATATTAATAGGAATGAACAGTTTTCTATAAATACTGAATGCACTGCAACCCTTTTTTACTCACTTAAAAAAAAGCTAGTATGTGTCGTTTAAAGCCAACAACAAATTAATTTAAAAGGTAAATAATGATCCCATTTCCATTTTTACTTGAATTCTCCAAGTTTTCTTAAAAATTTAAATTATCTATCTGAATTCCTAATGGCAAATCATGCTAAAACTGTGTTGCTTCCTAGACTGTCAGCCTTCTTCCCATCCATGTTGTTGTTGTTGTTAGGTACTGTTGAGTATGACTCACAGTGATCTCATGAAAAAGTATCTGAAACCTGTCCTATCTTATGCCATCATCACATTCTCTGACACACTCAAGTCTATTGCTACAGGTCCTGGATCATTCTACCTGGTTGAGAGACTTCTCCTTTGTCATCCCTCCATCTTTCTAGGCATGACAACCCTCTCCAAGACATACCATCTCCTAGTTGTTGTTGTTGTTGTTAAGTGCCATTGAGTTGTAGATGACTCAAAGTGAACCTATGAACAAAAGACCTAAACACTTGCATAACTTTCATAGTTTCTCCAAGTTCATTGAGTTTCCGGAGGCAAGCTATTTTGGAAGTGGATGCCACTGCTGCTTTCAAACGTGTTTTAAGTGGCGAACTCCACCAAACACTATCCACCGTGGGTAACCATTAAAGCATTTGACACATCAGTGTCACAGTGTTCAGCATCACAGCAACCACGAGTTGCCTCTGTACAGCAAATGGACAGACCAGTGCTATATCACTTAGAAGAATGTATGACCAAACACAGTTAAAACCAGGCCTGAGGGCTGCAGATTAAAATCACCCACCTTTGGCTTGGTAGCATAACTTTCTATATACTGGATCAACAGAGCTCTCTCTATGCTATTGTTGCTGAGTGCGATCAAGTCGTCAATGACTCATAGTGACCTAATGAATGAAAGACCTGAACACTTGCATAGCTTTTCATCATTTCTCTAAGTTTTAGAATCTCTGGAGGCAAGTTATTCGGAAGTAAATGCCACTTCTGCTTCCAAGCTTGTTTTAATTGGAGAGCTCCACCAGACACGGTCCACTATGGGTAACCATTATCTCCTAGTAGCATGCCCAAAGTATGTGAGAAAAAGCTTCACTATCTTTGCCTCCAAGGAGCCTCAGTTTGGCTACATCTTCTCCAAAACGTATCTGTTTGTTCTTTTGGCAGTCCATGGGATGGATATGCAGTATTCTTCTCCAGTAACACTGTTCAAAGGCATAAATTCTTTTGTTATCTTTATTCATTGTTCAGCTCTCAGATGCATAGCATATGAATGAAAAGACCATGGCCTGAGTCAGGTGCACCTTAGTCCTCAAACTGATATCAGTAATAATATCCTAAATACTGACATCCTAAATAACTTGGAGAGATCCTTGACTGCAGACGTTCTCAGTGAAATACATTTCCTCATCTCTTGACTGCTAGTACCAAGGGTGACTGATGGTGGATCTAAGGAGGATAAAGTCATGGACAGTCTCAATCTTTTCTCCATCTATCATGGAGTGATAGAGGTCCACGGGCAAGGATTTCTATTTTCTTGACATTGAGATGCCGTCTATATTGAAGGCTTCAGTGTGCAACCTTCTGTAGTAAGTGCTTCAAGTCTTCCTCACTTTCAGCAAGCAAGGTTGTATCATCTGTATAATGAAGGTTCCTGATGCCACACTCTTCTTCATAAACTCCAGCTTCTCAAAGAATTTGATCAGCATACAGAATAAATATATTAGGGGAAAGGATATAACCCTGTTGTACACTTTTCCTAATTTTAAAGTATGCAGTGTACCCTTGCTCTGTTTGCACAATAGCCTCTTGGCCTAGGCATAAGTTTCACATGAGCACAATTAAGTGTTTTGGAATTCCCATTCTTCTCATAACTTGTTATGATCACACAGTCATTTGTTATGATTATATGACTATGAACAGCCTTTCCATAGTCAATAAAGCACAAATAAAAATTCCTCTGATGCCAGGATCAATCTGACACCAGCAATGATATCTCTGATGTAGTGGTCTCTTCTAAATCCAGCTTGAACATGTGGCAGTTCTCTATGTACTGTTCTAGCTGTTTTTTAATGATCTTCATCAGTATTTTGCTTGCATCTGACATTAATGATAATTGTTCAATAATTTCCACATTCTGTTGGTTCATCTTCTTGGCAATGAGAACAAATATGGATCTTTTCCAGTCAGTAAGCCAAACAGCTATCCTCCAAATATTCTCTTGGATCTTTCCATCTACAGTCTAGGTTAATTCAGAAATCCAGTCTAAATAACGCAACTTTCAACACATTATAAAACCTTAAATTATAGCAGCATTTTATTTCTAAATCACTAAAAATTTTAATATATAGAAAGCACCTTTTAAATAGTTGTATTTATTGCCAATACTCATATAATGTTCCTTACACAGACCTAAGCACAATTTGATTAATCACTCCAATTTTCCCTAATTCACAAATGGAATTGAATATATTTGGTCCAGGACTTAAGAACAATAAATGACGCAGTTGAGCCTCTACATCTTGTAGTTCCTAACCTTTATACTATAATAGACAAAGTGCTAGTCAATAAGCCTTTTATTGTAAGAATCACCTTCCCTCTGTAACTTGATTTGTGCCACTGTTAGAACCTCTACTTGAAATATTATTGCTTTTAATTTTTGACTCATGTACTTTTAACTTGTTAGTTAAATTTGTGTCTTCTAGGTTGCAACAGTTCCATGATACATCTTCAAGGATATGAACATGTATGGCTAAGCACAACTGATAACAGTGCATCTAAATTCCAAAATCAATCTCCATAATAGTCTAAGTGTTTCCTATTGCCAAAGGTGTCCCTTAGAGTAGTGAGAGAAGATCTTCACCCTGAAACCTACAGTGTCCCTTTTCATCAGGAAGTAGCTAAGAGAATACACCGTCCTCTTTTCCTTATGAATCAGGGTGAAGTCTCTCTCAGGGAGGAGTTATAGGGAATTGTGAAGGATACACTGACAAAGGAGATTAATCAGAACTGGCTTTGACAAGCACTGTGGCATTGGGACAATTAAAACAGACTTTCAAGGGGGAAAAATGGGGGGGCAGAGAAAATAGTGCAACAATGAATGAATGGAAATCCAAAATCTCTGTAAATGTTCATTAAAATTTAATAAAAATTTAAAAAAAGAAAAGGGTTTGACAAAGACTGTGGTAATATAACAATAGAAACTGACCCTCAAGAAATGTGGCTATATGACAATAAAAACAGACTCTTAAGGAATGTGGTTAAAACAACAGACTCAAGGACAAGATAAAGGAGATGGCCAAAAGTCATCATAAGTCCATTAGAAGGAATGCTGCTTAAACCCTATTCCCCAAACAAAGAATATATAAATCCTTTTGTAAGAAAAAAACAGGGTGAGTCTGTTCTGATCCATTCATAGTCTGTTATGAACATCTAATAAACTTCAGTTTCTTTCTCTTGCTCTCCAAAAAAAAAGAATATATAGAAAAAAATGACTCCTAGAATATTAAAGGGTAGAGTTTAGTGTTAGAACAATTGCAAAAATAAATGTATAATCAATTAGCTGGCGTTCTTACACTGTGGGAGCTGCAATCAATGTCTGGCATCAAAATAGGGATAAATTATTGAATGGGAAATCAATCTACTTTGTAAATATTCACTCAAGCCACAATAAGAAATAAATTGTAACACCCTTTTTGTGCCCTGTTAAGGTTGCCACAGTACTTTAAGAGGCTAACAGCATAGAAGAGTAAAGTAAGTCTCCATAAAACCCAGAGAGGAGATCAATGGGCTCCTCTTTGGATCCTGTTTGGAGTCACAACTGGAGAAAAGAGAGAGAGAGAGAGAGAGAGAAAACCAGGTTTTGACCTTTGTGTGTTTAAAAGTTTCTTCTTCAAATTGTTGTTGTTGTTGTTATGTGCCATCGAGTAGGTTGTCTTCAAATGAGTTAAACTCATAAATTCTTTTTTCATTCTATTTCTTGGAAAGGAACATTTGAAAGGTAGAAATTAGTAGTGAAAGAAAGCAAGACTCTCAATGATATGGATTAATAAAGAATCTGTGGTAATGGGCTCAAGTGTGTTGAGAATGATAAGGATGGCAGGATAGGACAGGGTTCAGAACTATTGTTCAGAGAGTCACTATGAGTCATACTGGACTCAGTGGCACTAACATTAACATTAACAAGGTTAAAGATGGGCAATATTCCTCTCATGTAATTCACAGCCCCTGAAAACCCCCCTGGAAGGACAGCTATGAGTTAATTCGGACTCAATGGTAACAATTAGAGTTGTAGAGTAGAAGCATTAGGAAAACAAGTCTTCATGCCTTTAATTGTGGTGTCCGTGAAGGAGAGGATGAACCTCAATGAGATGGACTGACAAAGGGATACAATAATGGTATCAGTACAATGGAGAATGTGAAGAGGATGAAGGATTATGGAGGGTTTGTGCTGTTATACTCAAGATTGCTATGAGGCAGTGCCAATTGGAAAGCATCTTACAACAGAGAATTAAGAGAAGACATTTACTATTTATTGAAAACTTATTACACTGCATATTTTATACTGTGTATTTGTTTGGCTGATCTTTATGTGTCTATAAAGTAGAAATTAATAGTTGCATTTGACTCAGATATGGAAACTGAGGCTAAGAGAGATTAAGTTGTCTGTTCATAGTTACATGTTTAGCATCTATAACACAGATTTCTCTGACATGTTCTTAACTGGTATGCCTTCTGCCATTTCCCTAATGACCTCTCAAGTGAACTATCCTTTTCGGAGACTTCTTGCTTCAGAGAACACTTGATACCAGTCAAATCTCTAAGACTGGTTGCATCCAATCTAAATTAAGACCATCTCTCTTAATGATTGTGAAAAATGTGACAATTGGAACAACTGTGTGAAGAAGGGCAAACATATGTATTAGAAATGGAGCATGCTTTTTAATTTTTGACTCATGTACTTTTAACTTATTAAATTTGTATCTTCTAGGATGCAACACTTCCATGATACAACTTTAAGGATATGAACATGTATGGCTAAGCACAGTTGATAACAGTGAATCTAAATTCCAAAATCAATCTCCATAATAGTCTATGTGTTTCCTACTGCCAAGGGGGCCCTTTAGAGTAGTGAGAGAAGACCTTCACCCTGAAACCCACAGCGTCCCTTTTCAGCAGGAAGTAGCTAAGAGAATACGCCATCCCCTTTTCCTTATGAATCAGGGTGAAGTTTCTCTCAGGGAGGAGTGATAGGGAATGGCAAAGGACACACCGACAAAGGAGATTAATCAGAACTGACTTTGACAAGCACTGTGGCAATTGGACAATTAAAACAGACATTTGGCCGGGGGGAAGAAGAATGAACTGGGGAGGAGGGTAGGGAAAACAGTGCAACAATGAATGAATGAAAACCCCAAATCTCTGTAAATGTTCACTAAAACTAATAAAATTTAATAATAATTTTTTAAAAAGGACAAAAAAAAGAAATGGAGCATGCTAGGAGTTATGCTGTATGTTTGTCTTATCAACTCTTGCATTTTTCTTTTAAAAGTCATATTATTGAGCTAATCTTTTTATTTCATTTATTTTCTCCTACCAAGAAATAGATTATCAGATTTAATATAACATTTTAAAATTCTAATTGTCTCTCACACTATTTCTTTTTTCAATCTATTCATTATTTCATCATAACATTCATTAAATGTCTGTCTTCTTTGGACTACTCACTCAAACAAGCATAGAGTTATGAAGAACAATATTAAGTTTGGGCCTAGAATAGAAACTGTTAAGATATTTTCTTTTTTCTCATGATTAAATACAACTGTTGGAAGCAGGAGTGGCATCCACTTCCTAAACAAAATGCCTCTGGAAACTCTATGAACTTTGAGAAACTCTAGTTATATAAAGACTTTAGGTCTTTTGTTCTTAGGGTTACTATGAGTCGTGTTTTACTCAATGGCAATAAGCAACAACTGGTAGAAGGCAGAGTACCAGAGGAATGTCTATTTCTGTTTCATTGACTATGCAATGGTGTTTGACAGTGTGGATCACAACAAATTGTGGCTAATCTTGAGGAAAATGGGAATCCCAGAACATTTCATTGTGCTTAAGTGAAAATTATACTTGGACCAGGAAGCAGTTCTCAGAATAGAGCAGGGAAACACTGCATGGATCAAAATCAGGAAAAGAGTGGGTTAGGAATGTGTCCTGTCTCCATCCATATCTTTTCAATCTATATGCAGAACAGATCATTTGGGAAGCTAGGATTCCTGAGGAGAAATGTAGCATCAGACTCATCAACAACCTATGTTATGCAGATAATACAACCCTGCTTGCTGAAACTGAAGAAGACCTGAAGTGCTTGCTGCAGAAGGTCAAGGATTGTTGTCTTCAATGTGGATTGAAACTCAACATCAAGAAGACAAAGATTCTCACCACTGGGCCAATTGGCAGCATCATGGTAGATGGAGAAAGATTGAGGTTGTTTATAATTACAGCTTGCTCAGCTCCACAATCAACACGGTTAACACTAGCAGTCAGGAAATCAAAAGACTAATTACATTGGGAAAATCTGCTGTCAGGGACTTCTCCAGAGTGCTGAAAAGCAACAATATCAGTTTAGAGAGTAAGGTGTACCGGAGCACATGGTCTTCATAATTACTTGTTATGCTTCAGAAAGCTGGACAATGATTACGGATGACAGAAAAATAATCGATGCTTTCAAGTTGTGTTGCTGAAAAAGAGTCTTGAATATACAATTGACCACCAAGAAAACAAATGGGTCTGTTTTGGAGAGGGTAAAACTAAGTTTCTCCTTGGAGGCTAGGATTTTGAAACTCCTTCTCATATACTTTGGGCATGTGGCCAGGAGAGACCAGTCCTTGGAGAAGGACATCATGCTTGGAAGGGTGGAGGAGACAGTGCAAGAGAGGAAGACCTCAGAGGAGATGGATTTATACAGTGATGGAGGCAATGGGGGTTGGTGTGTTAGAATTAATGAGACTGGCTCAGGACGGGGCAGGGTGCAGAGCTGTTGTAGATAAGGTGGCTATGGGTCACAGGTGACTCGACAAAAGATGACAACATTATCACTTAATGGACAAATGACCATTAAATGAGACAAATGGACCAAGTAACCTTAACTCTTCCTCTATAAGCCTCAATTTTCAAGTGGAATTCACTTGAATTAGTACTACATGTTGTTAGGAGAGGCTATTCTTTGGAAAAGGATATAAAGCTTGGAAGGATGGAACGCTGATGAAAGAGAAGACTCTCATTGAGAGAGACTGACACAGTGACTGCAGCAACAGGCTCAAATAACATTGATGGTGAGGCTGAGACAGGATGGGATAGGAATCAGGTCTGTTGTTCATAGGGTCACTATGGATTGATTCAGTGATTGGGGTAATGGGAGTAGGTATGTCAGAGACAGTGAGGTTGGCACAGGATAGAGCAGTGTTTAGGGCTCTTGTACATTGGGTCACTATGAGTCACAAGTGACTTGACAGCACATAACAACAGCCACATGAGTCGTGTACGACTTCACAGCATCTAACAACAACCACCACCTTCATAAAGAAGCCCTCTTAAGGTATGTCATTCTCATTCAATAATTAAAAGGACTGGATTTTTCATTATGAAACAAACAATAAGCCCCCAAACAACATCAAACCTACTGCCATCAAGTCGATTAAAACTCTTCATAACCCTTCTAAATGTTTGTGATACTGCAAATGTTAATGAGTGAACATTTTCTCCTATGGAGTAACTGGTGGATTTCAAACAATCATCTTTCAGTTAGCATCCTAACATTTATTCCACACTCTATCATGAGAAATGACGTCAGTTTGAGGACTAAAGTGCACCAGATTTAGGCCATGGTCTTCCCTGCTATGCTATGCATCACAGAGATGGACAAAAAAATAAGGATGACAGAAGAAGAATTGATGCCTATGAGTTGTGGTGCTGCAGAAAAGTACTGAATATCCTATGGACTGCCAAAAGGACAAACAGATATGTGTTGGGAAAAGTGCAGCCAGAGATTACTTCTTGGAGGCAAAGATAGTGAAACTTTGTCCTTTATACTTTGGGCATGTAGCTAGGTAAGACTATTCCTTGCTAAAGGACATTATGCTTGGAAAGATGGAGGACCAGTGAAGAAGCAGACCCGCAACATGATGGATTGACATGGTGATTTCAGCCATGGGCTCTGTTGGGTCAGAGACGGTGAAGACAGCACAGGATAGGGCAGGGTTCAGGTTGGCTGTTCATAGAGTGGCTATGAGTCTTACTTGATCAGAAGGCATCCATCCAACACCAACTCCACCACCATCTAGGATCCTTTGCTTTTCATTGTTGTTGTTATGTTATCAAATAGTCTATGACTCATAGAAACAACCCTATTGAAAAACAGATCAAAACTCGTCCTATCCCATATCATTTCTCACAATCTTTACCACACTCAAGCTCACTGTTGCCTTCATTACATCAGTCCATCTAATTGGGGATCTTCACTGCTTTACCTGACCTTCCATTTCCCCCCAGAACTATATATATCTTTTTCCTCTTTTGGCATGTCCCAAGTATGTGAGATTAAGTCTCATCATCCTTGCCTCCAAGGAGCAACCTGGTTGCATTATTTCCGAGACAAATTTGCTTATCCTTTTGCCATCCATGACACAGTCAATACTCTTCACCAACACCATAATTCAATGACATCAACGTTCTTTAATCATTCTCTAACTTTCACATGCTTATGAAACAACTGAAAATACACATGGCTTGAGTTCTCACTGTTGTTGTGGTTGTTGATTGCCATTGAGCTGAGCACGACTCATAGTGACTCTATGAGCAAAAGACCTGAAGCTTTTCTATAACTATCGTCATTTCTCAAAGTTCGTAGAGTTTCCAGAAGCATGCAGTTCAGGAAGTGGATGCCATTCCTGCTCATTAGCACAATGAAAACAGGAAAACAGAGTCTGCTAAATAGCTGACACAGAACAGACAGCGTTATAAAGAAAAAATTGGTACAACAAACATAACATGTAGTTTATAAGCCACAGATTTCTGACTTCTGGAGTTTGCGTTATTAATGTACTATTTCGTCCATATGAGACTGTCACACCAAGAAGCTCAACAGAAACTGCCCATTACAGATACTTATTTTTGTATACCAAATTGAACTAAAGCACAAAACTTGTGAGGACTGCTCATCTAAAGAAAAAGATGATGTGAATAAAAATTTAAAAAGACAGTATCATTCTGAAAAAAAGTAAATAAATACCTTTAGTAAGTTGTATACACAAGGTCAATATATTTATTAAAAGAACTCAAACTCATAAGAAAATCTGAAAGATGTAAGCAAAATAAATGCAATTATTCTATCTTAGCATAGTAAGAAAATAAAGCTTTATCCATAACTTTATCCATGTTAGCCAATATAATTATCACAAAACTTGATGAAGTAAACACAGTAAATTTGGAATGAAGTAGGTGCCTTGTAGATTAATGATGATTAAAACACTGGTAAAATGGACGAAGAAGTGGCATCCACTTCCTAAACTACATGCCTCTGGAAACTCTATGAACTTTGAGAAACAATAGTTATGGAAAGGCTTCAGGTCTTTTGTTAACAGGGTCACTATGAGTTGTGCTCAACTCGCCAGCAATCAACAACAACAAAATAGATGAAAAGAAAAGCAGTATATAATAATGGAATGATAGACATTGCAGGTATTTAGAATTATAATTTTTATAAAACAAAAAGTGAAGGAATGATTGAATGAAAAATTGATATGCTTTGTAAACTTCCACTCAAATGACGATATAGGGTGGTGGTAGGCACTGTTGAGTGGCTTAGGACTCATAGCGATCCTATGAACTACACACTTGAATCTATTTTGTGCCCTCAAGGTCTCTGACATGCTCCAACCCATTGGTAAAGTTACTGTGTCTATCTCATTCATGGGCTCTACCTGTCTATTGATGACTCTTCACCTTTTTTTATTTTCTTATTTTTTTACTAGTTTATTTACAAAATTTGACTACATTGTTTTCAAGAACAGGTTCTTTCAATTTCCCTCACCCCCCCCCCCCCCCATCAAATTGCACAATCCCATGATTAATCCTCCACCCATACTCATCCCTCTGATTTCAACCTCTCCCACCCTTCTTGGATCCTTATAGTTTTTCTACAATAATGGTATTATACAATATTTATCCTTGTGGGACTACGTTAGTTCATTCAGCATAATACTCTCCAGTTCCTCCCAACTTAGGTAATAATTTACAAAATCATTGTTCCTGTGTGCCGCATGGTATTCCATTCTATGAATGTACCTTTGAAAGCATGATGTCTTTTTCCAAGTACTGGCCCTTCCTGACAACATGACCAAAGTATGTGAAATGATGTTTTGCCATCCTTGCCTCTAAAGAACACTCAGGTTGCACTTTGTTCCAATACAGACTTGTCTTCTAGTCAGTTCACAGGGTATTCTGTATGCTTCTTCACCATTACATTTCAAAGGTATCAGTTCTTCTTTTCTCATTTTTATTCATTGTCTAACTTTAAGATTCATAGGAAGTAACTGAAAAGATCATGGCTTCATTCAGGTACAGCATGGTCTTTAAACTCACACCTTTGATCTTTAGCATTCTGTAGAGGTCCATGACAGCAGATTTTTCCTAATGCAACCCATTCTTTGATTTCTTGACTGCTGCTGACATGGGTATTGATTGTGGATCTAAGTAAAATGAAATTGTTGACAATTTCTATTCCCCCCCCCCCATCATCATGATGTTGCATATTGGTCCAGTAAGGAAGGCTTTTGTTTTCTTGATATTGAGATGTAATCCAAATTGAAGGCTGTAGTCTTTGATCTTCGCCAGCAAGTATAAGTCAAAGATAAAAGACAAGAAGATTGTCGTTACAAAAAGTAGGTTGCTGATGAGTCTTCCTCTCATCCTGATGTCACATTCTTCTTCAGATAATCCAGCTTCTTAAAAGAGTTGCTGAGCATAATGATTGATTTATAGATAAAGGCTGTAACCCTGACACACACTTTTCCTGATTTCAAACCACGCAGAATGCCTCTGAGCTGTGGTGCTGGAGAAGAGTATTGAATATACCATAAACAGCTAGGAAAACAAACAGGTTCATCCTAGAGAGGGTGAAACCAGGCTGCTCCTTGGAGGCAAGGATTCTGACGTTTCATCTGACATATTCTGGACATGTTGCAAGGAGGAACCAGTCCTTGGAGAGTGACGTCATGCTTGGGAGGATGGAGGGACAGAGCAAGAGAGGAAGGAGCAAGACCCTGGACGAAATGGATTGATTCAACGACTGGGATCATGGGGGCACGTGTGTTGGAGACAATAAGATTGGCACAGGATAGAGCAGGGTTTAAGGTTGTTGTACATGGGTTCGCTATATGTCCCAGGCAACTTGACAGTACATCATAACAACAACTACAATGTTCCCTTGTTCTCTTAGGATAACTGCTTCTTGGCTTTGTGTGTGTGTGTGTGTGTGTGTGTGTGTGTGTGTGTGTGTGTAAATGGAAAAAAAAGCATTCTGGAAATCAATTTAGCAATATGAATCATGGACAACAAATAGTCCTGGTTTTGATTATTACTTCTGAGAAATCATTTGAAGTATAGAAAAAGATTTGTCTTACATACTTTGAGCATGTTGTCAAAAGCAGTTAATAGTTGAGAAAAGATATCAGGCCTGTAAAGGTGGAGAGTTAATGAAAGAGAGGAAGCCCTTCAACAAGATGGACTAATACAGTGACTGTAACAACAGACTTGGGGATATAAAAATGTCATGAGACGGGCACAGAATAGGGTATGGTACAAATCGGTTGTTCATAGGGTAGTTATGGGTCATAATTGTACGTAATTATTATTTATAAAGAAACATATCAAAGCAAATATCTTGTAAACAATGAAAACTATTTAAAAGTATATGTTCACTCAGATCTTAGGTGGATTAATTCAGAAGAGATTCCCATTTTACAATGAACCATGTAGTTAAGAGAGAAGCAGATAAGAGTGATTAGAAAGTATGGTGGTGGTGGTGGTGGTGGTGGTGGTGGTGGTGTTATGTGCTGTCGAGTTGCCTGTGACTCATAGTGACCCTATATACAATAGCCCTAAACTCTGCCCTATCCTGTGCCAATCTCACCGTCTCTGATACACCAACCCCCATTACCCCAGTCACTGAATCAACAATCCATCTCATTGAAGGTCTTCATCTGCTGTTCTGTCCCTCCACCCTCCCAAGCATGACGTCTCTTTCCAAGGACAGGTCCCTTCTTGTAACACGTCCAAAGTATGTCAGATGAAGTTTCAGAATCTTTGCTTCCAAGGAGCAGCTTGGCTACACCCTCTCTAGGACAAACCTGTTCGTTTTCTTAGCAGTCCATGGTATATTCAATACTCTTCTCCAACACCACAGCTCAAAGGCATCAATTCTCCTTCTTATCCTCTCTAATCGTTGCTCAGCTCTCTGATGCATAGCAAGGTAATGCAAAAACCATGGACTGGATCAGGCAAACCTTAGTCTCCAGACTGACATCATTGCATTTCAGTACTTTAGAGAGGTCTCTAACTGCAGACTTTCTTATCGCAGTATGTCTTTTAATTTTCTGGCTGCTGGTGCCAAGAATGTTGACTTTGGAGACAAGCAAACCAAAACTGTGAACAATCTCAATCTCTTCACCACTCATCATGATGCTGCCAATTGGCCCAGTGGTGAGAATCTTTGTTTTCTTGATATTGAGCCTCAAACCATACTGAAGACTGCAGTCCCTGACTTTCCCTAGCAAATGCTTCAGGTCCTCCTCAGTTTCAGCAAGCAGGGTTGTGTCATCTACATAACACAGATTGTTGATGATTCTTTCTCCAGTCCTGATGCTACATTTCTCCTCATAGAGTCCAGCCTCCTGAGTTCTGCATAAAAATTAAAAAGGTATAGAAACAGGATACAGCCCTTGTGTACACCCTTGCCAATTTTGAACCATTCAGTATTCCCTTGCTCTGTTCTGATGACTGCCTTCTGGTCCAAGTATAGGTTTCACATTAACACAATCAAGTGTTCCGGGATCCCATTCTTCTCAGAGTTAGCCACAGTTTGTTATGATCTATGCAGTCAAATGCCTTTGCGTAATCAATGAAACAAAGATGAACATTCTTCTTGTACTCCTTGCTTTCAGCCAAGATCCATCTAACATTAGCTACAATATCCCTAGTAACACGACCCCATCTAAATCCAGCCGGCACTTCTGGTAGTTCTCTGTTGATGTGCTGTTCCAGTCATCTTGGATAATCTTCAGCAGAATCTTGCTTGCATGTGATAATAATGATATTGTTCAATAATTTCCACACTCTGTGGGATCACCTTTCTTTGGAATGGGAACAAATATAGATCTCTTCCAGTCAGTTGGCCAAGTGGTTGTTCTCCAGATTTTTTGGCACAACTTGGTGAGCACATCTAGGGGAGTTAATTGGTATACCATCAATTCCTGGGGACTTATTCTTAGCCAATTCTTTCAAAGCAGTCTGAACTTCTTCCTTCATCACCACAGGCTCTTCCTCATATGCTGTTTTATTAAGTTCTTCTGTGTCTGCCAATTCCTTTTGGTATAATGACTCTGTATACTCTTTCCATCTTCTTTTAATACTTGCAGGATCACTCAATATTCTGCCCAAAGCATCCTTAAGTGTTGCAACTCAAGGCCTGAATTTCCTCTTCAGCTCCTTGAGCTTAAGAAATGCTGAGCGACTTCGGCCCATTTGATTTTCTGCCTCCAGCTCTTTGCACATTTCATAACAATACTTTACTTTGTCTTTTCACGCAGTCTTTTGAAATCTCCTGTTCAGCTCCTTATTGTCTTGATTTCTTCCTTCTGCTCTGGCTTCTCGGCACTCCAGGGCAATATTCAGAGTCTCTTCTGACATCTATTTTGGTGTTTTCTTCCTCCTCCATCTTTGCAATGACCTTTTGCACTCTTCCTGGATGATATTCTTGATATCCTCACACAGTTCATCTGGTCTTAGCTCATTGGTGGTCAAGGCCTCAAACCTGTTCCTGGGATGGTTCTGAATTTCTGGTGGGATAGACTCAAGGTCATCTTTTGGTTCCTGTGGGCTTGATTTCACTTACCTTAGCTTCAGCTTAAACTTGTATATGAGTAGTTGGTGGTCTGTTCTACAATCAGCACCAGGCCTAGTTTTCACAGCTGATACTGAGCTTCTCCAGTGGTTCTTTCCACAGATGTAATCTATCTGATTCCTATGCATGCCATCAGGTGAAATCCATGTGTATAGCCTGCGTTTATGTTTCTTGTAAAATGTATTTGCAATGGATAAATTGCTGATTGTGCAAAATTCTATCATCCTATCTCCAGCTTCATTTCTGTGACCAAGTCCATGCTTTCCAACTACTGATCCTTCTTCTCTGTTCCCAACTTTTGCATTCCAGTCACCCATTATTATCAATGCATCTTGATTGCATGTTCGATCTATCTCCGACTGTAAAAGTTGGCACAAATCATCTATTTCTTCTTCTTTGGCTCTGGTTGTTGGTGCATGCATATATTTGAATGATAGTGGTATTCCCTGGACTTCCTTGTATGCATATGGATATTATCCTGTCACTCACAATATTATATTTCAGCACACATCTAGAAATGACTTTTTTTAACTATGAAAGCAACCCCATTTTTCCTCACCTTTTTCACCTCCAGCATAATAGATTATATGAGCATCTGATTCAAAATGTCCTATGCCAGTTCATCTCATTTTGCCACCTAGTATGTCGATACTTATGCATTCCATTTTTTCCTTAACAAGATCTAATTTTCCTACATTCATAGTTCTCACATTCCATGTTCCAACCATTAGTGTCTGCTTACAACTGTTCCTCCTCCTTAGTATTTCCATACTTGAAAGTTCCACATCTGCTGCTTTATCTGCTAATCTAAGCGTGTTCTACTGTACATAGGGTTTTTGAAGGCCTGCTATTTTGGAAGTGGATGGCCAATCCTTCTTCCTAGTCTGTCTTAATCTGAATGCTCAGATTTAGAAAAGTATCTGACAGACAAGCATTTTATAGAACAACGAAGATGAAAGATCTTTCCCAATTGTAGAAATAGCTAGTAGTTTTAGTTTTGTCCCTGCCCTTGACATGAGTGTCTTGACCCACCCCTTTCCCTGCTTCACCAGTATTCCCTTCTACTCTCACCCACTCCCTTCAACACCATCTTCTGCTATACACCCCTTTATCTGAGAACTTATATCTCAAGCTTTGTGGGTTTGTTTGTTTTTTAATATTGCCTTGGGCAGCTGGATTTTCTTTTCTTTCCTTTCTTTTACTAAAGGAAAAAAATATTAGATATGCATGTCCTCAAGATAATAAAAATATTTAGTCAACAAAATTGTTTAGAAAAGTAGGCCAGGGTGAGAGGGGATGGTACTTCACTTCTATATACAAAAATTCTATTAAATGTCTAGTCTGTTAGATATGCAGACATCCATAAACATATTTTTGTTTTCTCACTCCAGTAGACAATTCATAGTAAAACTACAAAAAATTTTTTTCCATAACATAAGAAGTTGTCCTGGAAGTAAAAGAATTTCCTTTTATAACATATTTCCAAAATGGTAGTGGATGAAATTCTGAGATATTATGAAGGTTATAAGTTTGCATTTATGTAGCTACCCATACTGAATAAAATCAACTTTCAAATATGAATACTGCTATCAAGAAAATAATTAATTTACTAATTGTCAACAAACAGCATATAATTCACATTAGAGACACTATGCTATTGATCACTAATATTGCACATTTCTGCCTTTTAAATAATGACAGTTCTATTTATGATTACTCTGCTACCCTATAGTTAAGGATACTATTTGTTCCCTCTTTAGATGATTCAATCTTGGACAACTAGGATATTGTTTCGGTGCTGCCAGAAATTGTGATTGCCTAGCTATTAAAGAAATTTCCTTGCTTCAGGTATCTCTCCAATGTGAGTTCGGTCTAATTATATAAAAATAATGAATGGGTTTGGGTGCTGAGAGGAGCTGGTTGAAAGCACAGAATAAAATAGCTCATTGTGTAGTTGAACTGATTTTAATCATAACTGCCTAGAATAGCACAGAGAATGCCAATTTAAAATGAAATGACTAATACTAATTAGTTTTCCATTAGGAGAAAAATAAGGACCCACATCATTAGTTTTCCCTCTTTCTCCTAAATGTGACTGTAAACATTTAAGACTTTTAAAAAAACAACTCTTAAAAGTTTAGAAATATCAAGAGTTTCCAGACTATAAACAATAGATTGCTAAACATAACAATTTTTAAAAAAAATTTAAAGATGTTTTAAATTAAAATATCATTATTGAGGATATCTCTTTGCAAATGTACAAAAAAGTATTAATAAAAAGCTAGTTTTAGCATAATTATAAAGAGAAATTGTTTTTCAGGACTCTGAGAGTTGTTGTATATAGTTTGCTAATATTCCACCTGGAATACTTTGGGCAGCTTGTTCCTCTGTCTTCAAAGAAAAGGCTATTGAAGGCTGGAACTAAATATTTCATTGCAGACATCCGCAAAATGCAGTCCCTTTTCTCTACTGCATCTGGTTAACATATAACAGTAAGTTTAATCTACTTAAAATGCATGTTTATTAATAATTCAACAATTAATAATTTTAAAATGTTTTATCTTCATTCATAGTTGCCTCCTTCTAAAACAGTGAAGCCTTTTACTAAGGTACCTAATATCTATGATCATTGGAAAAACTCATAAACCTAAATTAAGAAAGTGTCATCTGAATGGTTCAAGGGAACACTGTATGGTTTATAAGCAAGAAGAATGTGCATCAGGGGTGAATATCTTTTTCCATACCTATTCAGTCTCTATGCTGAGCAAATAATTTGTGAAATTGGATTCTATGAAGAGGAATATGGCATTAGGATTGGAGGAAGACTCATCAATAACCTGTGTTATGTAGATGACACAACTTTGCTTGCTGAAAGTAAGGGAGGACTTGAAACATTTGCTGCAGAAGAACAAGAACTGCAGCCTTCAGAATGGATTATATTTCAACATCAAGAAAACAAAGGTCTTCATCACAAAACAACTGACAACATAATGATAAGGTGGAGAAAGGACTCAAGCTATCAATGATTTAATGTTGCTTAGGCCAACAGGTGATGGCTTGCTTCCACAGCAACAGCTTGGTTCCACAATCAACACTCTTGGTACCAGTAGCCAGGAAACCAAAAGATGAATTCCATTAGGGAGCTCTCCAGTGTACTGAAGAGCAATCATATCAGTCTAGAGACTAAGGTGTGCCTGATCCAAGCCAAAGTCTTCCCAATTACTTGTTATACATTAGAGAACTAGACAATGACTAAGGATATTAGAAGAATCAATGTCTTTGAATTGTGGTGTGGAGAAGAGTATTGAACATATGGACTGCTAACAGAACAAATACATCTGTCCTAGAGAGAGTAAAACCAGGCTTCTCCTTAGAGACAAGGATTTTGATACTGGATCTCACATACTTTGGGCATGCTGCCATGAGGGACCAGTCTCTGGAGAAGGGAAGGATGCTTGGAAGGATGGAGGGACAGTGCAAGAGAGGAGGAACCGGTATGAGATGGATTGACATAATAATTGGGGTAATGGAATTAGGTGTGTCAGCGATAACAAAACTGGTTCAAGAAAGAGCAGGGTTCAGAGCTGTTGTACACAGGGTTGCTATGAGTCACAGCAACAACAAAAAACAACAAGATCAACAGGCAATACCCTTGGCAAAAGCAGCACTGGGCAAGATCACTGTAGGGACCTTTCCAAAAATTTTTTGAGCAATGATGTTAGCTTGAAGAATTGTTAGTGCTTGATTCAAACCATGGTCTTTTCAATCACTGGCTATACACTTAAGAGTTGGATAATGAATAAGAATGACAGAAGAAGAATTGATGACTTTGAGTTGTGGTGCTGAAAAAAAGGCACTGAGTATCCCATGTGCTGTTAAAAGAACAGAAATCTTGACAAAATGTATAGCCAAAGTGTTCCTTGGAGGCAAAGATGATAAAGCTCTGTCATTCATACTTTGCACACGTTGCTAGGAGAGGATATTCTTTGAAAAGGGACATCAGACTTGGAAAGGCAGAGGGTCAGTGCAAGAGAAGAAGACCCTCTATGAGAAGAAATGACACAGTGACTGAAGTGATGGGCTCTAGCATGCCAGAAATGAGGATGGCACAGTACTGGACAGGATGCAAGTCTGTTGTTCATAGGGTTGCTATGCGTCACACTTGACTCGTTAGCAACTAATAACAAAGACAATAATACAAACTCTTCGAGAAGATCTTATATTTATGTGGGTACATATCTTCAACTTAACTAAGATAATTTGAGTTCTGCTGGAAACACAGTAGAACACCAATACTGCTCCATACCAATGTCAGATTATACAGTAAGGCAAAAACACAGGTTTTGTTGTGCATCCTTACTAATCTGTAGTAAACAAATTCACTTCCCCCCCCCCACCTCTTCATTTCAAAGATTCTGCTTCTAGGGAGGAAAGACTGGCATCTAGCTCTCTCCCAACCCCACAGCATTTTCTAATAGAAGTAAAGCCTTTTCTCAAATCTACAAGCCCTGATATGGACTGAGTATTCTGTAAGCAACATAAGCATCTTTTCTGGACAGTTATATAAGTTTTCACAGCAGTAAAGATTACTTCAGTACAAATTAGAAAGTAAGTACAGGTAAATCCATATTTGTTATAGGGAGCTCTGGTTAGTCCAGTTCATAGGGAGTTGCACGGCTAACCAAAAGGACATTCAGGAGAGAGATGGTCAATCCCTACCAGGTGATTCACAATCCATCGGATGGTCAGCTAGGAGCTGGATGCAACTCGACAGCAATGATTTGAATTTTTCAGTTGTGCCCTGTCCATAATTATCCTTGGAAAGGTCATACCAAAACAAAATGATCTCCCAACTCCACTGCATTTCAAAATTATCTGAAAAGGGATTAGAACCTTTGACTGTTGTGTTTTCTTAGGTGTCATCAGGTTAACTACTACCCACAGCAACTCTAGGAACAACAACTCTGAACCTTGTCCTATCTTGTGCCAGCCTTATAATCTGATATACTTGAGCTCATGGTTACAGTCTTTATCTCTTTCACTGACCCTCTACCTTTGTAAGCATGACATCTTTTTCCAGGGACTGGCCCCTCCTAATAACATGACCAGAGTATATGAGATGATGTTTTATCATCTTTTCCTCTAAGGAGCACTTTGGCTGCACTTTCTCAAAGACACCTTTGTTTGTTGTTCTGATAGTCCATGGAATATTCTGTTCTCTACTCCAATACCACTCAAAGGCATTGATTCCTCTTCTGTATTCTAGGTCACTGTACAACTTTCAGATACATAGCAAGCAACTGAAAATACCAGGCTTGGATCAGGCATTGGATTAGTCTTTAAATTGACCCAACTGCTTTTTTGTGCTCTGGAGAAGTTCTTGACAATAAATTTTCCCACTAGAACTTGTCTTGATTCTGATCTGGTATCAGTGGTGCAGACTGTTCATCCACGTACAATGGCATCATTGTCAACTTCAATCTTTTCTCCGTCTGTCATGACATTGCAAATTGGTGCAGTAGTGAGGTTTTCTGTCTTAATGATAAGATATAATTCACACTGGAGGCCATAGCCTTTGATCTCTTACAGCAAATGTTTCAAGTCCTCTTCGCTTTTCTCAAGTAAGACTGTGTCAATCGCAAAATGCAGGTTATTGATGAGTCTTCCTTCAATCCTGATGCCACATTCTTTATAAAGTTCATGCTTTAAAAGCATTTGCTCAGCATACTGAAACTCTTGATTAGTACATTAAACCTACTAGTACAATAAACCTACTTGGTTTTGAGTACTTGTTAAAAATCAAGTATTCCATTATTTATTTACATGAATCCCTTTCAATATTTTGAAACAAAGTAATCTCCAAAACCCAATATATATA
>NW_006399762.1:30196858-30200662 GCF_000299155.1 Elephantulus edwardii
CCTAGTGTCACAGCCTCTTCTAAACACAGCTTGCACACCTGGCAGTTCTCTGTTGATATACTATTGTTCTAATCATTTTTGGATAATCTTCAGCAGGATCTTCTTTGATATTGCATGTGCTATTAATATTGATCAATAATTTTCACACTCTGTTGGGTCACCTTTTTTTGGAATTAGAATAAATACAAATCTCTTCCAATCAGTTGGTCAGATAGTTGTCCTCCAAATTTCTTGGCATAACCTGGTGAGCATGTCCAGGGCCACATTTTTTTGCTAAACTATGTCAGTTGGTATTCCATCAATTCCCGGGGCCTTGTTTTTCTCTAATTTCTTCAGAGCAACCTGAACTTCCCCCTTCATTATCATTGCCTCTTGATCATATATTGTTTCATTAAATTCTTCTGTGTCAGCCAATTTTTTTTTTACTACAGTGACTGTGTACTCCTTTCTAAGTCTTCTTTTGATGATTCCTAGATTATTTAATATTCTGCCTACACTATCCCTAAGTATGCAAATCAAGGATTGAATTTGTTCAATTCCTTCTGCTTAAGAAATGCTGAGTGAGTTCACCTTCTCTATTTTCTAACTCCAATTCTTTGCACATTTCATTACAATACTTCGCTTTGTCTCATTGAGCTGCCCTTAGAAATCTTCTGTTCCTCTCCTTATCTTCTTGATTACTGCCTCAGAAATCCTATGGGGTAGTTTTCCTTGTATTATAAGGTTTTGGAATAAAATCAATGGCAACAAGTTTGTTTTTTTAAAAATGTAGGGGAAATGTCCTATGTAATTCAGCAACGTTTACCCTTGATATGAATAATTTTAAATTTCTCATTCAGTGACTTCATAACAGTCATAAAACAAATGATAGTTATCTTACCTACTGTTGTAGGGCCAAGAATAGACTCAAATTTCCTTGATTCTTTAATACTCAATTTAATCTGTATATAGGCAAAATATTAAAAATAATGCTTACCCTCTACCTTTGCCCTAAGTAAAATAGCTCATATATTTATTTACATAATCATAGATAATTCCTCAATTTAAATGTTTTTATTTCATTTAAAGAGCAATACTCAGGAAATTCTACTTAATCCATTCCAGATGCTGGCCATTAATAAACCTTTCTGCATAGTCAGTCATTATGGTCTCTACTGGTAAAATGCTTAAAAATCCACAATCTATAAATAGGGTGGTTCTTGAAGTCTAACCTTAGAGGGATATAACGGAGCATAAAACAATACTGAGAAGAATTACAGTAAGTCTAACTCCAAGGAAAAAAATAAAACAACCTTTTTTTTTTTAAAATCACATACATGAAGGGATCTGATGAACATGAGCACCAGGCCTAGTAGACAAGGGGCATCTGGAAGAGAGAGATCACTGGTGTTCGTGTCATCTGCCCAGCATCTCCCAGGGAACTCCACTTACCCTCCTCCCAATGTGGAGGCCAGTGACATGAGATGATAACCTGACCACATCATTCCAGTTCCCCATCTCTCCCATCTTTCAGAGCAACCCCAACTCTTCAAGTCCCCCCAGGCCCCCTCACCTGCCTCGTCTATGCCTGCATGTCCCCTTCTGGGGTCTTTCTATCCAGCAGCCCTGGTGCTCACTCACACCCTGACCAGCACCCAGTCACTGGCTTCCTGTCTGGCCAGTGCTTCTGAGCTCAGAAGCCAAGTCTTCCCCAGGGTGGGTTTCTGGATCTACTGCACAGAAGGTGCCTAATAAATGTGTGCTGAACAACAACAACAACAACAACAAACCACATATACAGTTGACTTTTTTTTTCCAATTTTAAGACATTTTAATTTTCCTAGGAAGACAATCTAGGTGCCTGACTTAAAAGGAGAAAAAAAGAAAAGTAGATACAAAACCTAGTCAGTGATACGTTATATGGATTTAAAGTACCAAAGCTATGAGTCCATTTTACTAGTGCCAACCTAAGAAAATGAACTGCAGTCTCTATGTAGATACTGACCTTTGACTTATTTTTGTTGAGGTCTTTGAAGTCATAAAATCTGAATTTAATCTTGTTGCTCTTTTACAGGTCTTGTTTACAGGAAAGAATTTTAAGGAGATTTAGCTAATGGTTCCATATTATACAAAAGTGTCCTTTTCCATGTCTGAGCTGAACTTAAGATTCAAAACTAATTTGGCAACTTTGACAGCCAAAATAACAAAATAAAATCGCCAGTCATGTTTTTAGGACTTTCAAATATAAGAGTGCAGCTGAAAGTAGACCGTATCAAAATTACAGTATATTATGTTCATGTGGACATGACATAACATCCTCAAAGCATCCTGAAGTTCTCTGATGAGGGAGATTCCAGTCACTTGAGCTATTCCTATACTATATTAATCATTACTCTGGAGCAGTGGTGATAAAAACAATAAGAACAAAACTCAGAGCAACTTACAGAACAGACCAAAACTGTCACATAGGTTTTCCAAGGCTATAAATGTTTACAGAAGCACAGTGTGACATCTTTCTCTCATAAAGCAGCTGGTAGATTTGAACTAGTGAGCTTATGATTAACAATTGAGTGCTTACTCACTGTATCACCAATACTACCAATACTGATATAAAAACATTAAGCTGTGCTATGACACTGAAGATTTTTCCATTTCTGTGGCAGCACAAAATCGTAACTTGAAAGATGGCCTATTCATATAAAGAAAGCCAGTGATTTACATTTTAATGTTTATCTGTATATATTAACATTACATAGCTAAAAAAAAAACCCCAAAAAACAAAACAAGATATTGCATTGCTATTCATTAAGGAAGAAATACATCACATTGTTTTTGTAGCTCTTGCCTTGTAAAGAGCTAACATTTTCTTTACAGATCTAAATGTAAAATGAACAAATGATTTCCAGAAGTTTCTTGGTAATGATTTTGAAAATGAGCGGGGGAGATTGTGTACCAGGGAGGGAGTGTTTCTTTTACTTTTAAAAGAGAGACGCGAATGGGGTGGGGGGAGGGCTGGGCAGGAACAGAAGTACGGCAATGAATGAATGGAAATCCAAAATCTCTGTAAATGTTCATTAAAATTATTTTTTTTTAAAGGGGAAAAAAAGATAAGAAATGTTTCAGTATTTTCTTTCTTCATCTTATTTCCTTGATCTTCTTCAGTATTTCTGCTTGTTTTTGAACTTTTTGTTTTTAAATAATTATAAACCCACAGAAAGGTACAAAAACAGTACATAAAGAACAGTGTTGTTGCTATGTGTCCTAGAATTGCCTGTGACTCATATGACCCTATGTACATTAGCTCTGAACTTTGCTCTATCCTGAGCCAATTTCATCACTCCCAATAGGCCTAATCCCATCTCGGTCACTGAGTCAATCCCTCTCATCCTGGGTCTTCCTCTCCTGCACAGTCCCTCCATCCCTTCAAGCATGATGTCCCTCTTGGACACATGCCCAAAGTATGCCAGATGGAGCTTCAGAATCCTTATCTTCTGTCAGCAGCTTAATTTCACCCTCCTTAGTCTCACCTTCTCCAGGACAGACTTTTTTGTTCTCCTGGCAGTCCACTCTTCTCTAGCACCAAAAGTCAAAGTCATTGATCCTTCTTCTATCACCTTTATTGTCCAGCTCTTGGATGCATAACAAGTAATTGTGAAGACTATGACCTGAACCAGGTGCACCTTAGTCTCCAGAATGACATCGTTGCTCTAAGCAAATTGTGGTACATACACCTAAAAAAATACTATACAACTATAAAGAATAATGATGAGTTCATGAAACATAATATGGATGACACTGGAGATCATTATGCTGAATGTAAGCACA
>NW_006399762.1:30200938-30223124 GCF_000299155.1 Elephantulus edwardii
AACAAAAGATCTTAACCCTGCCCTATGCTGCACCTTCCTCAATATCTCTGTGATGCTCAAGCCAATTGTGTCAGTATAGCTTGTCGTGGGTTTTCCTCTCTTTCACTGAATCTCTAACTTTCCTAGCATGATGTCACTCTTTAAGAATTACTTTCTCCTGGAGATATGCCCAAAGTAAGTGAGATGAAGCTTCACTCTTCTTTTGCCTCTGAGAAGCACTCTAGTTGTACTTCCTTCAAGACAGATTTACTTCTTTGTTTGTTGTTGTGTATTGTCAAGTCAGAAGTGACCCACAGCTGACCCTCTGAGGGTTTTTAGAGGCAGTTAATTGCACAGGAGGAGATTGCCCATCCTTTTCCCACGGAGCAGCTGGTGGCATACTTTCGGGATTGGCCAACACCACAATTCAAACTGGAGCTCCGGCCTAATGGTAAGAAGTTGTGCTGCAATACCAAAGGCACACAGTTCAAATCTAGTAGCTGCTCCACAGGAGGATCAGTAATCTCCTCCTGTACAATTTACTGCCTCTGAAAACCCACTGGAAGGTCAGTTATGAGTAGTTACCAACTCAATGGTATTCAACAACTTAAAAATGTGAATTCTTCTTTTTATCCTTATTCATTGTCTACATTTCAGATGCACAGGAAGTAAGTGAAAAGATCGTGCTTTTGATCAGGCACATTTTAGTGTTTAAACTGCTTTGTTTGCTCTTTGAAACTTTGGAGAGGTCCTTGACAGCAGATTTCTCAAATGCAACACATCTATGGTTTCTTGATTGCTGCTAACAAGGATGTTGCCTGTGTATCTAAGTAAAATGATTGTTGATAACTTCAATCTTTTTTTACCATCTATCATGACTTTGTCTATTAGTCCAGTGGTGATTTCTGTTTACTTGTGTTGAATTGTAACCCACATTGAAGACTGTAGTCTTTGATCTTCTGCTGCAAGTGCTTCAATCTATAAACAAGGTTATGTCATTTGCATAATGCAGGTTGTTAAGGAGTCACCAGCAGTCAGGAAATCAGAAAATTAATTTTATTGGGGAAATGTGATGTCAGAAACCTCTCCAAAGTACTCAAAAGCAATGATGTCAATCTAGAGCTTAAGATGTACTTGATCCAAGAACCAATGCCTTTGAGTTCTGGTCCTGGAGAAGAGTATTGAATGTACTATAGACAGCAAGGAGAACAAAGAGATCATCTTGGAGTGGGTGAAACCAAGTTTCTCCTCAGAGACTAGGATTTTGAAGCTCCATCTCACATACTTTGGGCACATGACCAAGAGGGTCCTTTCCTTGGAAAAGGACATCATGTTTGGAAGGGTGGAGCGACAGTGCATGAAAGGAAGACCCTGGATAAGATGGATTAACATGGTGATTGGGGCAACGGGATTAGATGTGTTGGAGTCAGTGAAGTTGGGTCAGAATAGGGCAGAGGTCAGAGCTATTGTACTGAGAGAGGGTCACTATGAGTCTCAGGTAACTTAACAAGAACAGTATGAATTCTATATATGTGTACATTTGTGTATATGTGTGTGTTTGTGAGTGTGTAAGATAAATATTGTTGTTGTTGTTGTTATGGTTTATTGCTATCAAGTCAAGCACAGCTTGAACAAAAGCCTATGAACCAAAAGGGTTGAAGCCCTTCTATAATTATCATCATTTCTCCATGTTCATAGAGTTTCCAGAGGCATGTGTTTTAGGAAGTGGATGCCACTCCTGCTTCCAAATCTGTCTTAAACTGGGAGCTCCACCAAACACTGCCCACCATGGGCAGTCATTATGACATTTGACCTCCCCAATGGCACAAGGTTCAGCATCACAGCAAACCCAGATTACCTCAGTGCAGCAAATGGGCAGAGGAGTACTATATAACTTAGAAGAATAATAAAATAATAAAAATAACACTAAACCCTTGGGCCAAACCGACTTTTAAATACAAGGGAGACATATATATCATCTATCTATCTATCTATCTATCTATCTATCTATCTATCTATCTATCTATCTATGTATCTAGAAAGGAGGCAGGAGTGGCATCCACTTCCCAAATAACATGCCTCCAGAAACTCTATGAACTTTGATAAATGTCAATAGAGGTGCTTCAGGCTTTTTGTTCATACCATGCTCAAGTCAAGGCAATCAAAAGCCATGACATATAAACAAAAGGCCTGAGGCCCCTCTACAACCATCATTGTTTCTCCAAGTTCATGGTTTCCAGAAGCATGTGGTTTAGGAAGTGGATGTCACTCCTGTTTCCAAACTTGAATTAGTCTTGGACCTCCACCAAACTCTATTCATGATCGGTAGCCATTATGGTGTTTGGCATACCTATGCCATAATTGTTCCACTATGGCTTTTGAGAACTAAATGGATGGCACAAGATTTTGTGTCACAGCAAACCCAGATTATCTCACCATAGCAAACTGACCAGAGTGTTGTATGACTTAGAAGAATATTCCGTCAAAATATAGTAAAGGGGATCAAAATATAATCTCTCAGCCCAACTTTTAAATACAAGGGCCCTCCAGGAGGTCTTGTTGACTCTAAACAAGAAGTTTAAATAAAAACAGTCCACACAGATCCTCAACCAAAACAAGAGTACCATCTTACAGAGTCCAGCTGTTTCATCCAACTCCAAAATTCATTTGGCTTTGGTATTATGTGTTGTTGTAAAGTGCCATCTAGTACCGACCCTATAAATAAAAGAACTATTGTCCTCCCTCTAAGTTCACAGAGTTTCCACAGGCATGTTTAGGAAGTGGATGCCACTCCTGCTTCCAAGCCTGTCTTAATCAGTGAGCTCTACCAAACACTGTCAATCATGTGTAACCATTATGGCACATTTCAAAGACAATTAAAACGAGGCCCAAGGGCCCAGATGATTTTTCAAAGACCCCAAGCCTGCAAAGTGGGCTCTCATTGGCTCGAATAAGAAGCTTCCAGCCAACTAAACGCTGTAGAGCCAGTCCCCAGCCAACACAGAGAAAAAAAGAGAGAAAAGAAACTTATTCCTCCAAGGCACATGAGTTTTCAAAGACCCTAAATTAACTTTCAAAGACCCCAGGGCTGCAAAATGGGCTCTCATTGGCTCCACCAAGAGGCTTCCAGCCAACCAAACACTCCAGAGCCAGTCCCCAGCCAACATAGAGAAAAAAAGAGGAGGGGAAAAACCCCAAAAAACTTACTCCCTCCAAGGTCTTACGAGTTTTTTGTGAAATAAATACATGGTAATCAATTTGTTCTCATAAAAACTAAAGACCAAGAAACTCTATTGTGTAGCTCTACTCTGTCATATGGAGTTCTGGGTACCCAGTGGTAAGCATCTGTGCTGTTAACCCAAAGTCATACTTTTAATGCACCAGTTGCTCTGCAGATGGGCAATCTCTGAAAACCTGCTAGAGGATCAATCATGAGTCAGTTCCTAATTGGTGGCACAATAACAATAGCAACATTCTGTCACAATGTGCTAGAATTGACTTTACTGCACCTAACAACACATACGTTCACACATTATGTACAGGTGGTCAAGTTATGATAATTCATATTTACATAGCTCTAGGTTTTTTAAACTTTTGTTAGAAATATCTACATACAATGTTGTAGCACTTAATCTTCTGAAGTTAACATTTACAGATGTTCCATGTTATGATTTAGTGCAAAATATTGCCATGTAACAGACTGTAGCATGGTCTATTGCATGGATTTGATGTCAGTGTAGGTATTGGGAGTCATAAGGGGTAGAATACTGGGCAATGTCAACTCTGAGGACACAGGACAATTGAATTGCCTGTGTATGCATCCAACAGTTATCACTAATATCCTAGCATCTTAATGTAGATGATCTATAAGACAGCTCTGATTCAGCTTGTGGGTAATGATCTCCTCAAAGCCTGTCTGCCCTGGCAATAGCTATAACAGATGAGCTATAATAACATTATGTGATTTCTAAAAGAATTATAACACTCTTTAGTGTTATTGGGGCCTTATATCTTTTTTTCATTTGGTTTGGTTGTTTGGATTGGTGGGTTTATTTTTGGTTTGTTTGTTTTGTTTTGTTTTTTTTAGCAAAACAAAGGGGAAAGGTTTATTAAGGCAGTAAGAGGCATAGCTGGTATAAAGTGGGCCATGCAAGAGTCAAAATGAAAAGAAGGAAGAGGGCTGAGGAGGAAGGACTTCTGGAAAAACAGGGTGAAAGTAGACCTTACAGCACGTTAGCAGCAGAAAAGGAAAGTAAGAGTGCATTGTTTCTTCTTGGGACAAAATATGGAAGAAGAGAATGCTGGGAAATCACTGACATGGCAAGCATGCTTTACTTAGACTTTATCATCACTGTAAACAGTTTATAAATCATGAAGAAGAGGAATGTAAAAACCAGCAGTTAAAGGATTTTGAAGAGGAAATAAATACTGAAAAAGGAAGATGTAACAAGAAGAAGTAAACAAACAAAAAATCCAAATATTAAAGTGAAAGCATTAGCGGAAATGTTTCACTTTTTATGGTAATGTTTGCAAATCCCAAAGACAAAGATTAACTTGATAAAAATCCTGATTAATATAAGACACTAGTAATGAAAACAAAACAAAACAAAGAGCATTTACTTACTACAGAGGTGGTAGGCACAAGCCCAGTCACTTCATACATAGGTGTATATAGATACACATAGATGTAGGCACATATAGATATATAGACTTTAGATAACGACATTCATTAAGAGGCATTAAGTTTCATATTTTAATACAGTTTAAATTTTAAAATTGTATTAATTTTAACATGTACTAAAAAGCTTGTTGAGATCCTCACTCGACAAAAGAAAAAACTGTTAAAAATTTTTCGAGTTTTGAGTCAAAAATGGTCATGTTTTGAATTTCATAGCTAAGTATAACTTAGAGAAATGAAAAACATTTATGTTAGGGATATTTTTCCCAGAAAAGTTGAAAAGGAAAAAACCCAACAATCTCAAAAACCTTTGCTTTCTCATTTTTCTTGGTGTGTTTTTATTATTTTAAATGTTAAAAACTTCAAAATGTAGCAGTCTTATAATCTAAAGTTATTTAATATCATAAAAAACTTAGGAGAAGAATATATGCTGGTATTACCTTGCTCCAAACTATTTTTAAAATTTAAAAAAGAAAATATTTGCTAATCTCATTATCTAGTGTGATAAAAAAATTACGGTTTGTGAACAAACCCTTACGTTTGCAAGAAGGAAAAAATACATATAGTATGAAAATATTTTTAAATTTTCTAGTATAATTGGCCTAAATTAGAAATATTCATAGCTACCAAATGTCTCAAGAGGAGTCAACTGATGGTTTGTAGGTATGTGCATCTACAACAAAGGAGTGGGAATAAAGACAGTGAAATTTTTTTTCTAGGTATCTTACATAGCACTACCTTATTTTTTTTTTCTAAGTCAAGGATCTACTCATTCCTTTCAACACCAAATATTTCAGAGATACAAGTAAAAAACAGCTCTAAGCATTTTTACAGAAAGGATTCTCATTCAGGTAAATTTTTAAGTGTAAAATCATAGTTAACCATATTAGGGATAACTAAACAAAAGCGAAACCTACCATTATCAAATCAATTGCAATTCACCATAATCCTCCATCAGGATTCTGAGGCTGTAAAAATATTATTAAACTACTAAGATTATCTATCAGAAGAATTTTTTTTTAATTGCATATTCCCTTAGAACCATAAACCTAATCACGATCTACATAGAACCAAACTAAATCTCTGGCTGGCAAATTGAGTCTGACTCCTAGTCAACTGCCATCAGGTTCCCAATGATGTCATTTTTATATGCTGCAAATCTTCTGCAGAGCAGCTGGTGGCTAATGGGTTCTATGAGTTACCAGCCCAACCCTTTATGCACTACACCATCAAGGTTTCTTGATCTCCAGAGAAGGCTGCTGTCATTAAGTGCCATTGAGTCATCAGCACAAACATGAACAAGAGATCTGAACCTTTCCCTATCTTGCACCATCCTCATTATCTTTGCCATTCTCAGGCTCGTTGTAGTCACTGCATCAATCCATCTTATTAGTGAAGGTCTTCTCTCTTTCCTGACACTTTACTTTTCCCAGCATGACTTTTTCCAATGAGTGGCCCCTCCTGAAATATATGTGAGACAAAAGTTTCACCATCTTTGCCTCTAAGGAGCACTCTGCTTGCACTTCCTCCAAAACAGATTTGTACGTTCTTCTGACAGTTTATGGCATATTCAATACTCTTCTGCAACACTACAATTCAAAGACATGGACTTTTCTTCATTCTTCCTTATTCATTGTTCAACTTTACTTAACCTACCAGGTTAAGTAAAAAGATCATGGTTTGGATCAAGCACACCTTAATCCACAAACGGGCATCCTTATTCTTCAGCACTTGGGAGAAGTCCTTGGCAGGAGATTTTCCAATACATCTTTTAATTTCTTGATTGAAAATAAAACAGTATTAATTGTGGATCCAAGTAATATGAAATCCTTGACAATTTCAATCCTTTTCTCCATTTATCATGATATATTGCTCATTGGTCCATCTACTGGGAAAGAATTTTGTTTTCTTCATGTTTATGTATAACCCATGTTGAAGGTTACAGTCTTTGATTTTCAGCAGCAAGTGCTTCAAGACTTCTTCACTTTCTGCAAGTAAAGTTGTGCAATCTAAATAATGCAGGTTGTTCATAAACCTTCTTCCAACCCTAGTCAAATTCTTCTTCATGTAATCCAGCTTCCCAAATTAATTGCTCTGAATAGACATTTAACAGAAGCTAAGATGTACTAGCTAACAATATTTGTAAAATATTATGCATGTCTATCACAAGTAAATGAAATCCACTGGGTTTAAGGAGCTCTGGTGGCTTAGTGGCAAGTAGCTGCCCTGCAATCCTAAAGGCACGTGGTTAGAAGCCACCAGTTGCTCTCAGGATGGAAAATTTCCTCCCCAACAATTAACTGCCTCTGAAAACCTGCTGGAGGGTCAACAATGAGTCAGATCAGACTCTATGGTACACAGCACACAACACAAAAATCTTTTAATCTTCTACTAAAGCTCTTCCATTATAATTGTTTTTATTTTATCTCAATTGTTGTTGTTGTTGTTATGTGCAATCAAGTCACTTTCTACTCATAGCGACCCTATGTACAAGAGCCCTAAACACTGTTCTATCCTGTGCCAACTTAGCCATCTCAAATGCACTCATTCCCACCACTCCAGTCACAGAATCAATCCATCTCATCAAAGGTCTTCCTCTCCTTTGCCGTCCTTCCACTCTCCCAAACATGATATCCCTCTCCAAGGACCAGTCCCTGCTTGCAACATGCCCAAAGTATATCAGACGAAGCTTCAGAATCCTTGACTCCAAGGAGCATTCTGGCTTCACCTTCTCCAGAACAAACCTGTTTGTTCTCCTAGCAGTCCATGGTATATTCAACACTCTTCTCCAGCACCACAGCTCAAAGACATCAATTCTCTCTCTCTCATCCCTATTCACTGTCCAATTCTCTGATGCATAGCACGTAATTGTAAAGACTATAGATTGGATCAGGTGCACCTTAGTCTCCAGACTGACATCGTTGCTTTTCAGTACTCTTGAGAGGTCCCTCACAGTTTACTTTCCCAATGCACTTCATCTCTTGATTTCCTGGCTGCTGATACTGTGAGTGTTGACTGTGGAGCCAAGTAAACTAAAACTGTTAACTTCATCATCCATACTGATGCTGTCAATTGGCCCAGTGGTGAGAATCTTTGCTTTCTTGATGTTGAGCTTCAATCCATATAGGAGGCTGCAGTCCTTGACTTTCTGCAGCAAGCATTCAATTAGTAAAGGAGAATGAATGTGTAGTGATGTTTAAGGTTATCCACCACCTCCTTATCTGTCTCCCTAGGACAAGCGATTCTCTTGTAATTCTCAAAAACAACATGACTCACATATACTCAATTGCATCAAAGACTACAGAACTTCAAACAAAAAGTAAGAGAGATTATAGCAACATCTAAACAAACCATCTTCATGGTTCTTTTATCTTCTCGAAGTTTCATTTTCCTGATTCTCTTTCCTCCAGTATGGTTGATGAGGTCATGCTGGGTTAGGAGAAATTTCAAATTTAACATATCGTGGCTAGCTTTGAGAAGAATGGAAATGACAGAACACTTAATTGTGCTCATGTGAAACCTATGCCTAGCCCAATGCTGTTCTTCTTCAAATATAAATGGCAGATACACATTTGGACCTTCCTGAATGGAATACATGGGAATCAATTCAACTACCTCTGTGGAAAGAGACTATGAAAAAGCTCAATATCATCAGTCAGAACAACGAGAGAGGGCCGCTCTGGATCAGAACTTCAATTGTTCATATGCTAGTTCAATGCAAAGCTCAAGAAATTAAAGCAAATCCATGAGAGCCAAGATAAAACACTGAACTCAAATTAATACCATCAGCCCAGTCTGTACAGCGTTGTGCTGCTAGGCAAAGACCAAGCTCCTTTGGCAGTTAGAATCCAGCAGCAGCTTTGTAGAAGAAAGATAGGCAATCTCCTTCCATGCCAATATTAACCTTGGAAACCCAATGGGGGATCACTCTGTGTTGATAAAGAGTTATTGTTGTAAAACAGATTTAAGTCTTTAATCACTAATGACCAGATAAGTTATGGGATGACCTTGAGGACCTCATATTTGAAGAAAGCAAAAGGCAAGAAAAAGATTGGAAATAAAGAAAAAGGCCAAAATAAACATCAGAAGAGACTCTAAAACGTAGTGGTAAGAAACTGCCCTGCAATCCCGAAGGCGTCTGTTCATATTCACAGTTCAAATCCAGCAGCTGCTCCAAGGAAGAAGGACGGGCAATCTCCTCTTGTGCGATTAAACTACCTCTGAAAATCTGCTGGGCTGGAGAGTCAGCTATGGGTCAGGATGGGCTCAACGGCACACAACAACACAACAGGTATAGCTTATATGACTGTCTGATTGAAAACGGCCAACGGCAGTTTATTCCATCGCATTATTGTCTAAGATATCAATCTTTATGTGTTCAGTATGCGTTTATGTCTTTATGTGTTTTGATAGCTTCTCATTTTCCTAGATTCATACTTTGTACATTTCATAGTCCAATAACTAATTGGATGCTTGCAGCTGCTTCCTCTCTCACTTTAAGTATTGCTACATCAACAAGTGAAGGTGATGAAAGCTTTTCTCCATTTGCATCATTAAGGTTGATTCTACTCCGAGGAGGCAGCTCTTCTCTAGCCATATTTTGAGAGTCTTCTAACCTTTCAGTTCTACACCAGACAGTGAACTGTTGTTTTTATAATTTTCATGGCCACGCTTTTTCATGATTAGATAGTAAAGACCTTTTTCCAAGTTTATTTTCGTCTGGAAGCTTGGCTGAAACCTGTCCATCATGAATGACCCTGCTGTCATTGAAATACCAGAGGCCCAGGTTCCAGAATTACAGCAACAGGGAAGCAAACACAGTACAACAAAGTAACAGATTAGTTGTGTACTAAGCTTAAAAATATTTATTTCGTTGCAAAAGCATTGATTCCAAATTATCAATTCAAAATTATTTCCTTGACTGGCAGAGAGAATTGATGGGTGGGTTACAGGCATATTAGGAAGTATTACCGAGGAGTTGATGAGAAAGGAAGACATATGCTTCAATGACCATCTGCATATCACACTCAAAATTCCATAAGCAGCCTTTAAATATCTATCTGGAATTCTGAGAGTACAGAAAATCCACAGGTGTGATTTTTATTTTCTCCCCCTCAAAATGAAGAACTGAAAAGTAGCACAATAATCTACACTGATCTTGTATTGCTCGAAATATTTTTGGCAATAGGAACCTACATTTTAACAGGAGAAGTAGTACAGAGCCTAATCTTTTACCCCTGGCATAGTACAGTTAGAATAAACATTACTACATAAAACCAGGCATGAAAGTCAGCACGAAAACCAAACAACATAATTATACTGCTATGAACATTAGCCATAAGAAATAACAGAATCTATAGTAACTGTGCACAAGAATTGTAAAAGAAGAGGAAACTGAAACATGATCAAAATAAATGTCATTAAAAATAAAAATAACAAAACCCAATGTGTAGAAAAGAAAAATATAACCATTTAAATATAAGAACGTTATTGTAGAAGGCATTTTTTTCAAACAACTGTATAAATAAATTGGGAAAACTGAATATGGATGAGGGATCTCATTCCATTTAATCAGTAAGCTCTCGTTCCTAATAAAAGGTGTGATCGTAGCATTATGATTAGGTAAGAAGATGATATAATTTTAGATGTGTGTACTAAAAGATGACATGTCTCAGATTTCCTTAAAAATACTTGAATAAGAGGAAATTTTTAAAAGGCATAGTTGATGAAGCAATGGTAGCAAAATGAAGGAAAAAAGTCTGAATATTCTTTAAGATGTCACAGTCCACATGGATTTACACTGGTAACCGAGAGACAGTGAATCTCTGTTGGTATGAGATCACTGGCAGCTTCTAGCAAGAAAGATGGTCAGTTTCCTCTCATATACAATTTCTCAAGCTTCTGAAAATCTGCTAGAGAGTCAGAGAGGACTCAACCAAAATGAGTAAGCAAGTGAATGCATAAGTAGGAAATTTTCATAAAACAGAAATAAAAACCAATGAATCATAAACACAGGATATTATGAAAGAATCAAGGAAATGAAAAGACAGATCTGAACAGTATTTCCAAATAATAAATAAAAATTTAAAGAGAAAATGAATACCAAAAAACTCACCTTCCTTTGGGCTGACAGCTGCAGGAAGACTATTCCAGTCAAGGGTCCAGGTAGGACATGGATGGGGAGAGAACATCACTTCAATGCCTTTTTCCTAGAAAATGAAACAGACCCTTTCCAAATCAAAGTTCTCATAAACTCCTGCTACATCTAGAAAGTAAAATTTCTCCTAGAAAAGAGCATAGCAACAACTGTTAAGAATTCCCCAAAAGAATTACAAACACAGAGACTTAAGGTATCTTGTTTATTTTTTCACAACATCTTGTTTTTGTTAAGTGCTACTTTGTACAGCTAATAGCGACTCTGAACCTTTTCAGGTTACCTTTTATTTTTTTATGAGACAATAAAAATAACAACTATTTTAACTTCCTGGTAGTATGAGAAAGCAACAAATATAGAAATATAGGGAGTTTCCTCAGGATAAAAATATTTCCAAAAGCAATCCACACAGAGATCACCATAAACTGATTCAGCACACGCAGCATCAGGACAAATGACCAAAAGATTGAAGTGGTCAATTGTTTCATTTTACCTGGCTCCACAGTCAGCATCCAATGAAGCAAGTGTCAAGAAACCCAATGACATATTGCATTAGGAACATCTTCCGTCAAGGGCCCTTTTCAAGTGCTAAAGAGCAAGAGCCTCAGCTTAAAGCCTACGGTATGTCTGATCCAACCCATGGTTGTAATGGCTTTATGATTATGAAATTTGGACAGTGAATAAGAAAGAATGGATGCCTTTGAATTGCAGTGTTGGCAAAGAACACTGAATGTACTATTGTTGTTGTTGTTGATTGCCATTGAGTTGAGCATGACTCACAGCGACCCCAAGAACAAAAGGCCTGAAGCCTTTCTCTAACTATCGACATTTATCAAAATTCATAGAGTTTCCAGAGGGATGTTGTTTAGGAAGTGGATGCCACTCCTGCTTCCAAGAATGTACTATGGACTGCTAAAAGAATAAATAAATCTGTCTTAGAAGCAGCACAGTCGGGGAGTTGCTTTATAATCAAAGATGGTGAGACTTCATCTTACCTACTTTGGGCATGTTATTAGGAAGAGCCAGTCACTGGAAAAGGACACCATACTTGGACAAGTACAGGAAGACTTCCTGCAAGATGGACTGAGGCAGTGATTGCAACAATAGACACAGTGGAACTTACGACAGTGGCACAGTTTCAGACGGGGTGTTGCGTATGTAGTTGCTTTTTTAAAGAAAATTTTTAATTTTAATTGCAATTTTAACAAAAGTTTACAGAAAAGTTGGATTTTCATTCATTCATTATGGGAAATTTTTTTTATATCTACTTCTCATTCCCCTCCTCTAGCTCACTTAAAAAAAAAAAGAATCCATTCCTTGTTGCACAATTACCTCCCTTCCCTGCTTCACTGAGTCTTCTTTGGGCTCTTGTCATATGTACAATGCCTAATCATACATTCCTTTTAAACAGTTCTTTCCTTCATCTGTTCCAATGCAGTATTATTTATCCCCTCTTTTCTTAATTACCCCCCAATTCCCATGTCAATGCTCTTTTATAACAGTGGTGGTATGCAGGGAACTCATAAAATATTACACAACATGAGTGACCCTCGAGGACATTATGCTGAGTGAAATATCTCAGTCAGACAGGGTTTTCATCTGTTGCACACACAGCACCTTACAAGTGAGTAAGTTGACTCAATGGCACCCAAAAGCTCCAATAACATCACCCAGAACAAGATTTATAAAAGAAGCCACAATGTGTCTAGAAGAGGGATTTTTATGGTTAAGCCTAATTCTTTTTAGGAGTAAGGGTACTTTTTCAACATATCAAGAAGTTTTTCAAGCTGCTTCTTTATATTAGAAGTCAAACATTTGTTGTTGGATCTATAAACAATAATATGGCATATAAGGATTCACAAACTCCTTTCAACAGCATTCTGGGTCCTAGGTCCCTAGGATAGATAGCCATGGTTCATGTATTTTTTTCCTCCAAGAATGCCATACTCAGAAAAATTCCTAAGAATTCATCCTTAACTTGTTTATATCAGATTGTGGGATTATTTTCTAGATGCCAAAGGAAAAGTACAAAGATTCTTTCCATGGGCCTAGAGGTACAGCTGAGCTCTGATAGCCTAGGGGGTAGGGAACTGCATTGTTATCCCAAAGGTGGCATTTCTCTGGTGGTTCAAATCAATGAGCTGCTCTAAGGGAGAAAGATAAGCAATCTCTTCTCATGCAATTTGCAGCATCTGAAAACCTGCTGGAGGGTCAGCAGGTTTCAACTTAATGGCAATGAGAGAATGTTATTCACTCTATAGGTTTAGAGATACAGGGAACTGACTTACTTAAGAAAGACACACATCTGAAAAGACACATAGCTAAAATACTCTTATGCTTTTATAAATCTACAAGCTCTCTGTCAGCTATAAAAATCAAACACCTCCCAACTCAAACAGAGCAATATAATAATATATTTTTCCAATGTAACTCAAAGGAATAGATCAAATTACCTAATATAGTTTCTTCCATAAAATATTCTTCAACTAGTATGACAAAAAATACAATTGTATAGACTGTTTTGAATGACCAGGAAAATAATGAAAACTTCTCTAATTAGTACCATTTTTATCGTTGTTAGGTGCTGTCAAGTTAACTCCTAGCAACTCTGTGAACAATAGATTGAAACCTTGCCCTATGCTCTACTATCCTCAAGATCTCTGCTATGCTCAAACCATTGCTGTAATCTCCCTCCCTGTCAGTCCTTCTTGTTTAGGGTCTTCCTCTTTTTCATTGTTAGTTCAATCAGCACTACTAGGAACAAATCTTATCTCTAACAGGGAAAATTAATAGTTGTTGTTGTTGTTATGTGCCATCCAGTCCTTTGCGACTCATAGCGACTCTATGTACAAAAGCCCTAAACCCTGCTCTATCCTGTGCCAATCTCATTGCCTCTGACACACCCATCCCAATTACCCCAGTCACTGAGTCAATCCACCTCATAGAGGGTCTTCCCCTCCTGTGCTGTCCCTCCACTCTACACAGCATCATGTCCCTCTCCAAAGACCTGTCTCTCCTTACAACATGTCCAAAGTATGTCAGACGAAGCCCCAGAATCCTTGCCTCCAAGAAGCAGCCTGGTTTAACCCTCTCCAGGGTGAATCTGTTTGGTTTCTTGGCAGTCCATAGTACATTCAATACTCTTCTCCAGCACCACAGCTCAAAGGCGTCAATTCTTCTTCTATCCTCCCTAGTCACTGTCCAACTCTCTGATGCATAACAAGTGATTGCCAAAACCATGGCCTGTATCAGGCGCACCTTAGTCTCCAGAGAGACACCGTTGCTCTTGAGTACTTTAGAGAGGTCCCTAACTGCAGACTTTCCCATCACAATATGTTTTTTGATTTCCTGGCTGCTGGTGCCAAGAGTGTTGACTGTGGAGCCGAGAAAACTGAAGCTGTGAACAATCTCAATCTCTTCACCATCCATCCTGATGCTACCGTGAGAATTTTTGTCTTCTTGACATTGAGCCTTCAGTCCATATTGAAGGCTGCAGTCCTTGACCCTCTGCAGTAAGTGCATGAGATCCTCCTCAGTTTCAGCAAGCAGGGTTGTGTCATCTGCATAACGCAGATTGTTGATAGATCGTCCACCAATCCTAACTCCATGCTTTTCCTTATAGAGCCCAGCCTCTCGGATAATCTGCTCTGCATAGAGGTTGAAAAGGTATGGAGATAGGACACATCCCTGGCATACACCCTTCCCAATTTTGAACCATGCAGTGTTGCCCTGCTCTGTTCTGACGACTGCCTCTTGGTCCAAGTATAGGTTTCGCATTAGCACGATTAAATGTTCTGGAATTCCCATTCTTCTCAGAGTCAGCCACAGTTTTTTATGATCCACACAGTCAAATGCCTTTGCATAATCAATGAAACACAGATAGACATTCTTCTGGTATTCTCTGCTTTCCGCTAAGATCCATCTAACATCAGCTACAATATCCCTAGTACCACAACCCCTTCTAAACCCAGCCTGGACTTCTGGCAGTTCTCTGCTGATGTACTGTTCCGGTCATTTTTGGATAATCTTCAGTAGAATCTTGCTTGCATGTGAAATCAATGATATTGTTCTGTAGTTTCCACACTCAGTTGGGTCGCCCTTCTTTGGGATGGGAACAAATACAGACCTCTTCCAGTCAGTTGGCCAAGTGATTGTTCTCCAGATTTCTTGGCACAGCTTGGTAAGCACATCCAGGGCAGCATCTGTTAGCTGAAATATGTCAATTGGTATACCATCTATTCCGGGGGCTTTGGTTTTTGCTATTTCTTTCAAAGCAGCTTGAACTTCTGCCTTCATCACCATAGGCTCTGGCTCAAATGCTATTTTATTAAATTCTTCTGTAACTGTATCTGTCAATTCCTTTCTATACAATGACTCAGTATAGTATACATTCTTATTATCCCACTAATTATTACTGTTGAGTCAGTTCCAACTTAAAGCCACCCTCCATTGGACTTCTGGGGCTATAAATCTTTATAAGAGCAGATTCTGGATCTTTCTTCTAAGGAGCAGCTGGTAGATATAAGCTGCTGATCTTTTGGTTAGCAGCCTGATAAGTTATACACCAAACCACTAGGAGAAGAAACTAAAGTCGTCATTTTACTTGGATCCACAATCAACATCTGTAAAAAAGAGCAAAGACTATTTGGGGACGGCCACGTCTGACCTTTATTATCTTCATAAAGGGGAACTGTCCCTGTCAACAGCATCAGTAACACAAAACCAATTCCCATAATGTCAGGCATGTCCCTACACTCCCATACCTCTATCTATTAATCTCACCATCAGTATTACTGCTTTGTTGGATCCAAAATCTGAAGTGATAGCTCACAGACCACATATTGAGGAAGTCAAAGGCTATAATCCAGATTAACTAAAGACTACAGTTAAGACAGCTTCTGAGATGTGCACTCAGTCACCTCAGCCTTAAGCTTTTGCCAGTCAGTGTTGCCAAGTTCTCAATCCTGCCAATATTGGCTTTCTACCTCCAGTTGTCTAAGTTCTCAGTCCTAACAATGTTAGCTCTGCATTACCCCACAAGGTCTCATCTCATGTTAAGTCCCCAGTTGGACCATAGATGTTGCTGCTATAGGTTTAGTGGAGCAACAAGGGCATCTTACATTCTCTTGTTTTTTCAATGGTACCAGAAGAGCTGTCTGTCTCTAGTTGCTGGCTTGCTAATTCAATGGTGAAACTAGTTAATCCCCTTGTAGACTGTTGAGATTGTCCAGTCCTCTTGTGGACTAGGAGTGGCCAATCCCCTTGTGAACAGGCTAATGCCCCATTCACATATTCCTGTCCATCTACATAGCAAAGGCAAATAATGGCAAAGAAAAGTCAAACTGAAAGATAAATGCCACAATACCCATGGTAACAGCAGTCAAAAAAACCAAAAGTCATGTTGCACTGGGAAAATCTGCTCTTATAGAGCTCTCTCAAGTGCTAAAGAGAAAGGATGTCAGTTTAAAGATTGATGCAAGCCATGGTGTTTTCAACTTCTTCATATGCATTTGAAAGTTGGACAAAGAATAAGGAAGAAAGAGGAATCACCACATTATGTCTATGGAGAAGAATACTGAATATATTATGGACTATCAAAAAGAACAAAAAATATGTCCTGGAGGAAGTGCAACCACTCTGTGCCTTAGAGGCTGTTGTTGCTGTTAGGTGCCCTCGAGTTGAGTATGACTCCTAGTGACCCTATGAACAAAATTGAATCCTGTTCTTTTCTGTGCCATCCTCACACTTCTTGACACACAAGAGCTCATCACAGCAGTCACCATGTGAATCCACCTGGTTGAGGGTCTTCCACTCTCTAGAGGTGAGGATGGTTGTCAGGAAGGGACAGTCATTGGAAAGAGACATAATGTTTGGAAAGGTGGAGGGTCAGAGAAGGAGAGGAAGATTCCCAAGGAGAATAACAATGCCTGTAACAATGGGCTTAAGCATAACAGAAATTGTGAGGAGGCCATAAAACAGCAACTAATTCAGATCTGTTGTTCCCAGTGTTGTTCGGAGTCAGAGTCAACTTGACGGCACCAAACAACAGTATCTCTAACACTAGGATTCTCAAAGCCAGTATTATACAACAAAGGCATTTAAAAAAGTAAAACAAAGTTTAAATAAATTCCAAAATTCCTAAGTATAGATAAAATCCGTTTAAGTAGATCAACATATCCATTTGAATATGTATTTAACTTCAAATGATCATCACAAAATACAAAGGATTGACCCAAATTATGACAATACATTTGTCAGTGTATTGAATATACAGAAATATTTAAAAAATTAAAACTACTTTCTTAAAACTTATTCTTTTACTATGAAGATATATATTATTATAAATATCTAATATGAGCGGAGCTCTGGTGGCATAGTACATAGGAGTCATACTGCTATCCAAGAGGTAACAATTCTGTCAATTTAAAACAACCAGCAACCCTTCAGAAGAAATACAAACAATGTCCTGTACAATTTACAGGCTCAGAAACTCACTGGAGGGTCAGCTGAAAGTCAGTTATTACGCTACAGTAATTACTTTTAATTTTGAGTTTGAACTGATATTTTATGTGAATGCAGATGACTAGTAGAAATAACATGGGCAAGAATTACTTATGAGAGATATAATGAAATAAATTGAGAACACATATAATGTCAAAATATGAATGCCAAATGTGGTAAAATTCATACCAAAGTTATCACATGTTCTTGTTATGTACCACTGAGTCAGACCAACTCAGCTGCCCTTCCAGTGGAGTTATGGAGGTTATAAAACATATGGAAGGAGACTGCCCATTTTTATCCCACAGAGCAGCTGGAGGACAGGACTGTTGTTCTTGGAGTTGGCAGCACAACTCTGTCCATGAGGCCACCAGAGCTCCCACAGTTCTGTCACGCAGAACCATTTTAATTTAATAAGATAACTGAATTACCATTAACTTGGTCATTGTTGGTCTTGGTCCTCCTATGAACGAAGGATCATTTTGCTCCTCTACTCCTGGGACTTCGCTTGGATTTGGATGCTGCTCATTTGAGGAGGTCAACAACTCTGGCAAATCAAGAAACTGGATTCCACACTTAGAAGCTGCTGTTTTCACTTTTGGCACTTCCTGAATCCTCTGGTACCAAGAGGCAAGCAATGGAAATTCTATAAGCTTTTCAGCAAGATTTTTGTAGATAATTGCCTAGGAAGGAAAAGAGTAAAGCACACGTGTTGTTTGCTTAGGAGATACTTTACATAGTATAAAGCACAGCCATTCAATCAATGAGTTTTAGTAAATTTGTACAATTGTGCATCCACGGTTCTTCTTGTTGTTGAGTACCACTGAATCGGAACTTTTTCATACCTGATCCTCTAGTGGATTTTCAGAGACAGTAAATTGCCTGGGAGAAGACTGCCATCTTTCTCCCATGGATCTCCCATGGTGGGTTCAAACCACATACCTCTTAGTTGTCAGTGCAATTTCTTACCACAAAGCAACTAGAAAATCTAATTTTAGAATATTTCCATCAACGAAAAAATTTCTCTTGTGTTTATTTGCAGTCAATCTCAGTTTCCATGACTGATGTGACTCTGCTTCTACAATTTTGTCTTCTCTACATTTTACCTTAAGTGGAGTTACAGAATATACATTAATCTTTTTTAATGTACCATTACTATGTAACATTTTTATGTAACTTTCCTGAGATTCACCCATGTATTTGTAGGTATGTTTTTGAGATCCATGTATGTTCCTGAAATTCATCTATGTTTTACTTTTATCAGTCATTTGCTCCTTTGTGTTGATGTCTATTGTTTGGGTAGCTCATGTTGTACTTATCTCCAGTTGTTTAAATTGTTTAACTTACTTCAAGTTTTGACAGTGATAAAAATTTCTGTTGCACACATTCATGAATATATTACATCTTATCTCACCCGAGTAAGAATAGCAAAATTTAACAGAACAGCAAACATCAAATGCTGGCGAGGTTGTCGAGAAACTGGAATCCATATTCACTGTTGGTGAGAGTATAAAACGGTGCAGCTACTATGGAAGGCTGTACGGTGTTTTCTCAAAAAGTTGCAAATAGAAATACCATTTGAACCAGCAATTCCACTACTGGGAATTTACCCTAAAGAAACCATAACCACCACTCAAGTAGATATATGCACACCCATGTTTATTGCAGCTTTGTTCACAATAGCAAAGAGCTGGAAACAACCCAAGTGCCCATCAACAAATGACTGGATAGAGAAGCTCTGGTATATTCACACAATGGAATACTATGCTGCAATGAAAAACAAGGAACTCATGAAATATTATACAAATGGTTGACTCTGGAGAACATTATGCTGAATGAAATATCTCAGTCACAAAAGGATAAATTGCATAGGACCACTGTTGTAAAACAGGACTGACATCAGGGTTGAGGGAAGACAGAGAAGGAGGGGAGGAATGATATATACTGCATTTAAACAGATGAGGGAGAGAACTATTTAAAAGGGATATATGATGCTGAGTATCTTTTCATGTGCTTATCTATAAATTAAATATGTATGCACATAACTTCTTTGAAATATTTCAATATTTTTATCATTCATTTAACAATGTTTTTCTTAGTCATTTAACAATATGAAAATTGAGACATCCTTATACTTAAGGTTAATATTTCCAATACTGTACATGCATTAATATATGAATATACTAAAATACTTTTAGTTAGAAAACCTGAAGACTTTTCAATGAGTTTTTCAATAAATCTTCTCAACTTCTATACAAATTCTGCATAATTTTCTTTTTTTTTAATTATACTGGTTTATTTACAAAGTTCATATATATTGTTTTTCACACTGGATCTTTCCTATTTCCTTCACCCACCCTTTCTTCCATCCGTGAAACTGTGTAACCCTATGATTAACATCTCCCCTCCCTGCCCATCCTCACCCCTATGCTCCCATCCTCCTCTACCTTGGATCTTCATACTCATTCTACAATAATGATCTTATACAATATTTGTCCTATGACATTGAGTTAGTTCACTTAGCATAATGCTCTTCAGGCCCTCCCAAATAGTAATTTACAAAATTACTGCTCCTTTGCCTGCACAATTTTTTAGAAAATACCATGAGCATAATAAACTATGCACCTACTGATATCCTAAACTAAAAAAAACAATACATTTCAGAAAATCTATTCAACAAATGGTGCTGGCAACTGGACTGCTAACTGCAGAAAGTGGAAACAGGGTCTACGTCTCACATCATACACAAAAATGAACTCAAGGTGGATCACAGATCTTGGAATAAAGGCCAAAACCATGAAGCTCATAAGAAAAAAACTGGGATCAAGCTTAGAAGGACTACTTTATGGTATAAAGAGACTGACAAATACAGCCAGAAATGCACAATCTGTAAAATTGGTGACTGGGACCTTCTAAAGATTAAATCCCTGCGTGCATCAACAACGTTTTCCAACAAAGTAAAAAGAAACCCACTGACTGAGGGGAAAAATTTGGTAATACCATTTCAGACAAAGGTCTCATATCAAAAGTTTACAGAATCTTACAGGGCCTCCACAAGAAAAAGACTGATAACACAATTAGAAAATGTGCAAAAGATAGGGAAAGAAATTTTCACAGAGGAAGATACATGGATGGCCAATAGACATGGAGAAATGTTCCAAATCACTGGCAGTAAGAGAGATGCAAACCACAATGAGATACTATCTCACTCCAGTAACAGTGGCAAAATTTAATAGGTCAGCAAGTAATAAATATTGGAGAGGATGTGCCGAGACAGGAACTCTTATTCATTGTTGGTGGGATTGTAAAATGGTACAACCACTCTGGAAGGCAGTTTGGTATTTACACAGAAAGCTGAACACAGAAATTGCACATGGCCCACCTATTCCACTGTTGGAATATACGCCAAGAAAATGAGAACTGAGGCACCAGTGTTCATAGCAGCATTATTTACCACCATAAGAACATGGAAACAGCCCAAATGTCCAATCATAATGGAAAAGACTGAGATATTTCGGTACATTCCCACTAAGGAATACTATGTAGCATGTAGGAGCAATGATTTTGAAAACCACTATCTAACTTGGGGGGACTGGAGAGCATTATGCTAAGTGAACTAACTCAGCCCATAGGGACTAATATGTTTTAAGATCATTATTGTAGAACGTGTATGAGGATCCTAGTCAGGGAAGGAGGGGAGTAGAGGGGTTGGGTGGGGAGTAATCATAGAGTCACACAATTTGATAGGTGGAGGGTGGGGTGAAGGAAATGGGAAAGATTTGGTGTGAAAAACAATGTATACAAACTTCATAAGTAAACCAGTTATTGTTATTATGTGCCATTGAGTCACCTGGGACCCATAGCAACTCTTTGTACAACAGTTCTGATCCCTGCCCTGTCCTGCACCAGTCTACCTAATTCCTACACACCAACCCCCATTGCCCCAGTCACTGTATCAATCCATCTTAGTCAGAGTCTTCCTCTCCTGCACTGTCCCTCCACCCTTCTGGCCAAGGACCAGTCTCTCCTCGCCACGTGCCCAAAGTATGTGAGAGAGAGCTTCAAAGTCCTAGCCTCCAAGGAGAAAGTTGCTTTCACCCTCTCCAAGACAGACCTATTTGTTTTCTTGGCAGTCAGTCCATGGTATGTTCAAGATTCTTTCCTAGCACCACAATTCAAAGACATCAATTCTTCAACTATCATCCTTAGTTACTGTCCAACTCTCTGATTCATAAAAAATATTGCAAAGATCATGGCCTGAATCAGGTGCACCTTAGTCTCAAGACTGACATCATTCCTTTTTAGCACTTTGGAGAGGTCCCTGACAGTTGATTTTCCCAATGCAATTCACCTTTTCATTCCTTGACTTAAGCTGTCAGGAATGTTGATTGTCAAGCTGAGAAAGCTGAAACTATTAACAGTAATCTCTTATCCATGTATCATGGTGCTACCAATTGGTCCAGCAGTGAAAATCTTTGTCTTCTTGATATTAAGCTTCAATCTATATTGAAGACTACAGTCCTGGTCCTTCTGGGGCAAACACTTCAAGTCTTCATCAGTTTCAGCAAGCAAGGTTGTATCATCAGCATAATTCAAGTTGTTGATGAGTCTTCTTCCCATCCTGATGCTACACAACTCTGCATAAAGTCCAGCCTTGCAAATTATCTGTTCCACATATAGATTAACAAGTTATGAAGATAGGATGTATACATGATGCACACCCTTTTCTGATTTTGAACCTTGCAGTGTGATTTGCTCTGTTCTGACAATTGCTTCCTGATCTGAGTACAGGTTTCACACGAGTACAGGGAAGTATTCTGGGATTCTCATTCATCTCAAAGTTAGCCACAATTTTTTGTGATTCACACAGTCAA
>NW_006399762.1:30227744-30238751 GCF_000299155.1 Elephantulus edwardii
ACCAGGATAACCCTTCTCATCTGCCAAGTCCCTTCAGAAAATATCTTCCATTGTCCAGCCCATGATCTGACAGCTTGTATCTTAAGCTTTCTTGGCTTCTGTGATTCCAAAAATTTCGACTGCTGACATTTTTTCTTTTGACCAGTGTCTCTTGTTTAGTTGTGCTGTCTCCAAGGGAAGTTGACGTGTCCTGTAGAACTCTTGTGTAGACTATGTATTGGTAGGTTATATTTTACTCTCTCAATGAATTCCTTTCCTTACTTAACTTCCCTCGAAATGCTTCCATCTCCAATTCATTGCCAAGAGTATCTCCATAGTTTCTGGTCCTCACAATCTAAATACCGAGGAAATAGATACAGCCATACCAAAAATATAAAATACGTTATGCCTAGTTAAGCATCTGAAAGTCAAACAGTGACTAAGGATGATGGTAATTTAGAGTAGCATCATATACCACTGATATATATTGTTGTATGAATGGAAATTTTAAAACTCATGTAAATACTCAAGTAAATACATGGAAATAGGCTGACAGTCTAGTGGTTTTGTCCATAGCAAGTTATGATTCCAACCCAAAGGCCGTATCTCTCTGGCAAGTCCCACCAGCAACTCCCTGAACAAAAGATGTGTAATCTCCCATCTGATTTACAGCCTTGGAGACCCAATGATGTGTGCAATGAGTCAGTTCTAACTCAAGGGCAATAAGATTAAAAGGTTTTGGTGTGTTTGTATTTTTTTTAGTTTTGCTTTGGTCAGTAGTGCTACACACTATATGCTATGTCACCAGAACCCCTTTGTTTTGTTTTGTTTGACTGAAATAATCTTCCCAGGAGGGATTGAACTATTACACAGAATCAAGTCTAAAGCAATTTGAAATAACCTAGAAAATATCCCACACATATTTGAAAAAAAAAGGGGAAAAAATACATGATGAAGTACACAGAATATTTCCTGAAGTCAGATAGTAAAAAATATATAGACATTTAAAACTAAAAAAAATTTTTTAAAATCCAGACTATTTGGAAGAGAATTTTATAAAGAAGCACTTAAAAGACTTTTTTTCTTTCTGTAAGAAAAATTTGTATCAATGTCATCTGACATAAATTAATCTTTTTCTTTTCTCTCTGTCAGGTGCTTTCTCCCTAGAACTACCATCAAACTTACATTTCTTTAAAACTTAGAATGCTCTTGTTTCTTTGAGAGGCAATGAATGTCGTTTCCATAGAAACAGTTATAATGGTATAATGTCACAGACTATGAGTTATGGTTCTGAAGATACAGATAAGCAAAAAAGGTCATGAAAAAAATATCTCTACAAATACAGACAAGATCTTTGATGTGAGTGTGCATATGCATGTACCTGTATATATATTTGTATTAAATTTAAAACAGTGTCTGCTACATAAATACTATAAAACTGTTTGATAAATAATAAAACATAACATCCTCTTGGCTGAGGGACAGCAACACCTAGTCATTGAAAAAGGGATTAGGGTTGAAAATACAGATTTCAAAGCCACTGGCCTATTGTATTAGACGCTGGGCTGCTAAGCAAAAGGTATTTGCATGAATGAGTCATTTAGCATACAAAATTCAATCATTCTATTTCTGGCCTCATTTCTTCCACCATATCCATACTTTCCAACCACCATTCTTTATTCCTGGTTTTCAACTTTTGCATTCCCATCTCCAGTTTTAAATAACACACCTTGGTTGCATGTTTGGCCAATTTTGGACTGTAAATTTGATCAAAATCTTCAGTTTTCTTCTCTTTGATTTTAGCTGTCGATGTGTATATTTGAATCATAAATGTCATTAACAGGTTTTCCTTGTATGTTTATGATAAGATCCTCTCACAATATTGCACTTCAGGATAGAACTTTCTTGTGAGGAATCTTTATATTAGAGCGGCATCAGCCCATGGCCTAGAAGTCACCTTTTAGGTAACACCATCCCTTGCTGGCTGGGTTTCTTATTTTAGAGCAGCAATGGTTGGAAGTCAGCCTTTTCAACACTACCACCCCTTGCGTGTTGGAGCACCAGAATAAAAAATAAATTAAAAAAATCTAGCCAAGATATCATTGTGACATTAATGTCCACATTCGGAACATTACTGCCCATACCAGACTTGGGTCTTAGCCAGAACGCTTTATTGGCCACCTGGGGACATATTCTGCCACACCATCCCAGGCTTCAACTGGATCTGGAAACATAACATTCATATGCCTGATCTGATATCAGAGGTACAACACTAATCTGTCAGTTTGTTGTATTGGGTGCATGATCTGCATATTGCTTTCTAGATTAAGTATGTCTATTCTTGCTCGTTTATCATTGTTCTTATTTGTGCAGCACTTTTCTGTTAGTTTGCTGTACTGAGGTAATTTGTGGGTTGCTGTGATGCTGAAAGCTATGTCAGCCACCAATTTTTCAAAAGTCAGAAGGATCACCCGTAATGGACAGGTTTCAGTAGAGCTCCCAGTTAAAATAGACTAGGAAGCAGGATTGGCTATCCATTTCTTAAATAGGAGGCCTCTGAAAAGCTTATGAACAATAGAGGAACACAGACAGTTACAGTATTAGAAGTAGAGACAGATGGGAAGTCAAACTGTGGCAAAACAACTGCAAACATCCTTAATAGTTGGAACATGGAATACATGACATATGACTGTTGGAAAACTAGAAGTTGTAAAAAATGAAATAGAATTTATGAATATAGAAAAAAAATTTTTTAAAGAAAGAATTTATGAACATCTACTTTCTAGGCTTAAGTGAGATGAGATGGACTGGCTTTGGCCACTTTGAGTCAGAAAATCACAGTAGGATAGAGATGTAATATTAATATAAAATAGAATTTGAAGTTAAAAAGTATAGACTACAGACGGGATGTTTCCCTGTGAAGTGGAGCAGAGATATGACAGTAGCTGGAGGGAGATATGGATCAAGAGGGTTTTATTATTTAAGACTAGGCTTACTAAAACATCTATATACTATCAGGAAAACTCCTGTAGAGAAGGGAGAAACTGAAATGCAGGAAAGAAAAAGAATAACTGGGTGAGCAGAGTCCTTGTAAAAGCCTGAGGGGGTGGGATCCAAAGCAAAGGTACAAATATGAGGGGTAAGATTTATACCTAAATCTTGTAAATAGTACAAACAACTAAAGCACTGGCTTGAAGATAATACTATGTTCAGTGAATCAACAAATGATCAAGGAATCATTTATTACCTTCAAATAATAACCTCCAAATGAGTTTTTTCAAACTCTTGGTAATATGCCATTGTTGTTGCTGATATTGTTAGAAGGTTGCAAAATCAACATATTGTATTTTTCAAAAAAAAGAAACAAAAGTATGTCAGAGCACAAAGCATATAGCAAGGTTGTTTGTTGCTGTGTACTGTCAAGTCAGAACTGACCCATAGCTGACCTTCTGTCAGATTTTTCAGAGGGAATTAATTGCAGGGAGAGGGGATTGCCCAGCCTTCTCCCTCAGAGCAGCTGGTGGATTCGAAACCTGTGCCATTGTGATTGCACCACAGCTTCTTGTCATTAGGCCATCAGTGCTACCTTAAAATTCTTAAAAGATATGTTCTTAAAGGATATGGAAAGAAGAGGACCTATTTCTAAAACAATGGTAAATAATTTGTACCAAAAGTACAAAATGAAATTTAGTAGCTTGGCTATTAATAACAAGGGGAGAAAAATTTGTCTAAATATAAAGAAAGAAGTTATATCTATCTAAAATACCTTCTACCTGCATCTCTTTCCAGTGAAATAGAAAGTGTATTTTGTGGTTATTTACAGCATTTTTCATAGACATATCTACCCTGTATAATGCATATCATAACTAACAAATATTTAGGTATTGTTGTTACACACCATTGAATCAGAATTTACACTCAGATTAATAGCAGGCCCTGCAAGGAGTTTTAAAAGACTAGAAATCTCACAGGAAGAGATTGCCTATCCCTCTCCCATGGACATCTATCTGATGGATTTGAACCATGTGCCTTTTCCTTACCACTAGGCCACCACCCACAGCTTCCAACAAAGAATTTGTCAAGCAGTATCTTGTTGCTGTTGTGCCACTGAGTCAAACCATGCCTCATAGCAAACATATGAACAAAGACTCAGCCCTATCCTATGCCATCCTCATCATCTCTGCTATATTTAAACCCATTATTAGTTACTTTGTCAAGTAGCATTTACTTTGTACTTTAAACAGGTTGTTGTTGTTGTTGTTGTTGTTAAGTGCCATCACATCGCAGGCGACTCATGGTGATCCTACAAAGGAGAGTCCTCGACGCTTGGGTGCCTTTCATCCTCACTCCAGGTTCACAGGGTTTCCGGAAGCAAGCTATTATGGAAGTGGACGCCACTCCTCCTTCCTTAAAGAGGTTAAACAGAAGTAAAATCTCATTTCTCAATATAAAATTAACTTATTTGTTAAAATTGAAAACTCCTAAGCCCTGATACATAGAAAGGAAATGTTGTTGTAGTTGTTGCTATTGTGTGCTGTCAAGTCACCTACAACTCATAAAGACCCTATGTACAACAGTTCTAAACCCTGCTCTATCCTGTGCAAACCTTATTGTCTCTGACACACCTACTACCATTGCCCTAGTGACTGAATCAATCCATTTCATCAAGGGTCTTCCTCTCTTGCTCTGTCTCTCCACCCATGCAAGTATGATGTCCAACTCCAAGGACTGGTCCCTTTTTGAAACATGCCCAAAGTATGTCAGAAGCAGCTTCAGAATCCTTGCACCCAAGGACCAGCCTGATTTCACCCTCTCTAGGAAGAACTTGTTTGTTGTCCTGGCAGTCCATGGTATATATTCAATACTCTTCTCCAGCACCACAGCTCAAAGGTATCAATTCTATCTTCCCTAGTCATCGTCCAGCTTTCTGACACATAACAAGTAATTTTGAAGACTACGGCCTGGATTAGGTGTACCCTAATCTCCAGACTGATATCATTGCTCTTCAATACTCTGGAGAGATCGCTGAGTGTATACTTTCCCAATGTAATTTGTCTTTTGATTTCCTGGCTGCTGGTACCAAGAGTGCTGATTGTGGAGTCAAGCAAACTAAAGTTGTTAACAATATCAATCTATTCACCATCTATCATGATGCTGCAAATCAGCCCAGAGGTGAGAATATTTGTTTTCTTGATGTTGAGTTTCAATCCATATTGAATACTGCAATCCTTGACCCTCTGCAGCAAGTACTTCAGGTCCTCATCAGCTTCAGCAAGCAAGGTTGTGTCATCTGCATAACATAGGCTATGGTGCTGAACTCCTCCTCATAGAGCTCAGTCTCCCAGATGATGCGTTGTACATATAATTGAAAAGATATGGAGATAGGACACATGCCTGGCATACTTGCTTTCTGACTTTGAATCTGCAGTGTTTCCTTGCTCTGTTCTGATGACTACCTCCTGGTCCTAGTATAGGTTTGGCATAAACACAATGAAGTGTTCTGGGATTCCAACACTTTTCAGAGTCAGCCACAGTTTGTTGTGATTCACCCAATCAAATGCTTTGCATAGTCAATGAAACACAGATAAACATTCCTCTGGTACTCTCTGCTTTCAGTCAAGATCCATCTAACATTAGCTATAATAGCCCTAGTACAAGCCTTGTATAAACCCAGCCTGTCATCTGGCAGTTCTTTGTTGATGTGCTACTCCAGTCATTTTTAGATCATTTTCAGGAGAATCTTGCTTGATTGTTCAATAATTTTTGCACTCTACAAAGAAACACTGGAGAAGCTCAATATCAGCTGTGAAAATTAGGCAAGGTGCTGACTGTGTAAAAGACCACCAACCTCTCATATGCAAGTTCAAGCTGAAGTTAAAGAAAATAAAATCCACAGGATCCAAAATTTGACCTTGAGTCTATTCCACTCAAATTTCAAGATCATCTCAGGTATAGTTTGAGGCCCTGAACACTAATGAATAAACACCAGATAAGCTGTGAGAAGATATAAAGAATATCATGAAGAATGCAAAGACAGAGGAAGAAAAAAAGACCATGATGGATGTCAGATGAGACTCTTGAATATTGCACTAAAGCACTAAGAACCCAAAGCAAAGGGAAGAAATCAAGACATTAAGGAACTGAACAGAAGATTTCAAAGGGCAGCATGGAAAGACAAAGTAAAATATTATGATGAAATATGTAAAGAGCTAGAATCAGAAAACCAAAAGGGCTAAAGTTGCTCAGCATTTCTTAAAGCTGAAGGAAGTGAAAAACAAGTTCAAGCCGTGAGTTGCAATGCTTAAGGACGCTATGAGCCAAATACTGAATGATTCAGGAAGCATTAAAAGAAGATGAAAGGAGTATACAGGCTCATTTTATCAAAAAGATTTGGTTGACACAGAAGAATTTCAAGAAACTACATATGAACAAAAGTCAATGGTGATGAAGAAGGACGTTCAGGCTGTTCTGAAGAACTTGGCAAAAAATAAAGCCCCAGAAATTGATGGAATACCAATTTATGTATTTCAACAAACAGACTCTGCCCTGCATGTGCTCACCAAGTTGTGCCCAGAAATCTGGAGGACAACCACCTGGCCAACTGACTGGGAGACAAAGGATATAGAAAATACAAATTAATCACTAAATAAGTAAAAAATATATATATTTTTTAATATGCCTGTCAACAGTGAGATCTCTGTATCATTCCTAGTTTTATCTCTAAGGGGACACACAAAAAATTATTTAATATAGATATATTTTTGCTCAAAAATTTCTACAAAACAAGGATGTTACTTTAGCTACTAAAGATGCCTCTTACTTTAAATCTGCTGCTATCAAGCTGATTGTGCCTCAGTGTGACCCTTTAGAACAAAGTAGGGCTTCTCATAAGGTTTCCAAGACAGTATCTTTACACAGATTGTCTAACCTTTCTCAGGCAAAGCAGTCAATGGGTTCAAACCATCAGCTTTTAGTTAGTTCTGAACACGCAGTTTGAGAGAATTAAATTCAAAGCATTAGATGTTAAAAATACAGAAAAGGAAATCATATGCTTTCAAATATAAAAAGATTCTACAAAATGGTAACTTGTTGGTCTTAACAGAAGGATAGAATAATTTGTTTCATTTTTTCTATCAAAGTTTACATCTTTACTAGCAGCAAGAGAAAAAAAAACAAACAACATTGAGTTTTCTGGTATCAAGGAACAAAAAAGATTTGCCCTGTTATGGTAATTCACTGCTATTTACCCCATATATTTGAGCAACTAGCTACTAGAAGATTCTAACAAATGACTTGGAAGGAAGAAAAGAAGTATGGATTTTAATTTATAAAAACATATTGTGTCATCCACATCCATGTTTATTGTGGCTTTGTTTGCAATAGCAAAGAGCTGGAAACCACCCAAGTGCCCATCAACAAACAAATGGATAGAGAAACTGTGGTATATTCAGACAATGGAATACTATGCTGCACTGAAAAAAGGAACTCATGCAATATTATGCAAAATGGATGACCCTGAAGGACATTATGCTTAGTGAAATATCTCAGTAACAAAAGGGCAAATATTGCATAGGGCCAATGTTGTAAACGGCACTGACATCAGGGTTGAGGGAAAACAGACAAGGAGCGGAGGAATGATTTATATTGCATTGAAGCAGATGAGGGAGAGAATCGTTTAAAACAGACATCTGAATGGACATCAAATGTAACTGACGTTACAGAAGTCCAGAGTGAAGACTGCACAGTGGAGTGGACTTGTGGGGAGGGATTGCATAACAATGAAAGAGTTTTACTTTTCAAGGAGAAGAGTGAATTGGGGGCGAGGAGGTAGGTAAGGAGAAAAGTGCGACAATGAATGATTGGAAACCTTAAGTCTCTGTAAACTTTCATTAAAATTGTTACACACACACACACAATATGTATTGTGTCATTAAGGGTTAACTTTGCACATCAATGTACTCCAGTGACCAGGAAAAGAAGTGCAGAGCAGGCATGTACACAACACCTTGAAATACAACAAGCTATTGTTCTGCTTCATTCTACTTATTAGAAGTAGGTTACTCTAGTTAGCAGAAATTGTTGTTATTGTTGTTAGATGCTGTTGAGCTGAGTACAACTCATAGTGACGCTCTGAAGACAGATCTAAACCTTGTCTTATCCTGTGCCACCTCACTATCTCTGACACATATGAGCCTACTGATGCAGTCACCAAGTAAATCCATCTAATTGGGAATCTTTCTCTCTTTAGTTGACCTTTTCCAGAATGATGTCTCTTTCCAAGGAATAGCCTTTCCTGGCCATATAATGACATATGTGACGCAAAGCCTCACCATATTTGCCTCCAAGGAGCACTCTGGCTCCATTTTCTCTAATACAGTTTGTTCTACTGTCAGTGTTCTTCTCCAACACTACAACTTAAAGGCATCAATTCCTCTGTCATCTATTCACTGTCCAGATCTCAGATACAAACCCCCTGATTAAAATAGGGCATTATTTTTATCGTAGGAGTACGCAATGAGGGTTGCAGAGTGGATTATATTTGGGGGTAGGGGGTGGGGTTTGGGGAGGTGTGGGGGAGATTGTGTACCAATGAGGGAGTTTTTCTTTTGCTTTTCAAGGAGAGGAGCAAATGGGGGGGGAGGGGTTTGTGGGGGGAGAAGGGTGCAACAATGAATGAATGGAATTCCAAAATCTCTGTAGATGTTCATTGAAATGAAAAATAAACAAACTAAATTAAAATTTAAAAAAAATAAACTAAAGAGAAAATAAAACTTAAAAAAAAAGTCTATGGTCTGAATCAGGCACACCTAAGTCTTCAAATTGATGTCACTGCTCCTCAGTAATTTGGAGAGGTCTGTGAGAGTGGAATTTCTCAATGAAATACATCTGACTATCTGACTTATTGTACGAAGGGTGCTGATTGTGGATCCAATTAAGATGAAATTGTTGACAATTTCAATCTTTTCTCCATCTATCATGATGTTGCCTATCGTTCCAATACTGATAATTTTTGTCTTCTTGATGTTGAGAAGCAATCCATAATGAAGTCTCTGATCTTCTGCAGCAAGTCTCAAGTCCTTTTCAGAAAAATTAGCAGATGTTAGTCCTTCTAATTTGGACTTATGGTATACTAGACTTTGAGCAAAACTGACTCTTTTTTTTAGTCATTAGTTTTAAGTTCTGTAGCTAAATATACTGATTGAAGGTCCAATTCTGTATTTCTGATCCAAACCTAATAATTTGACCTTGATTTCTGATCATGAACGTGATCTTCATGTTGATCATTTTTATTGCCACTTCATCACCTCAATGTGTGTTAAAGCAAGCAAGAAGTAAATGAAAAACTTCCATTACCCAAGATGACTTAAAGGAAAAATAAACAGAAACAAGATCAGAACTTTGGCAAAGAAACATGAATTCCTGAAAGAAAATGTACAGATCCAGGAAAAATAGAAAAACACAAGGAAACTATTTTGAGAATGAAATATTAAATATCAAAAAAAGAATAACTTAGAGAATACAGATAGAGAAACAGCGAAGAATTCCAGTTTTCTTTTATTTTAACCTGAAATGCAAACAAAGTTCATAATTAACATTATCCTCCTTTAGAAAATAAATACATGGTTATTTTAATATTTCTTACCCAAATCATTTGTGGGTTTCTCAACAGGAGTACTTGGGTCTTAGTTGATGCTAATCTAGTAAATTATATTTAAGTTTTGCTAAAATCAAAGCAGATGAAAAGTAGAGGACCATTCTTAGAGTAGCCTAAAATTATCTTTACTCAATGGAGTCAAAACTTTTGTTGAGTTGGAAAGCAAATGCTCAAGGCTTTCTTTTTCCTGTTTTTTTTTTAATTGTTGTATCTTTATTTTCTTTGTAGAACATGTCATTATTTAAGTGAATGATATTTTAAAAAAAGAACAGTATTTATTTACTTGTTTATTTTTAATTCCCCTATGAAGTATAATGTATAGAGCTCAGTGGTAATAAATTGTGCTGCCAACCCGAGGTACATGGTTCAAATTCACTGGCTGCTCTGTGAGAGACAGATGGGCAATCTTCTCCCCTGCGATTTACTGGCTTGTAAAATCAGCCCTAGTGTCAGCTGTCCGTCAGTACGGCATCCACAGTACACAAAACCAACATTAGAGTATGAACTTCATGGAGGCTGGGACTTTGTTTTGTACAGCAAACAGTATATTCCTAGTGGCTATAATAGTTTGTGACTCACAAAGATCTTCTAAAAAAACTTCTCAAATGAATGATATGCCACTTTGAGTTTATAGACAAACACAGCTATACAAAGCAGATAGGTCAAGAAGAACAATATGATTTCATAATGTATAAGATTACTGACCTAAGGACTAAAATTGGTAATAGAGAGAAGGGATCAGAAATTAAAGGATCTAGAAATCTTTTGACAAGAGGAGAGTAAAAAGTTTCCTTAGGCCCAGCTTCATGAATGTAATATGACATTTAAAAAGCAAGCAACACAAATAATTCTGGTATCACTTTCCATTTCACATCTTCTCATTTCTAAGCTATTTTTAGTTTTCAATCATATTTTCAGTTTTAAAAAACAGAAATGTGGGCTTTAAGAAAAATGACAATTTAACAAAACCACCTAAATTAATCACACGTCAACCTCTAAATGTATAGATTTTCACCAGAAGTCTTTTCTTATCTGTCGGGAGAAATATCTGAAGTGTTGGTGAAACATAAAGGGAATGAAATATGATTCCTTAGTAGAAGAGCGGTGAAAAGGCTTCAAAGAAAGACAAACAAAACTGTTAAAATTAACCAGAAGGCTTTTTAGTTATAGCTTCTCACTCTAACATTAAGGATCTCTGGTGCCATAGCCTGCAGAGTTGTGCTGCTAACACAAAGGGGTCATTTTCGACTCATAGCGACCCTATGTACAACAGCCCTAAACCCTGCTCTATCCTGTGCCAGTCTCATTGCCTCTGATACACCCATGCCGATTACCCCAGTCACTGAGTCAATCCACCTCATAGAGGGTCTTCC